>NW_012152618.1:8047381-8054568 GCF_000956105.1 Propithecus coquereli | reverse complement strand
GGGCCCGGGAAGCACCCTCGGAGCTCGGGCACCGCGGGCTGCGCGCCGCGGCGGAGGCTGGGGTTGCGGCCACGACCAGGCGCCGCCGCCGCGTCTCCTGGCCCCGCCGCCGGTCGCCGCGCTCCGCGTTCCCTCCCGCAGCAGCGCCGGCCGACCTTCCCGGGCGCGAGCCGCCAGCGGCGGGCCCGCCTCCTCGCACCTCCGCCCGCGGGCCAATGGGGAGCCCGGCGCGACGGCGGCCGGGCGGGCGGGGCGGGGCCTGCGCCGGGGACGCCCGTCCTCTCCGCGGGGCGGGGCGGGGAGCGGCCGGGGCCGGCGGGGAGGCGAAGGCCGCGGGCGGCTCCGGCCAGTCCGCTCCTGCGGGACGCGCCGCCCGGGACGGCCACCGCAGGCCCCACGCTGCCCGCCGGGTCGGGAGGGGTGGGAAGGGGTGCTCGGCGGGGCCTTCCTGCCGCCGGTCCGCCGACCGGAGCGCGGGCCCACCCGGCTCGCCGTCCTCCCGCAGTCGCCCCGGCCGGGGAGCTGTCCGCGCCGGTGGTTCTGAACCAGGCGCTCCGGAGACGCTCCAGGTAGGCGCGAGTCCCAGGGTCACCTCTCCCGCGGCTGCCGCTGCCTCCCGTGGGTCACCCCCGTGGCGCCGCGCGCTCCTATAAATACCGGGGCTGTCGGGCTTCCCGGAGTCTTGCCCTAATTAGGAGCCGGCCTCGCCGGTCCATCTGTGGGGTCAGATACTAACTCAGGCTCGCTTCAATATCCCCGTAATTTAAGGGTGGCAGCAACGCAATTAGGTATATAGCCATTTCTCATCATCTTTGACGTTTGACATCTCTTGAACTCAAAATACTCACTACTACCAAATACCGATTACTCTAACCCATCTATTGAACGTCTCCTTCACACACATACTTGACACACTCATCTATTCAAATACTGCACGGTCACCCGGGCTCCAGTGCTTTGATAAACAATAGAACAGAAATGTTCCCTCCGCCCCTCTTTCTTGGACAGGAACGTGTGGTGGTCATACTGTTGATGGCCCAAACATTAATCAGACTTTGTCTTCGTGCTCCCTCCCCTTCCCTCAAATAGTGCAGTAAGTCACGTTAATGGTAATTGGGTCATAAAGTCACTTTCACTCTGAAATAAAATAAATCCGTGGAGATGTGAAGGGCTTACAAATCCTCCTGGGCATTAACTAAATAATAATTACACAAAAGGGAGACGCATGTTGCTATTTCTACACATGCCTGAAAGGATGAAAGACTATTCTGCCACCAAGTGAGGTCAACAATGCAGCCAAGTTGAGGGTCCCTGGGCTAGAAGTTTGAGGAAAGGAGGTGAAGAACAGTCAAAGTGGTTATCTAGGAGAGTAAGACTTAGATGGCTAGAGAAATATATCTGGACTTATAGTCGAGAATTTAATGTGAAAGGGGCCAACACGGTTGTGTTTGTCTCCACTTATATTCAGTCGCAAGGGGTGGACACAGTGTCAACAGAAGGCTGGGTTTTACCAAAGTGGGGTTTTGACAGGAATATATATGGTAGAGCAGGAGAGTACCAGAGAGTGACCATAGTGATGGGTGTGGAATTTATGCCGGCAAATGAGGCAGGTGAGAAATTGGGGGAAGGATTAAAGAACATTAAGAATGAGGTGGGTAAATAGCTTCTAATCACAGGAGTTTTTTTTCTCTTCTGGTGATAATTAACATTTCCATGAATTAATTTCAGGCAGCTAGACCCCTGCAAAGCAACACAAACAACTCTGATTAGTGTTTCAACCTACCTTTTTTCCCAACCAGTGAACATCATGAGATGTTTAGAACAAAGAAAAAAATACACATTGGAAGTGAAATCTTATTTTTAGATAATGGGATACTTTAGTGAGTCAGTGTTGTTTCCAAAGCCCTTTCCACAGTTTTGTGCATTTGTGTCTCTTCCCTGCTCCCTTGGCAACATCTTCCCTCTTTAAGCATACCCACCCCCACTCCACTAGTTCTCCAACAACAAAGAAGGGATCTGATAGAGTACCATCCTTGAAGCACATTTGCCTTTAAAAGGGAAACTGCAGGCCGAGGTTGGTGTTTAACACAAATGAAAGGATTGCTTAGTGGTAGAAGTTCATGTATTTTTAAAAAAGAGGGAACATAGCTCCCTGCTGGCTTGGAGACTTTCTCAACATTCCTAAATTCCGAAATCCGAGGCTGGTATTGATTCAATTTAAAGTATACACTGGATTTTCAGAGTCATATTCTATCTAAATTATAGAACTGATGTGTTGTTGTAGATTTAGTATAAAGCCACATCTGTCCTTCAGGTTTCTTACTATGAGAATGACTAAAGAATGGTTCTTACCAAATTGTCCATGAAAGTCCAGTCACTTACAAAACTCACATAGCAAACCTGGAGCCATCACCCAGGTTGAAGGCCGTCTGCATGATCACTGTAGGATAAAGAAGAGAGCCAGGAGGACAAACACTCGTATCAGGACTTTCATCAAATGTAGCACAACCGCCAACCATTTTTCTGTCTTTATTACTGAGAAACAATTCAGTAATTGTTTTTTATAAGCATTAATGTTGGGATTAAAAATGCCCGTGGTCACAATGAGCAACTTAATTATCAGAAAAACATTGCTCTCGAATGTCTGTTCTAATTGCTAAAGCAGCACTACTAACAGAGGTTAGAAAAATTTCCACAAGGCTGAAACAAAAAGAATTTCCTACTTCGACACAGATAGATATGTCTTCCTCATAACATTCCAAGTAGTGGATATTTTTCAGAAACAACATTTGGTTCTTTACTGAAGGCTAAAAATAATGGAGAGCCATAAAAATAATAGTCAGATTTTATGTATGCCTTCTGTATGCTAGGAACTGTGCTCAGTGGTTTATGTGGAGTATCCAATTTAATCCTTGCAACAAACCCTGCGAGGTTAGTATTTTCGTGATCCGTTTTGTAGATGACAACACATAAGCTTAGAGAGGTGAAGTCAATTTTCCAATGTCACATAGCTCGTAGACAATGGAGTCAGAACTCAGGCAGTCTCATTCCAGACTGGGCTTTTCATGTTGGCTGCCCACAGTTTTTTGACTGTCATCTGCTCCCCGACCTATTCCCATTTAAGGACAACCAGTAATATCTAAATCACAGGGAATGCACATGAGGGGTGTCCACTGGCTTCCATTATTTAGACCCTGGTGGAAGGGCTGACTCATATGTTCTGCTTCAGCTCTTTCCTCTGCCCAGGAATGTATCCATCCTTCAAGCCATTAGTATTAATGAGATAGTGTAGGAGGTGGACTTTGGCTACCTACCTGAGCCTAGAGCCAAAGCTTAAGTCTGCTTACAATACTGAACGAAAGCTTTGAATTGATGAACACCCAGCTTCAATAGAAGGTGGTCCTGCTCTGTTTAATAGGATGTGGCAACCATTGGAGCAGGGGTCCACCAAAACCAATCAAGGCCAGCACAAACTGGTTACTGCCAAGATGAAGCCAAAAGTTGACCTCTCACAGACATTTTGCCTCGTTTAAAGCTAAAAATCACGCCCAAGGGTGGAGATTTAACATGCTAATGAGACATGTGATGTATGAAGAAGCATGATCACCACATGGGCAGCTGCCAACAAAACTCCGCCTCTACATGCTATGATTTCAATGCTGACATCAAATTTTCTCTGTCCCTTTCTCTGCAAGGTTTGTGCCTTGGCTGGGGGTACCCTGTGTCCCTGTTTTGCCAGAAAATTGAGGGTAGTTACAGTATTATAGTCTGAGTCTTATTTGATTGAACTAGCAATTATTAATAATAAGTCATTTACATGCTGCAGTAAAGTTCCCTGTTTAACAGTTAATTCCCTTAATTCCTTATCCAGGAAGGTACCAAAGAGATGAGGGCTGTCCCTAAATCCCTGGGGAAGTACGATCTAAGTGTATTGGGTAGCCTATTTTCTGGCAAAATGGGGACACAGGGTACCCCCAGCCAAGGCACAAACCTCCAGTTAAGAGGTCCAGTACCTGGGGTTTGTTCTGACACCAGGAGCCCACACCCGGGCCCCAGATCATCACAGAGCGACCCCCTCCCTAGCCACCCCAGACACTAAAAAGCAACTGCGAGGACTGGGGGCATGTCAGACTTCTGCCATATGTGGATACCAAACTACAGCTTAATAGCCAAATCTCTGTGTGAAGCCCTAAAGGGAGAAGAAAGAGCCTCTGTGTTGGACCAGAAAATACCAGGAGGTATTTGATACATTAAAAACTGAATTGAGACATGCACTTGCCCTGGGACTCCCCACTTTAGAAAAGCCACTTGCTCTTTATGTACATGAAAAATTGGGAATTCCATTGGACATTTGAACCCAAAAGGTGAGCCCAGTATCCAGACCAGTGGCCTACTTCTCTAAGCAGCTGGACTCTGTGGCCCAAGCGTGGCCCAGTTGCTTATAAGCAGCAGCCACTACTGTTTCCTAGTTAATGAGGCCTCCAAGTTGACTCTAGGACAACACACTGATGTGCAAACACCCCACCAAGTCCAGGAAGTGCTAGAAGTTAAGGGACATCCCTGGCTTACTGTGGGAAGATTGACCAAATACCAAGCACTCCCATTAGATACCCCTGATATCACTCTAAGAGAATGCCAGACCCTAAACCCGGCCACCCTACTCCCAGGCCCCAACCAAAAGAATCTGGAGTACCAATGTGTGGAAACTATAGAACACACTCCAGCAGGTGAGATTTTAAAAATGAACCTCCCGAAACCCTGAGGCAGAATGGTATTCTGGCAGGAGTGGTTTTATGGAAGAAGGTACCAGAAAGGCGGGTATGCAATTATAAGCTTACGCGATGTGGTGGGGGCTAGAGCCCTCCCCCCTACACTTACAGAAGATGGAGTTAGTGGCACTAGCAAGGGCATTGTAGTTGGGTAAGGACAAGGTCCTAAATATTTATTTATACTAATTCCAGGTACAGATTTCTTATACTCCATGTCCATGCTACCGTGTGGGGAGAAAGAGGGATGCTTATGGCTAAAAGCTCCCCTATCAAATATACAAATTTAATTCTTAATCTCTTAGAGGTGGTACAACTTCCTAAACAGGTGGCTGTAATCCATTGTAAAGGCGATCAACTCAACGAAATGGATCCTTAATAAGCCAGGGTAACAAGCGGGCTGGTAAAACAGCATAATTGGCAGCCAAGATGGAAACTCCAACTGAACTTTGTGAAACTCTTAAAGTTATGGCCCTGGTATTAAGTCCGCAACCAGCCCCTCTGTTTGCCCCAAGAGAGGCAAAATTCAGAAAAATTAGAATATATTCTCAGTGAGGCAAGGTGGCCCACTGACGGTCACAAAGTCCTTATTGCAGAGGCTGAACGATGGAAAAGTATTAAAACGTATACGTGAAGCCACTCATGATGGGAGGGATGCACTCTGGGATCTTGTACAAAAAGCCTTTATTGGAAAAAGCCTTAAGAAAGGGAGTGAAACGAGTTACTTGGGCTTTCCAGTTGGGTCTGCAAAATAATCCCCCAAACCATCCAATTCCCATGTCCTTAGCCCAGCTGGTCCAACATAAGGGCTCTACCTGGGAGAGGACTGGCAAGAGGATTTCACTCAAATCCCTGCCCCCAGCAGGATTTAAATATCTCTTGGTGTTTGTAGACACTTTCATTGGATGGACTGAGGCTTTCCCTTCCAGAACCGGGAAGGCAATGGAGGTTTGTAAATATCTCTTAAAGGAACCAATTCCTCAGTTTGGACCTTCCAAATATCTCCAGAGTCATAATGGGGCTTCTTTTGTAGCCAAAATAACCCAACAACTTTCTTCCTCTCTAGGAATTACCTACCAACTACCTGCTTCCTGGCGTCCTGAGTCTTCTGGGAAGGTTGAAAAGGCAGATCATACACAAATCATACACGAACTTCTGTTAAACTTTGCCAGGAGACTCACAAATCTTGCATTAAGTTGCTCCCGATGGCCCTTCTTAGAAAACGAACCACCCCTAAGAGCAACTTAAAACTAGGTCCTTTTGAAATGCTGTATGGAAGACCTTTCCTTACTACAGATATTCTAGTACATGAGGAACTCAATCAAAGCTGCAACGTGTAATCAATTTGGAACAGGTTCAGCGGACTATTCTAAAATACGGGAACCAAATATTACTTGCCCTTACTCAAGATTCGAACACTCCCCCACCAATCAAACCAGGGGACTGAGTATTACTCAAACCTGGAGAAAAGGATCGTCACAAGACCAGTTACAGCCTAAGTGGAAGGGCTCTACCAGGTGATCCCAGCAACCCCAACAGCAGCCACCTGTTTAATGCAAGGAAACCCTGGCTGGGTCCGCCAAACTAGAATAAAGCCAATCTCATCTGACTTTTCACAGGTACTATCTGCCCCCCATACACACCTGAGAGCTGGTAAGAGACCTTAAGTATTTGTTCAAAAAGTCCCCACCGACCAACTGGACCAGCCAGAGCCAGCCCATTCCTGTGAGCCTAGGAGGCTTCCTGGAGAAATCGGCCCACTGTGAGATAAGGGATGTGGCCATTGCTTTGGGGGATACTAATAATCATCTTTATAATGTAAAGCATCTTGCTATTACTCTGTCACCTCACTTAACCTCCTCCCTTGGGAAAAGAATCTTTTTGCTCCTGCTGGATGTAAGGACTTAAGTCCTTTGTCATGATGCGCCTGATACTATTGCGTGCTCACCCTGCCTGAGTATCTGGAGTCCCCTTTCTCTGGGCTAACAACACCATGTATAGGCTCTCTCAGGACACAGCTTGGGGTGGAGGGACTTATAATGGAGACCAAAGAACTCCCATTAAGCCCGGTCAGGGAGACCAAAGTCCACTCACTACTTTAGGTCAGGCAGAGGAAGATTTTTATAACCTCCAAAAATAGGCAGGATCAATGCCTTAATGTTAGTAGGAAGAAGACACAGAACACAAGACCTCTGACTCTATTCCCCCCAAAATAAGGAGGTTAAAGTCTCTCAAGGGGGAATGAGATAGTATAGGAGGTGCCTGAGCCTTGAGCCAAAGCTTAAGTCTGCTTACCACAAAAAGCTTTGAATTGATGAACACTTGCCTTCAGTCGAAGGTGGTCTTGCTCTAATAGGACATGGCAATCATTGGAACAGGGGTCCCCTGGCCCCAGGCAAAGCCAGCACACACTGGTTTCTG
>NW_012152618.1:8042247-8043241 GCF_000956105.1 Propithecus coquereli | reverse complement strand
CCAGCGGAGCAGACGCAGTGAGCTCCTGCCCTGCCTGGTACCCTGACACAGGAGCACCACACCAGGCCCCCAACCTGAAACAAAACCTTAGGGTAAAGGGAGGGACCCTCAAATTGAGAGAGACCATTTCTGAAGCATAGTGTATTATGTGCTAAGGCTGCCAGAACAGTTATCGGCTGGGGGGCTTCAACAACAGAAATTCATTATCTCACAGTCCTGGAGGCTGGAAGTCCAAGACCAAAGTGTCAGCAGGGTTGGTTTCTCCTCGAGCCCCTCTCCTTGGCTTGCGGACAGCCGTCTTCTCCCTGTGTCCTCACATGGTCTTCCCTCTGGGTGTCTGTGTCCCAATCTCTTCTTGTAAGGACGTAAGGACATAGGTCATATTGGATTAGTGCCCACCCTAATGACCCTATTTTCACTTAATTACTTCTTTAAAGGCCCCCTCTTCCAATACAGTCACATTCTAAATTTGGGGGATTAGGACTTCAACATATGAATTTTGAGGGGACAACATGCAGCCTATAACAGTAGACAAAATTGCATTTGAAATAGAAATTTAAACATAGTTTAAAAAACTTAAATCATACTTTTTGTGCACCTTACTAGATAGACTGAGATATATTTGCAACCTTACAGAGAAACGTCCTTTGGAATAAACAAACAGCACGTCCATATAATTCCACATGTCCGCAATCAAAACAAACTCCAAATCTTCCTAGTTTGGGATTTGGCCACCTTATATTTGGTAGCAACATAAATCTCCCTGGGGCTTTTCTTTTGTTCTAGCAGAAAATTAATGGAAAGAGGAATCGGGCATTTGGGCATCTTGTTAGTGTTTGTTTTTAATCATACTCTACTCAATCATCCAAACCTAATTAAGCTCTTGGCTTCATAGAGCAGATCAGGTTAATTACATGTCATTGGCCACAATGTGCCTTTTGAAATTATCATTATTATTTGTGTTATTTTTAGATATAAGAGACAGGTTTCATTC
>NW_012152618.1:8039100-8042197 GCF_000956105.1 Propithecus coquereli | reverse complement strand
CTTTTCTACCTCAGCACAAAGAGCTTTCACCTGGGGGGCATTCCTGCAGGGCTACAGCAGACCGTGAAGTAGATTTTTAAAATTTTTTTCCCAGGCAACTTAACTCATCTGAAGTATCCCTTTTATGGGGAGAGACAGGTGACCTTGGGAGAAACTTGAAAAAAGGCATAGTGTGAGATCTTCCAAAGACGGAATGACTCTGGCCTCCTTCCCTCCCAGTCCTGTCTCTGCTCCATCCAGCCAAATCAGTGTTGACATAGAAGGATCTACACATTCTCAAACCATTCTTCCCAGAGAGTTACCAAGGACAAAAGCAAGAATGATCTAGAAGGAAATCTGAGAATGGAGAACAAAGCTGCTATATTCATCGTGGTCCTCTCCCTCTTCAGTACGAGGCTCTATCTGCTGGGAATTGACTATCTCAGCCTGGCTATAGGGCGAAGAGCCCACGGGACAGTCACTGGACCATTGCTCAGACACGTGTTGCTGGACGACACCTCTCTGCATCTCTTCCTTGAGAAAGCAGGTCCACGAGATCACATAGAACCTATCACCAAGTGCAACGCGAAGCAAGCAGCAAACGTCACGTTCTGTAAAAAGCCAATGAGTGGAGTGTTCTGATGGAAGGATGTGTGATCTGTGTGACCCACCACTCTCCCTTCCGCCCACATACCCTGTGCAGCACATTCATTCTGCAGTTTCATAATAACTTCTTCCCCGTGAGAGATCAGTGTAGGAGTAGTCGCTGGGCTTTGACAGGGAAGGGACCACAGACAGGTGTGCATTGTAGAGGGACCCCCTTCAGGCTCACCTTTTATACCATCTTCAGTGTGCACACTTACGAGTTGCATTAGTTTCCTTTTGCTGCTGTAACCAATTACCACAAACTCAGCAGCTTAAACACAGCACACGTGTTCTCTTACAGTGTGGGAGGTCAGCAGCCCCACATCAGGTTCACTGGGCTAACGTCAAAGTGTCGGCAGGGCTGGTTATCTCTGGGGGCTCTAGGGAGAATGCACTTCCTTGCCTATTCTAGCTCCCAGTGGCCTCCTACACTCCTGGGCTTGCAGCCCCTTCCTCCGTCTGTAAAGTGCATCACTCCAGTATCTGCTGCCATCATCACATCGCCTTCTCCTCTTCTGTAGGCCGATGTTCCTCTGTCTCTCTCATATAACGGTCCTTATCATTGTATTACGGCCCAGCTGGATAATCCAGGATAATCCCCCATCTCAAAATCCTTAACTTAATCACACCTGCAAAGTCGCCTTTGCCATGTGAGGTCACGTTCACAGGTTCAGGGCATTAGGACACAAACATCTTAGAGGGTCATTATTCAACCAAGTACACGAGTGTTCAAGAATTTTCTCTGTATCCTGGCTTTACCATTTGCTTTAAGAAAATATATTTCAAATATGCTTTTGCCTTAAGTATAACTTCAACCTGTCGTATGTGTGGCTGTTCTCTTACCACTGTGGTCTTGTGTGATAAGCACCATCTTTGACTGCCCTTGTGGACTCCCCAGGCTTGGCCCAAGGAAAAGGGTTTAGGGCCTATTTCCAGGGGAACCTCTGATGGCTGCCTTCTAGGGGTTCCCCCCCAACCCCCATCTACCCTCTGCTTGGGAATTATAATATTTTTCAGTCTGGATGGAGGAGACAACTTTTTTTTTTTTTTTAAAGAGATGAGGTCTCCTTGCCTTCTTCCTTCTTGCCCAGGCTGGCCTCGAACTCCTGTTACAGCGATCCTCCCACCTCAGCCTTCTGAGTAGCTGGGACTAAGGTGTGTGCCACCACACCAGCAAGACAACAACTCTTAACACGTTTTCTTCCGAATCTCTTGTCTATGCCACCACTCTTTTCTATCTACTTAAGAGCCTAAGTTTTGGAAACAAAAACTGAGAATAGACTAATGTTCCTCCGCTCCCTGCCCTCCCCTCTATTCCCTCAGTCCTCAAGCTCGAGATGTCCTGTCTTGTGCTATTAAATAAAGGCAAAACCTGGGTATTGGGAGGGGGTTGAAACATACTGAGAAAAATCTGTCAATTCATATTGAAAACACACATCTCACTGCAGTAAATCAACCGACATTCCTTTAGTTTTGATTCTGGTCTCCAAGCCTGAAAGTGGCTGGGGAGGAAATGGAGAGACAGGCAGGGCACCTTGGTCACACAGAGCCCTGTCCCCAGAGGGGCCCGCAGCTGGTTTAATACTCTCTGGTGGATGTCTTGACACTCCCAGTGATTTTACCTTTGAACTTGCCTCTTGAGTGAAGTGTGCGGGACAGGGGAGCAAGTGCCTGAATAGAGGAGGTGGGGTGATACATGTGTCCCGAGTTCCTCGCCGCGAGTGCAGCGTTAGCGGACCAATAACGTGCGGGAGGGCAGCGGGTGCTAGCAAAGTGAGTTATAGCTGTGACTCAGCAACAAGGGCGGACCGCTCCAAGAGGCCACGCTTTCCCTGCACACCAGAACTTGCTCTGAACTCAGAAAGAAGGCAATGGCATTCTAAGATACGGGAACAACCAAAAACCCCATTGTATCCTTCTTCATTCACGTGACTTCCCTGTGTTAGCCAAACACTTACGCTTCCTGTGGTGAGACATGAAGGAAAGGAGCACATCGTTCCTTGTCCTTTCAGCCCTTCCTCGCTCACGTGTCAGTCCAAGGTAGGCACGTTGGTAGAAGGTGTGTGCGCCAAGAGGTGAAATGAAAGCGGTTGAGTTAGTTTTGTGCAGGGTTTACATAGGAAGAACGAAATACATATGCCTTTCCCAACTGCGAAATTGAATTGCATAATTCTGGCGGATCGACATATGAGTGATTAAGAACTAGCATTGTAAACTCTGAAGGTGAATGGTAAAATTCATGCTAATAATTAAAATTTAAAATTTTTCTTTACTTAGAATGACATTAAATAGCAAATAAAAACTATAACAAGCCAAGACAGGCTGCAGAAGAAAGGAAAGTGCTTTCTATTTTGGAACTTTTAACAAAGTGCTTTTCTCATACTATTTGAACAAAGGGCCTCCTATTTTCGTTTTGCACTGGGGTTGCAAATTCTGTGGCCAGCCCTGGGGACAGCTGTACAGTGGCTGGATG
>NW_012152618.1:8037748-8039050 GCF_000956105.1 Propithecus coquereli | reverse complement strand
GCCCAAGGGTGAAGATTTAACATGCTAATGAGACACGTGATGTATGAAGAAGCATGATCACCGGATGGGCAGCTGCCAACAAAACTCCGCCTCCACATGCTATGATTTCAGTGCTGGCGTCAAACTCTCTCTCTCTCTCCCTTTTAAGTTCCCCAGTCCTTTCTTGGGAGAGCCAGTCTGGTTGCTCCTTAACCAGTACTTTTCCCTTTTGTTCACGCAAACTGCCCCCCGCCCCCATGAAACCTTGCCTGTGTGTATGCCTTTTCCAGTCTCATGCCAATTTCTATTGATTCAGGGACCAAGAACTGTGAGGTCTGTAACTCTAATTGTTGTTCAGGGATAAATTAAGCTGCAGGGGTCACACACAGTTTACTATGCCATCCATGTTTCTTTCAGAAAACCTAAGTGGCATAGCACTCACTTAGAGAGAAGGAAGGATGAGAAAGGTTAAGAGGAACTCCGGGAAATATTTCTAATCCAATGATGATCGCCAGCCCTCACATTAGCATTGGCGTCATTTTGCTGGTGCCTGAAATGCATTAATTTGTCTTGGGATTACCTGCTCCTCATAATAATCAAAAGCTCCCGGAATGGGTCAGTATGTTACGCTACTTGCTGTAATTCTGCAGTTGGAATGCACTTTCCTGAGAACGCTGTTCGAGGGGAAGTGACGAGTGGGCAGAATGACACCAGGTGAGAGGGAGCCTCGGAGACTTGTAGGATGGAGGGGCCCGTCCTCCCATCTCCCAGGAATGCCCCCAAGCCCACCCGCCGAGGTCGGAGAGTTCTGCTCTCAGACTCCTGCCCAGTCAGGACTGGTGAGGATGCCTCCTCCTTCAGTGGCAGGACTCTCTTTGTTTAGCCCAGGAAGACCAATTAAGACCTGCCCTCAACTCCACCCCAGTGTGTCTGTCCCTCCCTCCCTCTTCCAGCTTTGTCTCCCCGGCCATGGAGACCCAGGCAAATCCCCCACGTGGGCTGCTAAACCGAAGTTAGAGGCCACGTACTGCGTGTGTAACCTTAGGCAAGTGATTGGACCTCGCTGACCCTGAACTGTAATATCTCAAAGGTGGGGACGTTATGAGGATGAATCGATGCGAAATGGATATCACGGCGTTGGGAAAAGTGCTGTGTGTTCTGGAATGCCGTGTGTTCCATCTTGCCAAAGTAGAGGGCAAATCAACATTTTAAATAATATTTGTATTTTATATTTACATAGGTAAATATCATAAAAATATATGTAAACATAGATATAAAGGTATATATAAAAATGGATCCTTAATAAGCCAGGGTAACAAGCGG
>NW_012152618.1:8003794-8025422 GCF_000956105.1 Propithecus coquereli | reverse complement strand
TCCTCTTTTTCAGGACACTTCTTAAAACACAGATATGGCACTTTGATTTTTACCATTAAATCCCGGGATTTCTAAAGTGGGAAAATAGAGATTTTTTTTTTAAAGAAATGTCTTCATGATGATCAGAGAAGACAGAAGCCAGTCATTCCCGGTCCCTCCATCCGTGATGTGGCTCCACGGGAGGCTGGAAGCTACATCTCTAGGACCCTGACTTCTCATCCCAGACTCATCAACCCAAAACTTTGAAAATATATTTCACTTAAAATTACTATCATCACATAATACTTTCAGTCATCAGTGCTCCAGTATTCAAAGTACGTGTTTGGGGGCTCCTTCCAAGTTAACAAAATGTTACCAAAACCACAAGGGGGTTCCATGCTAGGTCCAGTTGTTTGCCGAATAGAAAGCCCATTACTGAGACAATGTGGACTTCCAAGGAAGAAAGGAATTTTTGATATTAATGGTGTCAGCTGGCAGCACAAGAGGGGCAGACTCAAATCTGTCTGCCTGACTAACGGAGAGCAGGAGCTTTTATAAGGGGTGACAGAATGTGGCTATGAGCACCTGGGCAGGTTGTGTTGAAATCAAGGAGGGGCTACGTGCACTGGGGCAAGTTGATTCAGAAGTTACCAGTTAGTGAGGGACGGTGAGTCCTGGCATCAGAAAGTCTGTGGCATGGGCCTTCGGAGTCTCTACTCCTTTATCTTGCAGAAATTCCACCATTTCTGGGAAACAACTCAAAAAGGTCAAGTAGGTAGTCAAAGTTATAGGGTTCTGGTCGTTAGGCCCTACCAGCCTGGGAATGCAGAACATAAGAAAGCGACAGGGAAAACACGTGCGGGAGTTCATCCTGTGTTTGCTCATGGGGCCAGTTACAAAAACACAACTGCTAAACCAACCTCTAGGGGAAACACATGACGTTTTTACTGCATTGAGAGGAGGAAGAAGAATCGTAGCACATGATAACAGGATTAGTCTTACAGAACTGCTTGTCACCCAGAGAGCTTACAGCAGAGAGTAAGACAAAGAGATGCAGTGATGAAAAGCTGTTTGAGTTTCAGAATTTGACACAATCAACTTTCCAGTGGACAGAAGGTAACGGTTGGATGGAACCTGGGGGAGGGGAGAATGGGAAGCCCTCTCTCCTGCGGGAGAAAAAAAGAGAAAAATGGATTTACCATTCTATAGAACTTGCAGATTGTGAATAAATTTAAGCATGTTGTCTTAGTCCGTTTTGTGTTACTATAACAGAATGCCTGAGACTGGATGATTATAAAGAAGAGAACTTTATCTCACAGTTCTGGAGGCTGGAAAGTCCATGATCAAGATGCTGGCAGGGTTGGTGTCTGGTGAGAGCCCAGTCTCCACTTGCAAGACGTGTCCTGAATGCTGCATCCTCTGGAGGGGAAGGATGCTGATCCTCACATGCAGAGGAGCAGAAGAAGGTGACCCCACACCCTCAGACCCTTTTATAACAGCATAATCCATTTGTGAGGGTTCTGCCAAACACCTCTCAAAAGACCACACCTCTCAACACTGTTGCATTGGGGATTGAGTTTCCAACACATGAATTTTGGGGGACACAATCAGACCACCATGCATGCCAGTGAGTTGATGAGGTGGGTTAGGAAGATGTCTGGATAGCTGAAAAAGTTAGGGAAGTGGGCTTTGAAGTAACCATCCTGCCATGATGTCAGCATCTAATTGAACACCTACCATGCACAAGACTCTCTTTTAATGGAATACCAAATGAGTTGATGTATGAATCTGATCACCGGCTGCCACATAAAATTGTTCATGTTCTGCACTGCACAAGGCCTCACATCTAAGGAGATGCGCTTAACATTAAAGGCATCTTTATTATTTTGAAATTTTCTTCTTCAAATATTACTAATTTGTTGACTCCAAAAATAGGCAATTTATTGCTTATTATGGCATTTTTTGGTCAGATGGCATAAAACTACCTTCTTTTTAAATTAAAGTCAGGTGTGTTATAGCAATTTTCTGAAAGATGAAAATAAAGTGCCTCTTTCCAGCAGGGTGAATACACAGGTATACACTATATATTGGTTTCACAATAGACCCTTGTATTTTTTTAAAACTCAACTTTTGTAACAAAGGATGTACTTATTTTTCAATACAAAGATTTTAGCTGACGTTTATATGGAAAACATTTCCAATCTTGGGCCAGATTGCAGATGAAACCTTAACTATCACTGAGATGCCATAACAAAGAGTTTTTCTATAAACAATACATGGTTATGGAAGAAATTAACCCTGTAATCTGTGGCTGATTTTGAAGGGTCTAAAGAGATGGGGGATGTCCAGGCAAAGCCATGACTCTTGCAAAGGCAGCGGGTTTGGAGGAGAGACTGAAAGTGATGTGGGAGAGCTCTTAAAATCTCAAGCTGAGGGACTATCAACCACTGAGTTTGCTGAAGACTATAGTGAAGACCTGGAAGAGCATCGTATCAAACCCCAAGACACCAATGGTTTAAAATAATGTAAGCAACACTATCCCTATTCTTGAAATGAAGTCATAAGGATGGAGTCTTGCCTTTAAGAGTGGCCTCATGCCTCAATTATACCCTACTAAGAAATTTACACCCATAAGTGCTAAGAGTGGAAGGAGAGATCCTCTTGGCAATTTTTTTTCACCCTGTAGTCTCACCACTCCCTCTGAAGATTTATCTGAATTCAGGGGCATCTGCAACAGCAGCTTCTCAAGTTTTGTCAGCTCCAAGTGTCTGTGTCACTTAGCAAGTAGAATTATAGGCAATTTTCTTAATTTATGGTAAGCTTCATCTGCATTTTCCCTAGTAGATCCATTTATGGTTGTGTGTTGCTTGCTGCATTGCTAATGTAATATTGCATACAAGTCCCACCTGCTAGTGGATACAAGCAAGTGTTCGTTAACACAGTGTTTTTGTGATCATGAAGCAATGTTTTAAGTATTTTATATCCCTTCATGAGTTTGTTACTTACATATGGGCACTTCACTGTGTTTTAGTTTGCCTTAGTAAGTTGGTTAGATATTTTCTGTTGGCATGTTACCGAAAACTCAGCACTTGTCCATGAGTTCGAATCAGAAGAATGAGGACAAGTGGTTTGGGGAGGAGGAAAGAGAAGTTTTATTACTTTGCCAGCAAAGGAGGAAAAATGGTAGACCTTCTTTTCTCAAAATCCAAATTTCCTCCACATTTGCAGAGATACAGAGCTTTTAAAGGATGGGTTCTCAACTTTAGACAGTTATTGTTCAACTACGGTTGATGATTCTGATCATCCCATCTCACTGAAGACAATCTCGTGACTTCTGCCTAGGACCTCCCTCTCCCAGGTTTGGGCTGGGCTTTCTCCTGTTGCACAAATAACAAGACTTACCCCTGCCCTTCCCAACCACTGGCCTGAGGCAGGGCTGCAGGCGTTAGTTCTCAAAAAGCAGTGCAGGATGTGTTAAAGAGACAGAAAATATTTTTTACATTTTTTCCAGGCCGTTCCCTCTGTTACATATTCCCCACTCTCAATATTTCCCTTCCATATCTAGGGAGGAGGGTTACTTTGTTACAGGTATATAGTGTAGAATAAATTTTCTCATTTAAAATAATGGAGGAAGGACTATGTTTTGTTGTTCAGAACATCTGAGTTTCAAGAATGCATTAACTAATGTTAGGTGAGAGATGCCTCTGTATTGTTCTGCTTTGATTATAAAATAAAAAGCAAGTTGGATAAAGGAAAGACCTTTTCCCCCAAACAATTTCTAAAATAATCTGCTTGCATACAAAGAGCTGCTTTTCTGACTCATGTACTGATTGTATCTTAAAAATAAAACACTATTGTGATACTTCACATTAACAGAATGAAACATAAAAACCACATTATCATCTAAATTGACACAAAAATCATTTGATAAACTTTAAGGATCTTTTCTTGATAAAAACTCCTAACAGTTTAGGTACAGAAGAAAAGTTTCACAACATGGTAAAGGTTATTCATGAAAAACTCACAGCTAACATCATAATCAAGGGGGAAAACTTTTCCATTAGGATCTGGAACAAAGCATGGATACCCACTCTAGGCTACTCACAGGCATGGCCACAGCCTGGGGCTCCCGGGCTCAAGTGGTTCTTCCACCTCAGCCGCCTGACTAGCTGGGACTACAGGTGTGCACCACTGTACCCTGGTGATGTAACTTGCTCACTTGATTAAGGTGGTGTGTGCCAGTCTTCTCTATGGCAAAGTCATTCTTTTCCCTTTCAAAATTCAGAAGTATTTTGTGGGGTGGTACTTTAACATTATGTAAATATCTTATTCCCCTTCCAATTTACCATTTATTGATTTTTATATTTGTATGGACTTATTGTAAGGCTTTTGGATGGGCAGCGACAGAGAAAGAAAGACCAGCAGAGTGAAAAGGGCAAGCAACGAGGCTTTATTGGGGGAGGAGGAAGGAAAGTGCCCCCGGGCGAAGTTCACTGGTCCCGAGAGAGGGGGCCAGAGAAGTCATGCACCCGGAAGTGTTGAATGGGCTTATAAAGGTTTTGGAGTTGGGGGATGGGGGTTTCTCTTCCCGGCGAACTTTAGGCGGGCAAAGTAGAGAGTTCTTTGTTACCGCCTTTAGGGTGGGACTCATGGGCTTCCTTTTTCTCTAGAGAGGGGAGGGGTGCCCGCCACCAGCCTTACATTTATGTTTTCCTATTTTTTAATGGGTTATAATCTGTTACCATCATTATTTATTTTGATACTCATCCCCAGATTGGGGGTCCCTTCTATGCTGATTTCTATGTTCTTTCAACAAGCCCCCATCATTCTTTGAGCACTTTGGCACCACAGGACATTCCAAGTCTATCCTGTCTGTCCCTGCCCAGCCCTGAAATCAGTTACTTCTCCTGGGTCCCTTAAGTGGAGAATGGAACTCAGAAGCCAAGATCTGAACCTTGGACATGCGCATTGCTATTGGGATGCCACTGATCCCAGGCAATGCAATGCAGAGTGCTGAATATATATAAGCATGTATGTATGTATGTCTGTCGATACATGTGTGTTTGAGCATGCATACACACATCTACATCCATGTTTATTTCTATCTCTCTATATATTTTGAACTTGAGTTTATGCAATTATGCTCCACTTCAATCCAACATATAAGGTTCATGCTAATTAGTCCCCTCTTTCCATATTTGTAACTATCTTCTCCAAACCTGGTTCACCTGGTTCCCATTACCCTTACATACTTACATAATTTGGTCACTTCCCCTGTATGTAACCGGCCTTGAGTCTGCCCTGCCAGATGCCCTCTTCACCCACACAGAGTCAGATTCTCCACACTGCATTGCCCCACCCACGTGGACATCCTCCTCACCCTGCTCTGACTCTGACACCCTGCCAGACCTCCCCTCAGCAGGCCCTCTCTGACGGCTGGTACTGGGTAGCTGCCCCCAACCCCACCTGACAGGGACACCCTTTTCAGCGGCCCCGTGCCTGGCTGCCCTGAGAGAGGGACACCCTCTTTACTCTACTCATGTCAGGTTCTGTGTGTTCTTTAAACTCGGTAGGAAACGATGCAGCAAAAAATTTTTTAAAATCTTTTGATACCACTGACATTTTTTATTGTATCCAAAAACTATACGACTATTTTCGACTTCAGTGAAATGTTGAAGTGTGCTGAAAACACATTTACCAAACATAAATTTAAAATATTGTTGAATACACATTGAGAAAGTTGAGTTGATGTCTTGATGTCATGAAACTTCAATTGCTGTATGAAAATTTGTTTTAGAAATTCTTAATATTCAGGCCGGGTGTGGTAGCTTATGCCAGTAATTCTAGCACTTTGGAAGGCTGAGGCAGGAGGCTCGCTTGAGGCCAGGAGTTCAAGCCTGCAGTGAGCTCTCATTGTACCACTGCACTCTAGCCTGGGCCACAGGATCTGTCTGTAACAAACAAAAAAACAAAAAGAGAGAGAGAAATTCTTAATATTCAATAAAGATATAAATTCTAGATTTCAGCCAAAGGTATACTTTTTGAAAACTATACTTTTGGATTTATTTGCTTAGTACTAATTTGGTATGATGTGTTAAGTAAAACTAATATCATTAGCAAAGGGTTACAGGATCCAAGACTCAAGGTACATAATGTTCTTAGAAACATAGAAGGGATTCAGAAATGTTTTGAAGAAAAACTAAGAGACAATATGTATAAAATATACATTAGGGCTAAACAAATGGCAGCCTCTTGGCTTTGATGTGCAAAATATTTTAAAAAGATAATGAAAACTCATTTTTAAAAAATCCCATGATCAGCCCAGCTATGATCCAAAATTAATTTGGGAGTAAATTTCTTTTTTTTGATTTGTTACAATGGTATCATCTTTCAAAGACAGGTTTGTGATACTGAGCATTATAAACTACCAGTGATCTAGATGCCACGTATCTGAGAATTATAAAGCACGTGCATTACTCTATGTGCAAATTTATAAGACAAATAGACTGTAGATATATAAGCAAGGTGATGTTGATGGAATAGTAACATATAAGCAGTAAAAGCCTCAGGTTACTTTCTAAAATCCAGGATGTTGTCTGTGAATGTATTTTACTATATTTGCAGCAATAGCTTTATCAGAGGCCCCTGTACATACTTCTTTTTTAAGAAAATGTTTGTCTATCACTATACCAACTTATTTTTTATTATTTGTTGAGAGATGGGGTCTTGCTAAGTTGTCCATGGTGGTATCAAACTCCTAAGCTCAAGTGATCCTCCCGCTTCAGCCTCCTGAGTAGCTGGGACTACAGGCTCAGGCCACTGCACCTGGCATTTCTTTACAAACTAGCTCCCAGGATATATTCAACTTTGCCAATATAATTTCTCAGAATTCAAATTTATTCAAAAAGACTTAAGGCTTATAATGTCCTAAGAAAGGCAGTCAAGTCTAACAATGATTTCTGCAGAAAACAGGACACTGGGGCAAGTAAGCAATGAAGCTATCTTGGCAATGTTGTCAAGGGAGCAAGATGTGTAATTATTTTACAGTCTGGTGACCTTGAGTTTCTCATTATTGTGATTAAAATGTCCATTTTCTATAATTTTATGTCCAATAATTTAATTTTCAAAATCTATACAGATTTACTTCATTTTAGTAATTATAATAATAATAAATAATAGAAACAAATAATGTAGTAATTACAATTTTTCCCTTATGGAAGAGGCACTCTTTTCTAATTCACTGGGAAGTGTCATAGAAGCCCACACAGGCCTTGTGTCCTGGGTGACCTCTACAAGCCACTGACTGTATGACCATCACAGGAAAGAAGTGATAGGATGGCCTTGCTACTAAAACTATCTAATAGAGAAAAATTAACTAACAGAAAGAGGAATAAACTCACAGCACATAGTTGTCCCTTTGAAGGGAAAGATCACAGCACAACAGCCCCTTGTTTGATCAAACACCTGGGGCTTAACTCATTATCTCTAAACGTTTTATTTGAATAGCCTTGAAGAGAAGAGGAAAAAAAAGGGAAAAACAGACACAGCCATTTCACAGCTATTTTCTGTTATCAGCTGGCAACAATCACTTTCTTTTCCCCTTGAGCCCCATAAAAAGCCCAAACCACTTGTTCTCTGGGCCAACATTTCTTCTTTCCTTCTTTCTTGTGTCAACCCCTTTCCCTATCTCTCTAAGGAAAAATAAAATAAACTTTCTTTCTTTAAAACTATTCTCATCTTTGTGTTGAGGATTCTTTCTCACCCTGCACTGTGAGTCCCCACCGTAATGAGAAGTGAATCCCCAGAGTCCCTCTTACTGCTTTCAGGTCAGGAGGTGCTGTAGCCAGTTTCAGCTTAGCAATTTCCTCACCCCTTTTACCTAGAAAATTATTACTCAATCCATGGATTGTGGATTTATGTGCTTCCCTTGGGGGCCTCCCTGACTCTTAGGCCAGCTTGGGTCTCTGGTCTCCACTCCCAGAAGATTCTATCTTTAGTAAACAACTACACAGAGATGTTACATAAGTGTGCTGAAGGCCAGGTCTATGGCCTGTGTGGGCTTGTTATCTCCAAAGAGTTTTCCCAGTTAACTGTGAATTGTGCATATGGGACATACTTAAAAAATATTAATTGTTTATGTGAAATTCAAATTTAACTGGGCATCCTTTATTTTTCTGTCTTTTGTAGTTGGTTTGTTTGTTCTTGTCATTTTTGCTCAATCTGGCAACTCTTTCTCCACAGCAGAGTATAGTATTTGGGTGGCAGGGAAGGCTTGGAAATTCTTGGTAAGCCAGCCATATTCTGAGATAGCTGCTTGAAAGATGGGCTGAAAAGACACAGGGTGACCATGTGGCAGCTGCCCCACAACTCCTAGCAGCAGAGAATAGGCCTCTTCCTACATCACCACATTGAAATTAATTTGGAAAAACCATTTCTTTTCTTTAGGCTGTCAGAAGACAAAATTACAACACATTTAGTTTACAGACTTGTTTTTTCTTTGAGATAGAGTCTCACTCCGTTGCCTCAGCTAAATTGTAGTTTAAAGATCATTATTGGCTTTATTTACAATTCTAGAATCAGGCAGCACTCCATTCTATAAAACAGAATGAATGTTCCCATGAGCTGAACAGAGAAGTTTGATTTTATAGACAGAAAAGAGCTGAGGAAGCAGAAACAGAAGACAAAAAACAGATTGGTTGTTTCGAAGCTACTTTCCTGGCAAAGGTTAAAGCAGTGGGGACTTCCTTATAACAGTGGCTAAAAGTCCCCTGCTTGGGGACTTGGATGTCATGTCTCACTCTCCTGATTTCAAAGAAGGCCAAATGGACAGCTTCGCTTTGGCTGGGGACGTGGGACTTCAGCACGAGAGACTCCACTTCAGTTTGGTCTCTCGGGCCCAGTGCGGGAGCTCAGTCCAAACCAATGGCCTCCTATAAATTGTAATTAAATACAAGAGGCCTTGACTTCCTCACGTGCAAAATCAAAGGATTAGGTCACTGGATCCTTGAGAATCTATGAAAGCTATGGACCCTTCTCCAAAAAATATGCTTATACTTGGAAAATTAGGTGTAGTTTCAGAGGGATTCAACCCCCACTTGAAGGCCCTCCTTGGGCCTGGGTCTCCTGTAAGGGCAAATACAAACTAAACATACAAGGCTTAATTTCCCGTTAAAAGTAAGGGAAGAGACTTGCCTCTCTTCTCCTCTTTTTTTCAAAAGTTTTCTCTATCCTTTTCAAACATAACTCTTTATAATGGCTTAATAAGCCTCTGATTGGTCTCACAACTCAGGAATGTTTCCTGGAGGACCTGGGAGCATCTTTTTGAAATGCAACACCAAGGCAGATAGCAGCCCTAGTCCCAGTTCCCATGGGAAGGTAAGTACCTAACTTGGGCAGGTAAAAGCCTAACTTTAGTGGGCTCCTTGTTCCAGTTTGCAAAACTACCCCGTCATAAAGATGTGAGAAGTTTGTTTCTCCTCTGGATGAAGCTAGCACAGGTAGACTCCCCACTACCGTGGTAAAGTTAGGAGGAACTATGTGTGTCAATAGATGCTGCTAAGTCCTCTTACTTTTGGGGATTAGTTATTGTTTATCTAGAAAGTATGTACATACGGGCTGTACATGCTTGGTTATATAAGGGGTCAGACTTGTTTGTCTTTGTAATCTCTTAGCAGATTGTGAGATGCATCACATTCTGGTTTATTCAATAATAAAACAGTTTCTGTCTTTGCTACCTTATGGAGAGGATTTCCGGGTTGGAAGAAGATTTTATTTCTTTTAATTATATCTCCCCAACACCCTGCAGACTAGATGGTCTCCATGGACCGTTCCAGCTCTAAGAGATTGTTATTCTGTGGCTCTCACCCTGCTCAGGGAATAATGAACTCATTTTGAGAAGAAGGAAACCATGAACACCTTGTATGTACCATCTTGGAACCTTTTCATCAGATGACGGCAAACGATTTTGCTCATGTTAACCTTTAGCTCCTGAATCTCTGCCTGCCTGATGGGTCACAAGCGAGTTCTGTGTTTGCTGTTGATGTAAGAAAACTGAGTCACAGGAAGAAATGAGAATTTTTCAGGATTTAAGAAGAATTCTTCCCTTTTTCCATCTCTTTTGAAAGAAGATGAGATCTAAGAAGGGGTGAGATTCTGTGACAGAGGGGGCTCAGGAGTGGTAGACAAAACTTCCTGGGAGAACCAACATGACTGAGACCTCCTACATAAGAGCGAAGCGTGGAGAGGACATTAGTGGGGGATTATCTCTAGGAGAGAGCAAGGTATTAGAAAACACGTGATACGTTATTATGCAAGGAATCGTAACACAACAACTGTTGAGCAGTTACTCTGAAGGCAATGTGCCAAGAACTGCAGGGTGTCCCAAAAGTCTCCATACAAAGGAAAAATTTTGTAATGAATATTTTATAAATAGAGGTACATTTAGCTACAATTTCCCGTTTTCCCTAAGTATGGCAACTTCTGGGACACCCTGCATATTTGTTTCTTCATGTAATCCTTAGGACAACCCTACTGAGGTAGGTGTGATCATCCCCATTTTATAAAAAAGGAATTAAGGCCTAGAAAGAAAGACTTGCCCAAGGCCACAGAGGCTCCATGCTACTCACTGTAACCTATAAATAGCCCCCATGGCATTGACGAGATGGAGAGGAAGTGGGGTCCCACACCTCTACTCTTCAATTCCGATATGATCCCATGGTAGCAGGAAAACAGGGAAGTTTCCTGGAACTGCTGATACTGTGCAAAAGGGGACCAGCAGTCAGAACTAGGAAAGGGGTGGCAGGTGGCCTTAGGCTGCTCCTGCTTGTTCCAGAGTCTTGCAGTTTGTTAGCGCCTGGCTACCCTCTGCTCAAGTCTAATCAAGACAACATGAGGAAGATACCGCACTGTCTGGGTGGATAGCTGCCGTCCGGGCAGGACTTCCTGGGCAGAGTCTTGGAGGGTCGAGCTGGCTTGTCTGGCACTCTTGTCCTACGCCCTTTAAAGCCAGGCAATCAGGACACCTCTCTTCGGCCTGGGGGGGATCAGATTCCAGCTGACCCAGGTCCTCCTACCTCATACTGTCCTCGGGTTCTCAGATGTGGCTGCCAGCAGGAGAGAGGGACTTGTTCTCACAGCCTGACTGGGAGCTGGCATCTGCTACCCTGGCTGTGTCACGGTGTCCCTTGGGGCAATGAGTTCAGGGATCGACAACAAAGATCACAGAGTCCCTAGAGCAGACTCAGCTGTGACTACAGAGTAACAGGAATCATTAAACGGGTCAGTACTGCAAAATCAACCAATGATTACTCCCCTCTTCTACCATAATGAAATGATGGCGCTGACCAAACCCATAATCTTTAGCAGACATTTACTTTGAAAATCAAAATGATGGTTTTTGAAAGGTTTTGTCAATGCTCCTGCAATTCACTTCCTTAAAAAAAAAAAAAAAAAAAGAGATCTGAAGTTTAGGGAACAGATTTCAGAACTGACTTTTAACTTTGCCATTATCTAAATTGATTCAATTTGACCCAGTTTTCCTTTGCTTCAAGGTCAAAAGCACTTGTGGTATTATAGACTGAATTTTTCAATATTTAAAGAACACAGACATGCTCAGAAAATTGCCAGTGGGCAAAAAAAAAAAAAAAGAGAGATAAAACTTGAAATTGTTGGAACGAGGCAATCAGGGTGGAGAATTGTCTTTTATTTTTAATATCAAGACAAAGAACTAACATTTATGGATCTCTTATTTTGTGCCAGATGCTGAGCATATTGTATGCCTTATCTCACTCGATCCTGATTAAAATGCTGTTAGGTAAGCACTGTATTCCTCACGTTGCATGTGAGACAACGGAGGCCACAAGGTCTCCCAGCTAGAAAATGGGGTGCTAGTTCATTAGATCACACTACTTTCCAGGAGGAAAGAAACAATTCTCCAACTCTTTTGGCTAATATTTTTAAAACAGGGTTTTCTGAGGGGGGAGAGGTTGTTTGTTTTTAAGAGACAGAGTCTTGCTCTGTTTCCTAGGCTGAAGTACAGTGGTGTCATCACAGCTCACTGCAGCCTTGAACTCCTGGGCTCAAGCGATCCTCCTGCTTCAGCCTCCCCAGTAGCTGGGACTATAGGTGTGCATCAACACGGCTTGGCTAATTTTTAGATTTTTCATAGAGATACGATTTTGCTGTGTTGCCCAGGCTGGTCTTGAACTCTTAGCCATAAGGGATTCACCTGCCTCAGCCTCCAAAAGTACTGGGATTACAGGTGTGAGCCACCACATCCCACCAAAAACAGGTTTTAAAAAAATTGAGATATAACCTATATATAATAAGATGCACATCTTTGTCTTAAATGGCCCATTTGGTAAGTTTCAGTATTGTTTACATTTCTATAACTGCTACCCAAAATAAGTTAAAGAACACTTGCCTAACCCCATGACACTCCTACAGCCCTGCCAGTCAATGCCCAAGCACCCCAGGTGACCACTGCTCTGATTTCTATCACCATAACTTAGGCTTTTCTGTTCCTTGACGTCATTTTAAACGAAATCATACAACATGTATCTTTTCATGTCTTGCTTATTTTACACAACACAAGCTTTTGGGATTCATGCATACTGCTCTTTGTAGCAGGCGTTTGTTTCTTTTCATTGCTGAGTTCTATTCCATTTAAGGGATATACCACAATATATTTAGCTATTCTCCTTTTGATGGACATGTGGTTGTTTTGCAGTTTTTGGCTATTAGGAATAAGGTTATCATGAACACTCTCGTACAGGGCTATTTTTTGGGACACAGGTTTTCATTTCTTTTAAGTAACTACTTAGGAGTGGAATTGCTGGGTCATAGGGTAGATGATTGTTTAACTTTTTAAAGAACTACCAAACACACCAAATTGTTGTGCTGTTTTGTTTAAATATTAGAGCTCATTCGACAAACATTTATCAAGCAGCTATCATTTCCCAGACATCCCAGACGGTTCCAAGTGCTGGAGAGATAGCAGTAAATAGAACACGACAAAAACCTCTGCTCTTGGGGACAGTTACTTAAGGAAGACACAATAGACACATAAAGAAGTTGAATATAGGATGTCAAATGGTGATAAGTGCTAAAGAGAAAAATAAAGTTCCGAGGACAGGGAAGAAGCACCTGGTATGTGCTTTGTGAACTATTAACGTTAGCTATTATATATATATTTTTAAAGATACTGGGTTCTGATTCTTTTGTTACCCAGAAGTCAGCTCATTGGATTTTGCAATGGGTTGGTGACCCCAACAAGAAGAGTGTTAGTGAATCCCATGACTTCTTAATTGGCCGTGAATCATTCTTGCCACCAGATGCAGAAAAAGGGACAGTAGGCTGGGCATGGTGGCTCAGGCCTGTAATCCCAGCACTTTGGGAGGCCAAAGTGGGAAGATCCCTTGAGGCCAGGAGTTCAAGACCAGCCTGGGCAATAGTGAGACCCCATCTCTACAAAAAGTGAAAAAAAAAAAATTAGCCAGACATAGTGGCAACCGTCTGCAGTCCCAGCTACTCGAGAGGCTGAGGTGGGAGGATTGCTTGAGCTCAGGAGTTTGAGGTTGCAGTGAGCTATGATCTGTGATGGCGCCACTGCACGCCAGCCCAGGAGACAGAGCAAGATTCTATCTCAGAAAAAAAAAAAAGAAAGGCTTGTGAACCATTGTAGAGGAATGTGGAGTTCTGGTGACAGGCAGTCTGGGCTCAAATCCTTGGTCACTTACAGAGTGCCCTTGCAGGATTATCACCTGCTCTCAGTTTCAGTTTTCCCATTTGCAAATAAAGATAATGATGAGTCCCAACCTCATAGGGTTATAAGGTGTAAGGAGATAATGCTTGTAAATTTCTTGGCACAAAGCCCAATAAACACTCAATTAATTTTAGTTGTCAACATCTTTAAAAAAGAGATTGGAGTTTGGTTTCTTATTGTAAGGCTGGTGGCGGGCACCCCTCCCCTCCCTAGAGAAAAAGGAAGCCCATGAGTCCCACCCTAAAGGCTGTAACAGAGAACTCTCTACTTTGCACGCCAAAAGTTCACGCCAAAGTTCACGCTGAAGAGAAACTCCCATCCCCCAACTCCAAAACCTTTATAAGCCCACTCAACACTTCCGGGTGCGCGACTTCTCTGGCCCCCTCTCTTGGGATCAGTGAACCTCGTCCGGGAGCACTCTCTTTCCCCTCCCCCCAATAAAGCCTCGTTGCTTGCCCTTTACCCTCTGCTCGTCTTTCTTTCTCTGCTGCTGCCTATCCAAAAACCTTACACTTATGTGACCCAAGACTTCTATATATTCCCTGAAACTGATATTCTCATGCCTAACCTGCCTTTGAATGGCTGCTTCTATGGGACCCTTTGGAGATCACCCATGTTTTATTTCCTGAGCCTTCTTTCTTTTTCTCTCTGTGCTGACCCAGGTGAGGAATTCAGCTCCTTTTCCTTGATTTTCACCTAAAATTTTGATTTCACAGGAAGCCATTAGGTAACAAATAGCACAGAAAGACGAGAAGGGGTCAGTTTGTGCGACAGCACCCACAAGACCTTGAAATGGCTCCTAACACCATGAAATTGGATATTCTGCTCCAGAGTCCACTCCTGATACCACACCATACTGCCCAGCCATCGTCTGTTTTTTTCCTCCCTCTTTGTCTCCTCCTCTCTGTTCTCAGCATTCTACTCCACCCCAATTCCTCTTTATTTCTCCAGGGAGGAGTTGAACAGTCTCATTTGTTTTCTTGTTTTGTGAAACTCCTGCTCTCAGTCCACCCTATACCACCAAGCAGCTCCTTAACGAAGACAGTTTCTCCTCCCAGATAAGTTTGCATAGCACTTGTAACTTGATCAACAACATATGGCCCACAAGAGCTCTTTTGTCCTAGTTGTCCTCACGTGTGAGATGAGATGTATAATTTTGGGCAGGAATTGGCATTTCCCCATAGTCTAAGTGCCTGTGCTTTCTCAGATGATGTCTCAGCTCCTCAACATGGCTTTGTGACCGATGGGAGAGACTTGGATGTTTGTCAGACTCTGCTTGTACCTTTCTCCTCCTCCCTTTCCTGCTTGCTTTGCCTGGGCCCCTTCTGGGGTGTGGTGCAGGGCAGGGGATACTGGCTCTGGCAGCCTGGCACACTCTGCTGTCTAGAAAGTTGCCTCCATCCCTGAACTTTGTCCTTGGGCTCTCTTTGTGAATCTTGGCTTGTTTTCCACATGCTTGTTTCACTGAGGAAGCCTCTGGGGTTTTCTTTATGCCTTTTTAGCAAACTGTATTCTGTTCTTTTGCTGTTTTGCATTGGGAATTGTGCCTTAAATTATGCAGCTTAATTGTTCTTCTTTTACTTTACTTCTCTGTAATTGCTAAGCTGTCTAATTTTATTTTCTCTTAACAATCCTCTTCCCTTAGCACTAAAAAAGAAATATTTAGGTATAAATCTAACAAAATATGTACAAGACCTATATGAGGAAAACTCCAAAGATCTGATAAAAGAAACAACTAAATAAATGGAGAGAGATTCCATGTGCTTGGACAGGAAGACTCAATATTGCCAAGATGTCAGTTCTTCCCAACTTGATCTATTAAAATCTTAGGAAGGTATTTTGTGAATAGAAACAAATGGATTCTAAAGTTCACATGGAAAGACAAAAGATCCAGGATGGCTAACACAACATTGAAGAAGACAACAGTCAAAGGACTGACACCTCCTGACTTCAAGACTTGCTGTAGGCAGGACATGGTGGCTCACACCTGTAATCCTAGCACTTTGAGAGCCCAAGCAGGAGGATTGCTTGAAGCCAGGAGTTTGAGACCAGCCTGAGCAAGAGCAAAACCCCATCTCTACTAAAAATAGAAAACTTAGTCAGGTGTGGTGTTGCATGTGCCTGAAGTCCCAGCTACTTGGGAGGCTGAGGCGGGAGGATCGCTAAGCCCAGGAGTTTGAGGCTGCAGTGAGGTATGATCACGCCTCTGCACTGCAGCCTGGGTGACAGAGCGAGACTCTGTCTCTAAAAATTAAATAAATAAATAATAAAATTCCTAGAAGATAACATAGGAGAAAATCTACTTCATCTTAGGTTTGACAATTGCTTTTTAGATCAAAAAGCACAATCGATGAAAGAAAAAACTTATAAGTTGTACTTCATTGTATTGAAAACTTGCATTTCAAAAGACACTATTAAGCAAATGAAAGACAAACTACAGACTGGAAGAAGTATTTTCAAAACATATCTGAAGAGAGTAGTATCCAAAATATACAAACTCAACAAGAAAACAAACAACCCAATTTAAAAATGAGCAAAAAATATGAACAGGCACTTCACCAAAGAAGATATACCAATGGCAATATGCATATGAAAAGATGCCCAACATTGAATGTCCTTAGGGAGTTGCAAATTAAAGCAACAGTGAGGTACCATTACTGTGCTATAATAAAACATATATTTGGTCTTCCTCCCCAGCTCCTGGCACAGAGCTCCTAAGACCCTTCCAACTTCCTGAGTGATAGGAGTGTCTTTTGTTATTCACAAGGGCCCCTTTTTGATTATAGCTGGGTTTATAATGAAGTGACTTAGAATAGGGCTCCTCAGTAGTCTTGGGGTGGGGCTGGTCACCAGAAAGACCAAGTGCCTAGAGGGTTGAAACTTTCAGCCCTACTTCCTGGCCTCTGGGAGTGGGTGGGGGAGGGGTTGGAGGTCAGGCTCCGTAAAACCTCTTGAACATCACATTAGATGAGCTGCCACCTGGGCGGGCGGCATGCCTGGAGAAGGCATGGAAGCTCCATGTACCCTCCCTTTCCCCCCATAACTTGCTCTGTGGCGATTTCTGTGTTGTTTCCTTTATAGTAAGCCAGTAAACACAAGTAAAGTATTTTCCTAAGTTCTGTGAGCCATTCTAGCAAATTATTGAATCTGGAGAGGGAGTTGTGGGAACCCTATGAATTTATAGTCCATCAGTTAGAAGTCCCAGTGGTTTGGGGACTTTCAAATGGCATGTGACGTCGGGGCAGTCTTGTGGGATTGAGCCCTTAACTTGCGGGTCTGATGCTAACTCCAGATAGTGTGTTAGGTGGACAGCGATGGATTCCGGGTCTCCTAGGCACAAAAGTGGGTGCCTTGCCTTGGTGCTGCCTTGAGCAATTGCCCCACCTGGGAAGAAGGACAAGGGTGGGCCCCAGGCCTCTGTCTTGGTGCTGCCCCACCTCACTCCTGTCCCGAGCAACTGCCACACCTGGGGAGGAGAGAACGCCCTACCAATCTACCAGTCAGAACTTAGCACGCCAACTGCAAAAGAATGCAGAGGACTCTCTAGCCCATGGGCCAAATGGCATAGGTACAATAGAGTCTGCAAGGTGACTTAGGACAGCCTAAGGCTAATTATCACGTCATTGGCTTAAATCTATGTTGCAGTTCACCTCCCTCATGGGCTTTCAGAGAGGCTCATGGGAGATCTGCATGCACAGTAAGACTCAGGTCATATAACTCCCAGTTGTCCATCAAAGTGGTTCCATGATGACGTCTGAACCACAAGGAGGTCCCTATCCAAACAAGACCCAGACCATAACCAAGGTCTCTTTTGCTATGACAAGGGGTCTGGTCACATGTGTGGCATATGTATTTTGTTCTTGCTCTATAATCCTATCTTGCTCCTCCTCAATAAACTTCACCTCGTGCTCGCCTTACTTTAGTGTGTCTGGTCATTCTTCGGCCAAGTGCACAGAACAAGATTGCCAAACCAGACATCAGGATTGAATTGAATTGTCTTGGGGGAAAAAGCCCAAGTCAGGCGTCAGAAGTGCAGTGTTGTATGAGTGAGTATAGAGAAATAGTTTTTTCTCAGAATTTATTAGAATAGCTAAAATCCAAAGCAGCGACAACATCAAAAGCTGGCAAGGATGTGGAACCACAGGAGCTCTCCAACATGGCTGGTGGGATACAAAATGGTACAGCCACTTTGGAAAACAATTTGACAGTTTCTTACAAAACTAAACATAGTCTCACCACACAACCCAGCAATTGTGCTCCTTGGTATTTACTCAAAGGAGCTGAAAACTTATGTCCACACAAAAACTATAGAATATACTACACAAGGAGTGTACCTTAATGTAAACTATGAACTTTAGTTAATAATAATGTATCAACATTGGCTCACCAATTGTAACAAATATACCACACTAATGCAAGATGTCAATAATAGGGGACGGTGTGTGTGCATGTGCACATGTGTGTGTTGGGTTGGGGGGGTGGTATGTTTGTGAGGAAATTTACAGAACTTTTAATTATCTGCTTAATTTTTCTGTAGACCTCAAACTGCTCTGTAATAATCTGTTAGAGCTGCTGTAATCATGTGCCAGAAACTGGGTTACCTGAAACAGAAATTTATAGCCTCACAGCTCTGGAAGCTAGAAGTCCAAAGTCAAGGTGTGGGAGAGCCATGCTCCCTCTGGGACCATGGATAAGGTTCCACCTTTTCCCAGCTTGGGGTGGTGGCTGGCACCCTTGGCACTCCTCAGTTTATAGGTGCATCAGTCCAGTCTTTGCCTCTGTCATCAGAGCCATCTTCCCATCATCTTCCTCATTCATGTCTGTGTGTGGATCCAAATTTCCCCTTGTTAAGGACACCAGTCACCTTAATGCCCTCATCTTAGCTTGATCTTGTGCAAAGACCCTGTTTCCAAATAAGGTCACATTCATAGGTACCAGGAACTTCCAAATATCTTTTAGGGGGAGGCACAATTCAACCCATAATACACTTTAAAAAATAAAGGGCATCAATTTTTTAAAATCCTCTTTCTTCCTATGATAGAAGGAAGATAGGGGGAGGCATGAAGAAATGACTTTCAGGACTTTGGCTTAATTCTCTGGCGTAGATATTTCACTAGTAATAACTATAAATTCTAAGACCTGATGGTATTCATAGAATGATTTTATTTCATTCTCAGTATTCTATTGAAGTAGGGGAAACATTAAAGCCAAAAGAAAAAGGATCAAGTTCTTCTTTTATATGATATATCTAAAAAATGAAGAATACCTCCAAATACAGGTTATAATGGGTATCAATGTCTAGAAAGCAGCAAATTAAACGTGTAGAGTAGTAAAGACAATTCCTGATGAGAATGGCATTAGGATAAAGATGTCAGGTTTGGGAAAAGAGGGGAATACGGTTTGTGATTGCACACATTATTATACATAGACTACGACTGGTTAGCTTCCTTGGTTAGAATATTGTGCTAATGAGAACACAGGTTCAGATGTCCTTAAAAGTCAGAAATGTCCCTCTATTCTAAACCCTGAGCTGTGATCTGAACTCCTGCCATCTCTCTATCTCATTAGTTGAAGCAGTGTCACTAAGACCGAAAAATTCATCTGTGCCCAGGATGAGCAGAAGCCTGCCGTTCCATAACCATTCTCCCCTCCTCCCTAGCTAACCTGGCACCAACTTTGTTCAAGAGACAATGTGCCCAGTTTAAAAACATTCATCTCCATGGACTCCCTGGGGGTTCCAGGAAACCTAATGGCTAGGAGTTCCAGGAAACCTAATTCTGCTTGAGTCACGGTTGGAAGTCCCTGAAAAGGGCTTCAAATCAAGCAAAAGCTCTTAAGAATTTTCCATTCTTCCTTCCTGGACATAGATATAATATCTGGAGGTTTAGCAGCCAGCTCTTGACCACGACTGTGCGAGTCTTACTCTAAGGAAGTGTAGAAGAAATCTAAGACACTGAGAAAACTGCGGGGCTGCTACCCCTCCCCAACTCCACTTTTCTCCTTGCAGTTTTATTTGTTGACAAAACTGGGTCATTTGGACTTTACGACACGCCTCAGTTTGGATTTTGCTAAGTACATCTCTGTGTTATCAGTTTAATATGTTCTTCTGTCCCTGTGTTTCCTGTAAGTGGATAGCTAGCTCTGAAGTCCTGCTCAGATGCAAGTCTGACTCTTTTGGGAGTGGGAGGAATAACGTGACGGGTAATAGCAGAGTATTTCTATCACGAGGCACATACTATCTGCTCGTCTGTCTTTTTGTGACATTAGCAACCATTGATGTTCATTAGGGGTTCCAAAAATGTGATATTTCAATTTTATTATTCCTTCATTTATTAATAGTAACAAAGGGAAACTTTTTCTCATCAACTATTTGGTTATTTTGAGGAAGAGTTCATACAGGAAAGAGTATAAACACTGACATCTTTCCTTTATTTGTCAACTTTCAAAATAACGATTTAGTTCTTAGTATCCTTAAAGGTGACCAATGAAGAAGTTTTTATATGTTCATTTGTTTTTAATCATTAATAACTCATGGATTTAATATATGTGTTGTGTTTAAATCCGTAGCTGTTATCATTTTTAGTCGTGTTCAAATTGTTCCATCTTTGGCCCCCGGGAGTTTCTTCAGTTAGCTTCTGAGTCCGTTTTGCACAACCCCAGCGCTCTTGGACAGCTTCCTTGCTGTCTGGCTCTGTCTGGTATATTTCCTGGCCCAGATCTGGAATCACCCACTTCTCTAAGGAACCCTAGTTTCTGCTAGCAGGAAATGGCATTTAAAGGCCTCATTCTAGTGCTAGTTGTACTTATGGCTAATGGGTTGGTCATTGGTTCAAGGCCTTTTCAATGGACAGAGCTAAGACATGTGCATTTTTAAAAGATTAAACATTAAGTACATTATGAGTTAATAACGTCTTTGATTTTATGTTTAACAGTGAAATCTTAGTTCCTAACCACACTGATGTAATTATTTATTTGCTTTCTCTCTCTCTTCTGTCTCAACTATATTAGTTTTGAAATACCAATAGCAACATTATTTTTAATGGTGTGATTACATATTTTAGAGATCTTTTTGTTCTCAGAATATATTTCTTTAGAAATGCATCATCAAATTATTATGTTTTAAGGTCAATCAAGACAATTTTTGTCTATGTGGTTATGCTGAAAACACAATACACAATTAGATTTGTCTCATTTTGCTTTTGATTTTAAGCATTTAATTTTGTTTCATAATTATGTAAAACTTTTACATATTTTCAAAATCAAATCTACGAAACAAGTTATAGTCAGAGAGGTCTAGGTCTAGCTTTCATCTATTTTTTTTCTACCCTGTTTCTTTCCTCTGCTTAGAGTTAACCATTTTAGTTTTAAAATTTCTTTCTTGTTTTACCTGAATATCAGCTAACATCTTTGTCTTCACATACGCACAATGGTAGCATAATATACACCATTCTCTCCACCTTTTTAGAAGGGTATGAAGACATACATATTGTATAGCAGGGTATAAAGCCATACCTTATCCCTTAAAAACATTGTTTTTGTTTTATAGATGAGGTCTCACTCTGTGGTCCAGGCTGGAGTGCAGTGGCTATTCACAGTGCACAACGGCCTTGAACTTCCGGCCCCCCAATAGCTACAACTATGGGCACACTACTGTGCTACCTCATTCTCTTTTTTAACTCCAAGTATTCGACTGTGAGGATATACCAGGTAAAACTAGTTTATTCAACCAGCTTTCTTCTGACAGACAATTTGGTTATTTCCACTCTTCAAGTATTACAAATAATGCTACAATGAACAGTCTTGTGCCTATTTCTTTTCATTTTGCTAGGTTATCTTTGAGAAACGTATATTCACAAAAATAGGATTGCTGTATCAAAGGGTAAATGC
>NW_012152618.1:8001148-8001629 GCF_000956105.1 Propithecus coquereli | reverse complement strand
TTTCAAATTAAACTGATAATTTTTTTTAATAAAAAGAAGCCATTTTTAATGTTTAAGTGTATGGCTTCCTCCAGGTTCTTCTTGTTGTTTTTCATGTTCTCTAACATAATTGCATTGTGGTCAAAGAAGCTGTTCCTGTATGATGCCAATCCTCAAAAGTTGCTGGAAATAACTTTATAATCCAGGACTGTAGTCCCTAGCCCCTGGACCTCAGATTGGTACCGGTCCATGGCTGGTTAGGAACCAGGCCGCACAGCAGGAAGTGAGCGGCAGGCAAGCGAGTGAAGCTTCATTTGTATTTACAGCCGCTCCCCATCACTCGCATCACTGCATAAGGTCCACCTCCTGTCAGATCACCTGCGGCATTAGATTCTCATAGAAACACAGACCCTGCTGTAAACTGCACATGTGACGGATCTAGCTTGTGTGCTCCTTATGAGAATCTAATGCCTGGTGATCTGAGGTGGAGCTGAAGCGGTGA
>NW_012152618.1:7998482-8000532 GCF_000956105.1 Propithecus coquereli | reverse complement strand
ATTGACTTTCAACAATTTAAGATCCTTATGTTTATGTATACCTCTCATAACAAGCATATGCATAGAATTCTTTTAACCCAGTCTAACACCCTGGTTTCTAACTGTAGAGTTTAGTCCATTTACATTAATAGAGTTATGGATATACTAGATTTGGATTCATTACTGTAATCTCATTATATGCTTCTTTTTGTACACTTTTTTCCTATTAGTTTTCTCCTTTTTTTTTTTGCCATCTTTTGGATTTGTTTAGGGTTTCCTCTCCCCTCAATTCTACCCCCCCATTCCATTTTTTCTCTTTACTTTGTTTGGAAATCATATTTTCATTTTTTTTAAAGAACTCTGTTGCACAGATGTTTCATAGTCTCTTCAACCCATCACCTACCTACTGATGAACATACAGCTGTTTTCGACCTTTTGCTCGTACCACTGCAGTAAATAGGCTTTTGTTAACTCTATTTTTTTTAGAGCAGTTTCTAGGCTCATAATAGCTACCGTAGATCTTCCAGGATATATATTTAGCTTATAGTGCTTGCTTTGGCAGCACATATACTAAAATATGTTCAGCTTATAAAACTAAAATTAAACAGCATCTTTAACCTCTTCTGGAAGAGTAAAAGGACCTTGGAAAACGTTAATAATAATGTTCCTCTAATATACATTCTACGCCGTCTAGAATTTTAATACTAGATTGTTTTGACCTATAAATTAGATATTATTGTTTTGTATCATAAATGTACATCTATATTTACCTACATATTCATCAATTTCTTTTCTTACCATTCTTTCTTATATAACAGGTCTTCCATCTGCTGTCATTTTGGAATTCGCTGGATTCCTTGGACCTGAAAATTGGTGTCATTCACAATTCTGGAAAAATTTTCATCCATAATCTTTTCAAACATGGTCCATTCTCCTCATCTCCTGCTAGTGCGTTGTTAAGATGCACGCTATACCCCATCATTTTAGCCTCTCTCTGCCCTAGCTCCTTGTCATGTTTTGTTTCCCTTTGTCTAACTAAACTGCATTCTGAAAAATATTTTTGACGTCTTCAAGTTCACTAAATTACTCTTTACCCATATCTAATCTGCTGGTTAATCCATCCATTGAGTTTTCATTTCCTTTATTGCTTTTTAATTTTAGCAGTTCAATTTGTTTTTTAAATATCTTCGTGGTCATTTTGTGTAATCTATTGTTCCCAGCTCACATATCCGAATTCCCTTTGAGGATTTGTTTCAGCTGTCTGTCAATTCTGCTAATTCTCACACATAGTGCCTTATTTCATTGCAGGTTTTGTGATTGGTACTCTGACAGCTTATTTCCTTGGATCATTAATTGTGGAAATTCTTTGAGGCTGGCTTGCTGTTGAAGTCCATCAAAGAGGATGTGCATTTGCTTTTCACAGTATCCTAAAGGTGCCACTGACCTGGAACCACTCTGAATAAAATTATCTACTTATGGTTTTTGGTGGGTGCAGAGTTTATATGAATTTGGACTGAAAACTCACATATCTTACTTATATATTGTCAGGGGAATGTTTTTTCTTTTCCCCAGCACCAAGTGTAGGCCGGTGAGTTTCTTGGCTTTACCTTCTACACACTAGAGTTTATTTCTAGTTCACCTTAACACAAATTGTAGCCCTTTGGGGTCCCAGACTTATGCAGGTATTTTGCATAAGATTCCTCATTGGGGTGGTCCCTAGGATTTTAATTCTGTCTCTCATACCTATGTCTTCCTCAAAGCAATAACTCAAGTATTCCAGTTTTCAACAAGAACCTTCAGGATGAAAGCTAGCTTAGCACTTGCCTAATTCCCAAGGTTCCTGACTGTGTATTGTTTTATATCTCTGTGGATTTCTTACCTTGGTACCATCTAGCAATGCATTTTAAAGGAAAAATTTGGTATTTATTCAACAATGTAGTTATTTCAATCAAAAGTGTTGTTCAGCCGGGCACGGTGGCTCACGCCTGTAATGCTAGCTCTCTGGGAGGCCGAGGCGGGCGGATTGTTTGAGCTCAGGAGTTCGAAACCAGCCTGAGCAAGAGCGAGACCC
>NW_012152618.1:7997346-7998432 GCF_000956105.1 Propithecus coquereli | reverse complement strand
TCTTAATAAATCTTAGCAGAGGTTTTCTATTCATTTAAAGAAATTTCTCTAATTCATTAATTTTTAAAATGTATTGGCATAGAGGTGCTAATCATATTTTCTTATTCTTTTGTCTCAGGAGTGTTTGTTGCTGCGTTCCCCTTTTATTTTCTAATATGATTCATTGGAGGCTTCTTTCTTTCTCTTAATAAATCTTAGCAGAGGTTTTCTATTCATTTAACCTTTTCAAAGAACTAACTTTTGGTTTTATTGATCCTTTTTAAGTCATGTTTGTTTTCTTTGTTACTAGTGTCTACTGTATCCTTCCTTCTTCTTTCTGTGGATTTATCTTGCTGAATTCTTTTTCTTGAAGTTAAGTTGAATGCTTGCCTCATTATTCTAGAGACTTTCTTTTTTTCCCAATATGAATACTTAAACTGGCAGGGAGCAGTGGCTCACGCCTATAACCCCAGCACTTTGGGAGGCCAAGGCAGGAGGATCACTTGAGACCAGGAGTTCAAGATCAGCCTGGGCAACAGAGACCCCCATCTCTACAAAAAAAAACCAAAAAGCAAACAAAAATGAGCCAGGTGTTATGGTGCGTGCCTGTAGTCCTAGCTACTCAGGAGGCTGAGGCAGGAGGATCGCTTGAGCCCAGGAGTTCAAGGTTACAGTGAGCTATGATTGGGCCACTGCACTCTAGCCTAGGCAACAGTGAGAAAACCTTATGCTAATAGAGCACTGTTTGGGTCACCCCACAAGTCTAATATGTATTATCTTCATTATTTTTTATGTCTAAATATTTTCTCATTTTCATTATAATTTTTTCTTGGATCAATGAGTGGTTTAGAAGTCTAGTTTTGATATCCAAACATTGAGTTGTACACCATAAGTATGCACAATTTTTTTTTGTTTGTTTGTTTGTTTTTGAGACAGAGTCTCACTGTGTTGCCCGGGCTAGAGTGCCGTGGTGTCATCCTAACTCACAGCAACCTCAAACTTCTGGACTCAAGCGATCCTCCTACCTCAGCCTCCCGAGTAGCTGGGACTACAGGCATGCGCCACCATGCTCGGCTAGTTTTTTCTATATATTTTTAGTTGTCCGAT
>NW_012152618.1:7986312-7993946 GCF_000956105.1 Propithecus coquereli | reverse complement strand
AAAAAAAAAAAAAAAAGTGTTGTTCAGTGCCCCCAAACTGCCTTACTGACAGAAACAGGAGTTTAGCTTTTGATTTTGACAGAAGCTCTTTGGTGACTCAATAACTAAACCCAAACAACCCTATAATGGCCTGTCGAAAACTACCCACACTTCACCTCTCCTTCATGACAGGTCCCTTAGGTGAAAACCAAAATAGCACATTGCCAATTTGTCATAAATTCCTAATGGTGGCGTTTCTGGTATGCTGCCCAGCAAAAGTGAATGAGCTATTTTTCCAAGTGATTCTCTTGAGAAAAGAGTGGATTGCTCTGGTGTGAAAGATAACCAGATAAAACTGCTCCAGCTCAAAGATGAACTTTCCAGGACCATTTCAAAATGTTCCAAAGAGAATAATATCCAGGTTTATAATGAGTCCTCAAAGTAACACCACGGCTGCCAAGAATAGTTGGGAGCATTTTGAATCCCACCGTTTCCCTCTCGCCTGACACTCAGTATTACGAGCCATTCACAACCGGGAGTGCACGATTTATTCAGCCCTCAAAATTATGAGGACCAAAATGGATTGAGCTCATTTGAAATGCAGATGTGACTGCACTCTAATTACAATTGCCCCTGTGATTTTTGCTGTGAAGCACAAGCCGTCAAACAGAGATTAGAAAGATCTGGGCTATAACAGCAGTGAAATATTTTGGTCCCAGATTGAAGTGAGTTTTAAAGTACATACAAAGAAAACGCAGAAACAGCTTGGGAACAAACTTGGCTGACCATCATATTTTTTTTTCTCCCCTTGGATAAATATCTTGCTTCAGACGCTATGAAGGTATATTCCTTACTACAGGTGGAGGAGGGAGAAGGGGACACGTCAATGGTCTTGTGGATGGAGTGTCTAGTTCACAAGACTAAAGAAAGCTGATGGATGTTTCTGAAGGATTGATTCTTATAGACACAAAGCTATCTTTGATTGGTGGAAAACAGCATTTGCTTAAGCAACAAAGCCACATCTCCTTTTTGGGAAACATGATCTATTTAATGTGATGCCAAAGATGCAATGGCACGTCTCACCTAAAATGTCCACGTGCCTCCTGCATCTCACATTGCACAGCCGTCTGAGATCATTTCTGAAACACACTCACACAGCACAACTGTTAGAAATGTCTTTAGGAGGCTGTGATAGCACCAACTTCTCCCTTGGCCCTTTCATAGCATAGTGGAAAGACTTAGTTGTAAGGTTTACATTTTGGTTTCTCCTCTGTCTGTGATGTCTTAGATAAATTGCTACTTAATTTTTCTCCTTGTGAGTTCACTCCTGTGCACAATGGCCATAAAGACACCTACATCGTGAGATGTCATAAGGCTGATTGCATGTGAAAATAAAGCCTATGCAAATGTCAGTTGAGATTATCGTTAGGCATAAAGCACTTTCTATCTATCTATCTACCTATTTGATCTCTTGGCTAAGCGACTTTTAGAAGTGGAATGTAGCATGTAGAATAGCAGAAATCTCATGCCTAGAATAAATGGATCCCAAATACACTCTTCTTCCTCTTTCACTCTTGATCCTACCAGCAAGTCCTTCTGCAAGTTACAACGCCCCTGCTCTTAATACGACACAAGTGAGAAGACAATAGTGTCTTTGCTCTGCTGGAGGAATGAGCCCTGGGACGGACTATGGCATTTAAGGCAGAAATAGGGCCTCAGGGCTGAAATTCACTGAGATTTGAATAACCCTCTACTTTAAGGGTTCCTCTATTCAAAAGTTAATGTATTATTGGGAGGCTATCTATTAGCAGGGACGATGATGGGGGAGGGTCACCAATGGGAGAAATCTCATGACCAGCTTTGCCCCAGAAAAGCCTGAACTAGCCTGTTTAGGCACCGTGCCCCCTCTGAGAGTCAGGGAGCACACTTTTAGGGTAGGGCCTCTACCCTTTTGCCTATGTGTCTGACATACGTGACCCCAGCACATGGTCACAGGAAATGGGACCATGGGTGGGTGCCCTTCCCAAAGCCAGCTAACTAATAGGCTGGCCCGTGATCTGTAAGGTTGGGAGTCTCAGACGATAATGCAACTTGGAGGATGGTGACGAACTGAACCAAGCATATCCTCTCTCGAGGCTTTTGAACATGAGATGGATGCAAAAAAATTTCATTTATGGGCAGCAGCAGGACGAGCAGATGACAGAGAGAAGCTGATTCACCATGTGAAGGGCCAGAAGAGGGAACAGAGGAAGCTCGCGCTGTCCCCAGGGCTGCTGGCAGACAACAAAAACCAGTGCTGATCCTGAACGAGGTATCCTCCTTGAACATTTTAAATTGATTCTATCCCCACGTTGTTTTTAGTAGAATTGTTTTTTAAAGAAAACTGCTCCCTAGTCTTGGCTGTCCCTGTCAGACTGTGTATCCTTTAACACCTTCCACTTTGGTAGTCCAGGTTTCCTAGTAACTTTCTTACCATGCTGTGGGACAGAGCTCAGGGAATTTCACCCCAAAATATACCTACTTGGTACAAAGAGTATTTCAAATTAAAGGCCCTTAGAAACCAACAGTCCTTGGAAGGGGCTTTCCCTCTTTCCTCACAGAAAACAGACCCATCAAAAAGAACAATGGACTTCCCTTTCCCTCCCAGGGTTATCTCAATATATCGCAGGTAAGAAGATCAAGAAAGCAACCAGACCTGGCCCAAATCATTTTAAATATAACACCTGTCTCTCCGGTTAATTTAATTTGTGAGGAGAATCATTTACAAGTCAATCTGTTTCCCCGCATCCATTCATTCTCCCAAGTATCTGTTCATCCTCGCTAGCAACCATTTATTTCCCCTAAACAGAATTACCTAAATTCCTCATTTCTCCTCCCCTCTGAAATGAGGGTATATAAATTTCTGGACCCCACTGGGATACTGAGTAATGACTCTGTAATTCTCCCCATGTGCATGGTAAATAAATCTTTTTCTCTTATTAATCTGCCTTCTTGTGAGTTGACCTTTCAGCAAACCTTCAGAGCGAAGGGGAAGTTTCCTTTGCCCCTCGCATGTGAATGATTGAAAATTTAACCGTGTAGGAGGCATGATATAGTATGTGAACTACTGAGACTTACAATGTAACAGCTTATAACTTTTGAAGATATTGGTACTTGATATCTTCTTAGGAAAAATTTGCCTGTACATTTTCTGGATTTAACTTTTTCTGGATTAATTTTCTGGAAAGTCACTGGATTAACTGTTTAGAAAAGAATAACAACTACATGGTTTCTTAAATTTTGGGTACCTGCATTGAGAATTGTGTATGAATTATTCATAATGTCTACATCCTGACCTTCAACGCAGCCAAAATAATCTCAATTACAAAAGGAAAAAAAAAGGCCTGAACAGACACCTCGCCAAAGAAGATGTACAAATGACAAAAAGCACGTGAAAAGATGCTCAACATCATATGTCATTAGAGAATTACAAATTAAAAAGAGAGAGAAATGCCATGACACACCTATTCCAGTGGCCACAATCCAGAGCACTGACGACACCGAACGCTGGTGAGGACGGAAAGGAACCCTGCTGGTGGGAATGGAAAATGACACCGGCACCTTGGAAGACAGTTCGGTGGTTTCTTACAAAGCTAAGTGTGGTTTTATCACACAGTCCAGTAATCTCACCCCTAAGCATTTACCCAATTGAGTTGAAAACTTACGTCCACACGAAAACCTGCACGTGAATGTTTTATAGCAACGTTTTTTATAATCACTAAAACCTGGAAGCCACTAAGATGTCCTTCAAAACAAATGTACAAACTATGGTACCTCTACACAATGGAATGTTAGTCAACAATAATAAAAAGAAATGACCATCAACACCATGATGACTAGATGTAATGTGGCGTTCTGGCTGGGATCCCAGAGGGGAAAAAAGACATTAGGGGAAAATTTGAATAAACTATGGACTTTAGTTAATAATAGAGCAGTATTGGTTCATCAGGTGTAAAAAATTTACCACATCAACTCAACAGTCTTTTTAACTCACTGCTTTCTAATTCAATGTTATTTAGAAATTAATTGCATTTAAAAAGTAATACCTGATTCCCTGACACCCCCCCTTACCCCCGTAGTTCAGAAACTGTTACCGAGTCTCCTTATTTCCCACAGCATTACAGTTATTTGAATTGGTTCAGTAAGAATCTGTGCTCCTTTTTTCCTTCTTTTTTTCTTTCTCTTTACCAAGATACAGTTGGGAAAATTAATCATATAATCAGGGTCTTACCTGGAGTTGTCATGTTAGAGGAGGATTCTCGTTGAATCAGGGGTGACAAAGCACTTTGGGGAACACAAGTTGACTTTGCTTAGGGTGCCAATTAGCACACCTGGAAAGCTTGCCTGGGAAAACTGGCTGGTCCTGGTTCCAGGTAGCAGGGCAGGCCCTGACCCTGAGCAAGCCTGGGAGGACTGCGGGGGACACGCGGGGAAGAGTTTCTAAGGCTTGGTTTCCTAAGCTTAGGACAGCAAGTAACAGAAGATTTAAACAATCTGAGATTTCTTATGAAAAGTCAAAGACGTTAGTTTTCTGGCCTTAGTATTATTCAATAATGTTAAGTTCTAAATAGGCAAAAGCAAACTCTGGAGGCTTCTATGGTTAAGTAACAATTCTGCTGCTCACATGGGAACAATGAGGTCGGATCACAGGAAGCCAGCCCCTTCTCGTGAGGAAGAACACCCCTTTCTGAGACCGTGATGACCACGGCCGGGAGGGGCGAGAGGAGATATTTGGGAAAAACCGTGAATGCATTTAAAACAAGGAAGAAAGAGATGTCCTAATTTTTTTTTTTTTTTGAGCTAATTTACACATTAGAAGCACTTTGGCCGATATCAATGCAAATAACTCTTGACCACAAAAATGAAAATGAATTTTGGCTGGTGGAAGCACCATTGATTTCTCTACCACCAGTTTTGCATCTATTGAGCAAATTTGTGTTAACACTACTGATTGCCTCTGTGAGTGTCTGCTCCTGGGATTTTCCTTTTAATGGTTATAACCTGTTGCTGTTTCTCAGATTAAATAGTGAGCAAAATAAACTTTTGACATGCTTTCATTTTATATTGGTGTGAGAGTTGTGTTTTACCCTTTAAAACAATGTGGCCTGGAACAATGAACAATTACAGTATCTGTCCCCCGTGATAAGGATTTAGAGGTGGGCCAGTCTCCCTAGAATGTGGTTTATTGTGTGAAACAGTAGAAAAGCGCTCAGCAGAGAGTTAGGAGGTCACAAGTCTCCTGATCTGTGCAGCCTTGGGGAAATCTCGTGATCTCTCTAGTCTTGGTTGCCTCATTTGTTTAAGGAGAGCACTGGATCAGCTGAGTCCCAAGGCTTCCTCCGGCAGGTAGTGGGGTGTCTGTGTCCGGTGGGGAATTTAGGGGTGAGTTGTCAATAGCTGAGGTCCTCTCCACCACCTTTCTAGTTGGAAAACTTCCATCCTTCTGGACTTTCCAGAAGTCCTTGGGCTTTCCAGCAAGCTCTATCTTCCAGGCATCTGTCTAGTTCTATTTCTGGCCTGGCTTTAATGAACACGCAGTTGTTGATACAGCAGGCTCCGCCCACACTTCCAATGCCAGATTGTCCTGTGGGCGGTGGGGCCGGCAGCCTGAGCAGTGCTTCCCTCCGCATCTACCACCTGGCTGGTCAGTATACATCTTTGCAGAGTCTGGCCAGGATTGGCCAAGCAGGTGGCCTCCTACAGTGCAATCAACTTTGTTTTCAATCAGCAAACACATTAGCCCCTATAGATCTCATCTGCTATTTTTCTTTCCCTTAAACATTTTTTTTAACTTTTTAAAGAATTGTGGTAAAAATGCATAATATAAAATTTCCATGTTACGCATTTTAGCTATGCAGTTCAGTGGCATTAAGCGCATTCACATTGTTGTGCTACCATCATCACCATCCATCTCCAGAACTTTTTCATCTTCCCAAACTGAAACTCTGCACTCAATAAACAATAACTCCCCAACCTCTTCCCCCAGACCTTGGCAACCGCCGTTCTACTTTCTGTCTCTATCAATTTGACTACACTAGGAACCTTAGATAACTAGCAATATATAGTATTTGTCCTATTGTGTCTGGCACTTTTCACTTAGCATAATGTCCTGAGGGTTCATCCATGCTGTGGCATGTGTCAGAATCTCCTTCCTTGTGAAAGCTGAATAATAATATCGTGTTATATGGCTATACGACAGATTATTCACTCATCCAGCTATAGACATTTGGGTTGATTCCATCTTTTGGGTGTTGTGAATAACACTGCTGTTACCCTTAAACATTTTTAAATGGACATATGTGAGATAAAAACTTGTTTTTCCTCTTCCATTTTCTGTTTGGGATCTTAGGAAAAGAAGCTTGAGTTTCTGCAACTCCTTCTTTCCCACTATGTTATCACTGGTGATCTGCTAGGACTCTTCCTTGGTTGATTGATTTTCTATTATTCCCTATTTCCCACTCCTATAACACACCTTTCCTTCCGTGTCAAGATTCTAATGTATATTTTTGTTTGAATGTGTTTTTGAAAAATGGGGTTTGTTGTTTTGATTCCTTTTATTGATGTTTGATGTTAGATGAGTTTTCAATTTGCACAAATGCTTTCGTGTTATATATTTCTTACTTTTTGCTCAATCGCACTGTTGTCATGATCCAGCCATATTGCTGTACATGCATCTATAGTGATTCACTGCTTCTAATTATTGTGTGGCATTCCATGAAGCACATTTAATACAGGTTACCTTTCTGGTTTCCTAGGATGAGCAACCAGGCTTTTACCAACACAACAAATGTGTGACTTGTGCAACAAACATACTTGCAGGTGTCTTCTTATGTATGGAAAGACAAAAATCATACACCTAATGAGTAGTAGTACAAAAAGTGTCATGCAGCTACAATTTGTTTCTGTGCAATGCTGCCTAGAATTGATATGAATACCAAAAATCACATAAATATTATACATCAATTAGGGAAATGTAAAGATAAAACATTCTAAAACATGAAATGGTACTAATCAGATGTGTTTAATAGATGAGAGATCAGAATGTTTAAATGTGCCTAAAATTAAAGAACAAAAAGGAGGAAATATTTGCAGAGCAGATTTGACTCTAGAGCTTTACTGCTCAAGTAGAAAATGCAGAGTGTTCCTCAGTTCCAATGGAAGCCTCTTCAACAGGGTCTAGTACCAATGAACAAAAATAGTTGCTCACATATGATGTATACAGGCATTATATCTGGCCATGACCAGAACCAGACAGGTTTAATCCATGTTGGACATGCAACAATATCGTGGAGATTTATGCAGAAAATTAAATATGATGGTCTTCTGAGATTCTTTACAACATTAAGATGCTATCATTTGTTCACAGAATGTTCCATATCCTTGTTTGGCTTGTGAATCTATATGCTGACTCCTTCATTCAACATTTATTACAATACAGAGACTAAAGACATAAGGCTTAACCTCAAAATGTTCAAGGTACAGTTAGGAGACAGAAAATAAACAGTTAAAAATGGCAAGATCTTGCATTAACAGGGACCCACACAGGCCTTTATCATAGCACAGAGATGGGTTTACTAACTTATCCTGGGAGAACAGAGAGGAACAGAAGGTGGTTT
>NW_012152618.1:7949297-7985077 GCF_000956105.1 Propithecus coquereli | reverse complement strand
TCATTCATGATGATGAAGGAGTCAAAAGGTACAACCACTTTGGGGAACTTTCTGGTGGTTTCTAGTAAAGTTAAACATGGAGTTACCCTGTGACCCAGAAATTTTCACTCATAGGTATTTGTCCAAAGAGAAATAAAAAACGATTGTCCACAAAAAGACTAGCACAAAAATATTTATAAGAGCCTTATCCACGATAATCCCAAACTAGAAACAGCCCAAACGTCCATCAACAGAAGAATAGAATTTTAAATTGTGGCATATTCACACAACAGAATAAACATAATAATGCATTCTGTATGATTCTATTTATGAAGTTCTAGAACAGGTGAAACTAATCTATGGCAATAGACGCCAGAAAACAGTCGCCTTTGGGTTGGGGGATGATAGACTGGACAGGTGCATGAGAGAACTTTCTAGAGTGGCAGAAATATTCTGTATTTTGCCCCACATATACAATTGTCAAAACTCATTGAACTGATCAGTTAAGATGTTTTTACATTTTTGTATGGTAGTCATCCTGAAAGGAAGGAAGGGAGGAAGAGAAAGGAAGGAGGAAGGCAGGCAGGCTAATGGTCTGGGTAGAGAATTTGGAGTAACTGCTTATGCCGAGAACACTGGTACTGTGCAGGAGAGGGACAGGGAGGGTGGCCAGCCCTGCTCATCAGGATCAAGCTGCCCATGACTTTCCCTGTACACAGAGAGGAGACCTGAGCAATTGTTCGAAGGTGAATTACATCTGTGCCTTGGACAGGCTACCTGGATGATAGATGAGATTTAGGGAGCTGGACATCTGCTATGACCAGGGGGATGTGGATGTTCCAGAAGGTAATTTGGAGATTCCAGTTGGTTACAGTGGCACATGCAATGTTATTTTTAACTCTCCCAACAACAGAGAATAACTTTTCTCTGGTTGCTAGGGAAATTGTGTTCTGAGCGGTTACATATTGGTTCCTAATTTTAAAAGTCTTGGGGAAAACTAGAAAACTTTATAAGCCAGCACTTGTATGTTATGCTAGGACCCTACACCTGCTAAATTGTGACTATTTTTCTCTTAATGTACTCACGGGTAACTGTCACCATAGCAACGACAATGCTGGCCAATGCATTAGTGGAGGATTCCTGTTTGGTTTAGTGATGGAGGTCAGTCCAGGAAGCCCTGCTCAGGACTGCAGGAAGGTGTTACAACAGTGGGGAGTACACTGGTAGCCACCAGAAGCGCCAGGGAACATGGTGGGGAGGTTTTGTGGGCAGAGGGTCATCTGCCAGGAGCATAGGATCTCTCACAGCCCATCAGGGCCGTAGTTATTGGGCAAATTCTCACATCCCCTCAGCATTAGGCTAAAGCTTAATGCAACATCACACGGGTGGCACTAAAAGAAGAATCCCAAATTGCCCCGTGACTTTGGAGCCAGAACTTGGTACAGTTAGCAGAGCACCAAGGTGAAGCCTGAGGGCTCTACCTTCCCCATAATTGCCATTGGTGCCTATGTCCATTCAGGGACATGCACAAGCGACCTGCCTCTTACGTAAAGTAATAAGACACAGGTTGGCCCCCTTGCCCCACACACCACACACTGGACCATCTCTGGTGCAGCGCAGGGCTGCACTTCAGCATCCTTCGACCCCTTTCAATCCCCTGCTTGGTGTTCCTCCCACCTTGCCACTGCTAAGCCATTTCAGGTAGCACGTGGGTGTTTCCGGAGGCTTCCCTTTGTTCTGGCTTTCAACCTGTTTGTGTAAGTGGGAGTGAGTGGAAAGCCGCCACTCCTCCCTGCACCAATCCGACCGCTGGTCGGAGGCCAGTGGCTCCGACCTTCCCTTTGCAGGTCAGAAGGGGGTCTTCAAAAATCATCCAGACCAGCAAATCTCACCTTTTTCCTACCCCGTCACATGATGGATGAGGTCCATGTGCTTGGCAGGATTCAATATATGCACTTAAATTTCAGTGGAACAGCCAAAAAGCTTTGCGAGGAAATAGTTGTCCTCAGGTGTGGAAATAATGACCCCTCAGCATGGTGGGGGCCAGTGATCTCCAATCAACTTGAATTCATTTTGCCACATTAAATCCTCCACGATCTTACGGATGACTTAAGTCACTGAATCTCCGCCAGCTCCGAGCCAGCCCTGCTGAAACCTGCTTGCCATCCCTACAATTCTTTGGAGGCCCCTAAGTTTACCATTCTGTCCTCGGCATCCACCCCACAACTTCTCACTGTCGAAAGATAGGGAGAAGAGGCACCCAATAATACCTAGATTTGTGTGGCATTGATTTACAAGAGAAAGAGCTTTCTGTTTTCATACCCCAATTTTTTCTTTCGAGCACTGACGTTTGGTGTCCACCTCAATATCTGCATCAGCAGGATTGAGACACGTGGACATGAATTTCCTACACATCTCCCCCGGCACCTGCTAGAGAGCACGAGAGAGCAGGGCAGAGACAAGATCCTCGGCATGTACACACGCGGCACCTGCAAAACCCTTCACTGGCTCTCAACATGCCTGAGGGACAGGAGGGGCTCTCCCTAGAGCTGCAGCCCCCATGGCAGTCTGTTCCTTGGGAGATGGGAGGGGAGGGAACTGTCCCTGGTAGAGAGGGATGAGGTTCTCCTTCGAGCAGGGAGATGGAGGCAGAGCTTCCTGTTTAGTAGCGACAATGTTCTCACCAGCCCCCATAACTGTGGGAGTCACTGCTCTAGGGACTAGCAGGAGGTAGCTCCAGAGAGACATACCCACCCCCAGCATAGTTCCCAGGGCAGGGACTATTCGTTATAGAAGTCCAAAACTGCTGGCCAGGAGCAGTGGCTCACATCTGTAATCTCAGCACTTTGGGAGGCCAAGGCAGGAGGAACTCTTGAGCCTAAGAGTTTGAAACCATCCTGAGCAACACAGTGAGAACCCACCTCTATGAAAAATTAGCTGGGTGTAGTGGCATGTGCCTGTAGTCCCAGCTACTGGGGAGGCTGAGACAGGCGGATCGCTTGAGCCCAGGAGTTTGAGGCTGCAGTGAGCTGTGATGATGCCACTGCATTCTACCCAGGGTGACAAAGCAAGACCCGGTCTCAAGGGGAGTGGGGAAAGAAGTTCAAAATTGTTAAACATCCAGGGAGAGGTAGAAAAAATACTGCACTTTGGCCAAGGTGACCCTGTGATAGCTGTGACTTTGGAGAAAGAATTTCATTGATGTGAATAGCACTGGTGTATGACCATCACCATCATCATCATTGCCATCATCATCATCCTCGTCATCTTTCCTGGGAAAATTGTCCCAATGATCCCATGAGCCCGTCAGTGAAGGCCCCAGCAGAGGGTCTGGCCTAGAGCAGAATTCAACTTGAGCTTGATAGATTTAGAACAATTTCCCTGAAGGCTCATGCAGAAAACAAGCCTTTATTTACTTTTTTATGTTTTGTTTTGTTTTTCCTTCATCTTCCCAGAATGAAAATATCATGGGTGCCTCTTCCCAGGGAGAGAAAGCGGGGAGCTTGGTTCTTGGAGAGAATGAGGCCTGGGGTCCCCCCGAGACTTGGCACTGCTCAGCACTGTGCGGGGCTGATGAGACAGACACATTTACTTTGGATGCGAAATTAAGTGGAGAGGAGGCCTTATGATGCGAGTTGGCAGAGGAATAAATCAAATAACATAATGAGGCAAGGATCTATCACAGCAAGTGGGCTTGCAACCCTGGCTATTAATGAGGCTTTTACTTTAAGCGGATATGTTTAATCAAGCAATGTTGATCCCTATTGGGAACTGGAGGAATTATGGTGATTGTGTTGGACTCGTGCCCACAAGAGGTTTGACTATGTTATCTCGGATGAGCAGGAGCCGCCGGGGAGCAAGGGAAGCCCTGAGACAGCGGCAAGGGACACGGTGTGGCAGCCGGGCGAGTAGCCAGCATCTGTGCGCTGTGGGTGGGAGCCCAGGCCCTGGAATCATCGGGCCCCAGGCATCAGCATCCTGAGACCCAGGAGAGCAGGTCAACACGGGGCCAGAAAGGACTCCAGGGAGGAGGAGATGAGAGGGGTGACAGGGACACAGGCTCCAAGAGAAGGAGCTGCTACAGCGTCATCCAACACATAGCTGTCCGTCCCCTGCTATGAACAAGATGCTAATGACAGGATGGGAAGATCTCTCAGAGGGGACGAAGAGTAAAAAGATATACAAGCCATGATGCCTGGCCCTCCCCAACTCTGCTCCTAGCAGAGCTGGCATGCGTATAACAAGGCTCACAATGCACGGCGGATCTCTGTACTACTCACGTTAGCAGTGTAGACGGTAAGTGCTTGCAGGCAGTACTATTTCAGTGGGAAAACGTGTCTCAAAACTTTCTGGAATTTCCTTCTCAGAATAAGTAGGCCAGACTGGCATTTTAGAATCTTGCGTTTGACAGTATGACACAAACCAATAAAATACAATGACTGATTCAAATAATAAAATATACCATGAATGTGCAGTTTCCATCTCACCTATGCAGTAAAGGAAAACATTTTCCCAGGTGCGTTTTAACATCTGTGCTAAATGGCTTCCATTTCTCCCGGGTGTGGCGTCTGGTAATCAGCACTGGGAGGAAACGCCAGGAGAGCAGGCAGGGGTGAGAGCAGGGTCTGGTACCTGTAGTGCTAGCACCTGTAGCTTACCTGTTGTTGGGGGTGGGGAGTGTGCTCCACCATCCCTCCCCTCTGTTACAAAAAGAGGGCTCCAGGAAAGCTTCTTTTTTTGAAGTGTATAATTCAGTGGCTTTTTGTATATTCATTGAGTTGTGCAACTATCACCAAAATCAATTTCCAGACATTTTCATCAGGCCCAGAAGAAACCCCACATCCTACAGCAACAGCTCTACACTTCCTCCCAATGTTGTCTTCTTCACCCCAGCCTAGCCCTAGGCAACCACCAGTCAGCCTTTTGTCTCTATCGATTTGCCTATTCTGGACGTTTTGTATAAATGGTGTCATACAATAAATGCCCTTTTGTGACTGGCTTCTTTCACTTAGCGTAATGTTTTCAAGGTTTCCATGATGTATTTTTTTTTTAAGATGGATCCAGTAGGGTGGTCAGGGCAGGGCTGAGAACAGAGAGCCTTTGAGCTGAGCTGAGCTGGCAGTTGGAGAGACAGCCTCAAAGAGGCCCAGTTCTGCTGGGACTGAGACAGGGCGGGAGGGAGGTGGGTGTGAGGAGAGCAACCGTAGAAGAAGACACTCTGAGAGTGGCTTCGAGAGGAACCGCAGGCTGAGAAGAGGCACAGGTGGCCAGCGGGGGCTGTTCAGAGCCTGCTCAGGTGGTCTCTAAGAGCAGTTCAGTAGGGATTTTCATCACACAAATCACAGCACTGGGGTCTTGATGGAATCTTAGATTTTAAAGGTCAAAATGGATTTTAAAGATCATCCATTTCATGTGGAGAAAAGGTGATGCATATATACTCTTGGCAGGAATGTAAATTGGTGCACCTTCTATGGAACACAGTGTGGAGATTTCTCAAAGAACTAAAAATAGAACTACCATTCGACCCAGCAGTCCCACTACTGGGTATCTACTTCAAAGGAAAGAAATCATTATATCAGAAAGATACCTGCCTTCCTATGTTTACAGCAGCACTGTCCACAATAGCAAAGATATAGAATCAGCCTAAGTGTCCATCAGTGAAGGACTGGATAAAGAAAATGTGGTTTACATACCTATACAGACACACACACACACACACACACACACACACACACATAAACACCATAGAATACTACTCAGCCATAAAAAAGAATGAAATCATGTCTTTTGCAGCAACATAGATGGAACTGGAGACCATTACATTAAATACTAAATAGCTCAGACGCAGAAAGTCAAACACGGCATGTTCTCACTTGTAAGTGGGAGCTAAATCATGTGTGCACGTGGACCTAGGGAATGGAATGACAGACGTGGGAGATGGTGGAAGGGTGGGAGAGGGTGAGGGGTGAAAAATTACATAATGGGTACACTGTGTACACTATTCAAGTGATATAAGCCCAGATTTCACAACTACACACTATATCTATGTAGCAAAACTGCACTTGTACCTCCTAAAATCTATAAAAATTTTAAAAAATTATATGTATAACACAGAAAAAAAGTCATCCATTTCACCCTTTTATTTTGCCAATGGGGAAACTGAGTGCCAGAATGATGAAATTCTACCTACGTTTGGAAGGAATAAAATAATGTGTTCAGCTCCCAGTGTAGCAGGGCAAAAATTATTAACATCTGCGTGTTCTCTGCCCACTCTCCCTAAGACAGAGAAGGCAATGGCTCTGCCCTCACAACATCCTGGTCCTCTTCTCCCCTATCCACCCAAGGGGCTGCACATCCATTGACACTCTCCCCACGGAAAGGTGGAGTCTATGGGCTTTCCCTTGAATTTGGATGGGCCCATAACTGTTTCCACCTACAGAATTGCAGAAGTGGCCGGATCACGGAAGGCCATGTCTACAGGAGCCCTGAGGCTACCCTGCTGTGGGAGCCCAGGCCCCACAGGAAGTCCTTGTCTAGGTGTCGACAGGCCCTGCTGAGCTGAGCTTTCCAGTCTACTCAGCCTAGGTACCAGATGTGGGGCAGTTTCTAGCCGGGAAGCCTTTAGTAAGGGAAGACACCTATGGACGTTTCCAGCCCCAGCCATTGAAGTCTTCCCAGCTGAGGTCTAGAATTCAGGGAGCAAAGACAAGGCGACCCCCACACCCTGTTTCCATTCCTGACTCCAAGTCAGTGAGCGTTAGGAACAGGCATTTGGCACCGCTATGTTTTGGGGTGATCTTCTACACAGCAGTAGTATCTCAGGTACTACTGCTTAGGCAATAGTGGTATAAACTGGCTGAAAATTTTTGGAAGTGGAGGGAGTTTTGGTGGCACTTTGAAGACCTATAGATAAATTCTATGGATAAAGGCGCTAATGTACAGAAAAGAGAGAAGTTACTTTGAGTCCTTGCCCTAAGTGCTTTGCAAATATTACATCATGACCTCACAAGATAGGATGATTTTACAGAGGGGAAGCTGACCATTAGGAAGATTATGTCCCAGCTGCCAAGGCTGCACAGAAATGGCCGGCTGATCCCAGACCCGAACCCAGCCTGACAACTGCAATGCTCACACTTCTCCACCTCGTGGAACTGCCCATGTGGTTGGCTCTGCTTTTTTTTTTTATCTTGTATTTATGTCTGAGGAATTGGACACAATCCGAAAGCTCCAGAATATGACATGCTATACTACATCTATAATGCAGCTGTGTTGCAAAAGGTAAACATAGAGGCCTTGCAGGCACGCACACAGAGAGTAGAGAAGAGTGTTGACTAAAAAAGTAAAACACAGAATTCCACGTAGGCCTATGTGGGTATGGGAAGAGAAACATATAGTTGCTTTCATGTGAAGGGTAGCTTTTGGTTGGTGTTTTGGGCTGAATTGTGTCTCCCTAAAATACATATGCTGAAGCCCTAACCCCCAGCATCTCAGAGTGTGACTGTATTTAGAGATAGGGCCTTTAAAGAGGAAATTAAGTCAAAAGTTAGGTCACTAAGGTATCCCCTAATCCAGTGTGACTAGGGTCCTTCCAAGAAGAGACTGAGACAGACACACGAGACCACGTGGAAACACAGGGAGAAGTCAGCATCTGCCAGCCTCAGGAGAAACCAGCCCTGTTGACACCGTGATCTTGGACTTCCAGCCTCCGGGACTGTGAGAAAATTAATTTCTATTGTTTAAGCCACCCAGTCTATGGTGCTTTGTTACTGCAGTCCTAGCAATCTAATACAGTTGGTATTTGTATAATAGAATTGTTTTAATCATTCAAATTTAAATTGAACAGGAATTGTTAAAGCCCTTGACTTTAGCGATGAGAGCTTTAATTCCTAACCTTACTGCAAAGGGTGTCAATAGCCTCTTAAGGCATTAGAATAATGTTATTGTTTATGGACTCACTTGAGCAGCCCAGAAGCCACAGGGAGTTAAATCTAGAAGGCTTTGAAAAATAATACAAGAAAGGCTACTTGCTATCACAAGTACTTTATTATTTCTTCTTCTGAAAATCTGCAGAGCATATGTGTGAAATTTTATCTCTATTTAGGGTGTTGTTGCTTCCAAAGGCTCAGCTGCTCTCCTTTAGCTGGTGGGGAGGGAGGGAGGGGGAGGAAATTCACCAGCCCTAACTGTGCTGGATTTTGTCCCTCTTCTGAACACCTTCCCACACCACCGCAGGCTGTGTGTGATGCAGGAAATCAACCTTGTGAAAAACCCCCAATTTTAAGTTCCCTTCTCCCAGGGGGGATGTGACTTGTCTACTGATTTTTACCCTCCCATTCCATCTGGGCTTAATCCCTCTAAGCGCCCAGTCTCCTGGGGGGGCCACAGGCACAGAGGGGAATGGAGATGGCCCTCTGGTGTGGAGAGAACAAATATTAACGCCTAAATATCTTAAGGCCCACCTACCTGTAGACATGGTCTCAACTTGGAATTGTCTGCTGAAATAAGCCAAAACACAAAATGTATCCAAAAAATGAACACGGAGGAGGAATTCTGGAAAGGGAAAAGCTAGGGGGGCCTCCGGGAGGTGACCGCACCTCTGACCCTTCCATTTCCCATTCTGGAGGGTCACGCCCCTTCAGGGCTCAGGAAGCATGGCTTTCCTTCCCAGGGGTCACTCAGGGGGTCTGCCATCCTCCCTCACTATGCCCTGGGGAGGGGGTAGAGGGCCATGATGTGTTCATTTGTATCTTCATTGTGATGGTGGCAACATAGTGTTCACTGAAGGAGTGAATGAGTGAATGAAAAAATGATTGAGTTACTCTAACAAGCCCTTACCCAGAGAAACAACATATATACCCTAAGAAGACCCCCGTGGAGTGAGACCAGACTTACTTTCTCATCCAACCTTATTGCTAAGCGTGGGTTTGTTTCTTGCATCTACGGTGTGGCTTCCCCAAAGGTCTGTGCTCTGGTGAGCGAACACTGAGTACGTGACTCCCCCGCTGCCCGAGCCCACTGCCCAGCCCCAGACCCCATGGCGAATTTCTCTGTGCCCTGCTGCTTTCCCTAGTCCCCCACCCTCCTGGAGTCTCGGTGTCCCCACCTGCTGAGCTGGAGCGTTGTCAGGTTGTGTGGGGTCTGCTGTGGTGGGGAAGCGGTTCTAGGGACAGAACTGACCAGGCCAGAGGAATCATGAGAGGGAAAATGAAAGCCAGATCTGGAACTTGGTAATGAAGCCATAAATGAGATTGCTTTTTGTTTTAACACTTTACAACGGCTATTTAATTAATCTGATAACGAATGCTCGACTGAGAATGCTTTTTAACTTTTTTAATTCTCTGAGCTCATTTTGCTTTTTAACTTTTTTAATTCCCTGAGCTCATTTTCCTCATTCGTAAAATAAGGATAAAGCGTCCATCTTGCCTTAGCTTTTGGTGAGAATTAAATAAGAGACTGGACTTGGAAATACTTTGTAAACTGTAGCTCATTATGTAAGGATAAATGATAATAATTATTAGTACCCTTTTGATCTTGAGAAAAACCTGGAGTGCATAAAAACAAAACCACCTTCATATTACAAATTAACTGATTGTTTAAAACTAACTGAAATCCTTTTCTCCTCCTCCTTTTTCCCCTAACTCATCCAGAAAATGAGGCTTTATAGTTATACTATCTACCAGTGCACAGTTGTTTTGTAGTAGTTTTGCATGGATGAAAGGAGACAGTATATAGGAGAAGCCTGCAAACTGTAAAGGGCTATACACACTAAGGTGGAATTTTGGAGGCTCCCACGCACTGACTCTGAGATACTGCAGAGAAAGCCGCTCCAACTGCCCTATGGCATTAGCCAAGTACGGGCAGAGCCTGACTTAAGACTCACGGGGGGCGTGGATTCCTTTGCCCATTGAAATGAAGAGAAAGTCAAATGTTGGGTGTCAGTTCTCCTGTGCTTGGTGCTGTCTCTGTGAGAGGCATTGACTATCAGTGGCCCAACAGATTGAGACCTCAGTTCTGATGGCAACTCGAAGGTCTTGAGATGACTGGAAACTGACCTCGCCTGTGGGGCCGCCCTGCTTTACCGTGCTGGGCGCTGGGTACTGGGTGCTGGGCCATGGAGCAGATGACACGACCTGCGAGGAACACGGAGTGGGGTTGTTGGAGAGGTAGGTGGGGATTTGCAGCTCAGAGGGAAGGTCCAGACCTGCAAGGCCAAGTGCAGAGGGAAGGGGGAGGGCAAGTATTAGCCTTGTCATTCCAAGCAAAGAAGACCTTGGGGGCAAAATTCTGCCCCAGACTCTAAAAGGGTAGAATTCAACTCATAAGTAGTGTTAGTCAATCCAAGAAGAGACAGGAGTGTAAGAAGATGATCACTGCCACTCAGGATGGTAATTGCAAAGTTGTAGCCAGTTTGAGTTCACTGCTTCAGCAGATCCTATAGATGTGATGACAGGTGTACTGGTATCAGAAAGGACGTGGGGACAAATCAAACTTTTGGCATCCATGTCACATAGGCCAGCCATGGAACAGGAAGGGAGTGGGGTGCAAAGGTAGTCCCTGATGCCATCATGGGGGTCCAAAGGGCTTAGGGCCAAAGCTGGGGGCAGCACTCAGGGAATTAATGCGCTATGGGTGCTTTAATATAGGTTTTATTAGTATTTAGATATAGTAAGATCAACAGATCAGGAAACAATGGCTGTTGAAAAGAGAGCTTGTCACTCACAGATCCAAGGAGAGGGAGCATTCTGCACCATGCGGGGCCACGTGGGAAGCCCCAGGGTTGGTCAGGAGGTGGAGGGCGGGGGCAGTGGACGAGCATCTTCACTGTGGCTTCCACAGGAAGGAGCAGGCAAGGCAGGCAAGCAGGCTTAGAACTGGCTAATTTAAATCTTTTTTTTTTTTTGAGACAGAGTCTCACTCTTTTTGCCCAGGCTAGAGTGAAAGTGAGTGCCGTGGCATCAGCCTACCTCACAGCAACCTCAAACTCCTGGGCTCAAGCAATCCTTCTGCCTCAGCCTCCCGAGTAGCTGGGACCACAGGCATGTGCCACCATGCCCGGCTAATTTTTTCTATATATTTTTAGTTGTCCGATTAATTTCTTTCTATTTTTAGTAGAGGCGAGTTCTCGCTCTTGCTCAGGCTGGTTTCGAACTCCTGAGCTCAAACAATCCGCCCGCCTCGGCCTCCCAGAGAGCTAGGATTACAGGCGTGAGCCACTGCGCCCGGCCTTGGCTAATTTAAATCTTTCAGTGTGCTCTGGGGCATGGGGGCTGTCCCAAGCTGTCTGGTACCCAGCCTGGAGGTGATCAGGGCAGGTAGATAGTGGCCAGCAGTATGAGAGCCAGCGAAGGAGGAGTTGGGGGGCTCTGAACTGGTGGTTTGCATTTGAAAGGCACTGGCAGGTGAGTCCTTTACTCTCTCTAGGAATTTGCTAACCTGGGAGGGGCAGTCTCTCCTGGGTCTGCCAGGCCCTAAGATGTCTAAGTACCAGAATCCAGAAATAAAAGACATGGTTACTACAGTGGGGGTGCAGAATCGTTTTAGGGGGCGGGTAAGAAGAAATCACAGAGAAAGCTGGCAGAGAGGAAACGACAGAGGGCGGGTGTCCAGGGCGAAATCACGGCTCAGCCTCCCTTGTGTCTGTGGCTGCCTCACCAGGCCCTCGCGCAGGCCTGTGTGCCCTCTTGCTGGCGTTCAGCCCCGCCAGCTGTCATTGGTCCCAGACTGCTGTTTACATGCAGATCAGGTGGGAAGCAGGACATTTTCATGCAGCCGTTTGATTAAATGGCCACTGCAGAATATAAATACATTTTTTGTTGTTGTTAGTAAGATTTCAAACTCATCCTAAGGCATATGTTGTGTGGGATTCATCATTTTGTGTATAAGTGAATTCATCAGTGGCTGCAACAGTTTTTTAAAATTTTTTAAAACTAGAATCTGAATTTAATTTGTAGAATTTTATAGCTGGAAGTACCCTAAACATTACATCATCCAAGCCTGTCTTTTTAAACAGGAGAAAGCAAAGGCTCGGAGAGATTATGTGTAATGTGTTAAAGAAGATGCTGGCAAGAGATACAACAGGCAACCTCACCGCTTACGCTCTGTGGCCTTCCTAATCCTGCCAAGCCTGGGGCCACAGAGTCAGGAGGGGGAGGATGACTGCGTGACCCACCCCTTCATAGGAATAAACCTGGAAGTGCCATGCTTTTTAAAAATTACAGAACAGATTCAGATGAATCTTAAGGTGAGAAATATTTTTTAAAGTGTCGACCTAAAAGGAAGAAGCTGAGGCAACATTAAGATAAGTAGAGAGTTTATTTGGGCCAAGCTTGAGAACTAGAACCTGGGAGCGCAGATCAAGTTGCCCGAATACACACTGCGATTAGCGCAGGTACAAGTGGATTTTTAAAGGCAAAAAAGGGAGACGGAGTGGGCTGATGGAAAGTTGTTTGTCAGGAATTCTCATTGGTTTACAGAAATAACATGCATTGGTGGTTGGCTATGTGTCGTTGAGCTATAGTGTCCCTGTGCGACATTATTAGGTTAATTTATAGCTGCCTGTGGCCATGGTAAGCAGTTTTAAGAGGTGACTACGTAGCTCCAAGGGGTAAAAGTAGGACGTGATTGCTGTCTCCTTTTACTCTCTCCCTGGGCCTGATCATTTAAAAGGACTACCTTTCTTAGATAAAAGGTCTTTTCCTTTCTCAAAGTATGTCACCAAAGTTAGGGAAAAAAGCTGTATACCTAAAAGTAGATAGGCCTGGTCACCTGAAATAGGGAGTTGTCACTTTTTTTGGACGTTCTGCAGCCAAAGCCTCTTGTCCTTTGGGGGATCTCTTGTTATAGATGCTTTAGTAGGAAGCAGAGCTCTGGCTTCCTGCCGTGACAACTGCTCTGACACCAATTCTGTGACCCAAGCCGGGTGTCCAGCAATGCAATTCAACTCTGATGCCAACCACCCAGGGTCAGTGCACACCCCACAGGTTTACGGGCTCAGTCCTCCCCAAGACGGTCCTCACTCCAGACGCCAGCCACAAGTCTCAGGGAATACCTGCATCTCTGACCAACTGGCTATAGATTTCGGGGTTCCCTCAACCCCCTCAGGTTCAATAGTTCGCTAAAATGCCTCACAGAACCACTGAGAGCACTGTATTTAGGATAACAGTTTTATCATAGAGGACAGAAACAAAGAGAGAAGAGACACCCAGGACAACGTCCAGGAGGGTACTGAGCACAGGAACTTCTGTCGCTGTGAACTCAGAGAGTGCCCCTCTCCCAGCACATCAGTGCCCCCCACCCCGCTTTCCGTTAGGTGGCAGGACTGAGACAATCACTGGCCATGTGACTGAACTCAGCCTCCACCCGGGTCTCCTCCCTGGAGATCGGGGATTGGGCTGGACGTTCCGACCCTCTGCTCACGTGGTGGGTCTTTCTGGCATGGCCAGCCCCTCCCTTGAAGCTATTTAAGGGCCCATCTAGGAGATGGAATTTTATTGTTACATAGTAGCTGTCCATATTTTGGGGGTACATGTGATTATTTGATGCATGCGTACAACATATAATGATCGAATCAGGGTAATTGGGATAGCCATCACCTCCAACACTGATCTCTCCTCACATGGGGACATTCGTAAGAATGCGTTTTTGGCAAGCATCCTTGCGGATCCTGAGACAGGCAGCCCGGGCCTCGCTATGAGAGCCGCTGCACCAGACCCAGGCACACAGCTCACAGCCTCCCCTAGTCTCCCACACTTTCACAATCGCAACTACAGGAAATGCAAACATAGCCCCTCAACAACCAGAGCCAGCTCCCGAGTTTAAGTTAACTGAGTTCAGGAGCAATTTTGCAACTGCCTGGGGTATACTCTAAAATAATGCCACAGAAAGAATGGGAGTCAGAAATTATTTACCACCCCCACGGGTCTGCAGTATCAAAATCTTCAAGGAAACAAACTCTGTGTGAATGAGTGTGCGTGTGTGTGAGTGTGTGTATGTTTGTGTTACAGGCTGCATAAAATTCATATGTTGAAGCTTTAACTCCTGGTACCTCAGAATGTGACCGTATTTGAAGACAAGGTCCTTAAAGTGGTAACTAAGCTAAAATGAGGTCACTAGGATTGGCCCTAATCCAATGTAACTGCTGTTTACACAATGAACTTTGGACACCAATCCGTGCAGAGCAAAGACCCTGGAACAATACAGAGAGAAGCTGGCCGCTTCCATCCACAGGGAGCGGCCCCAGGAGAAGCCAAAGCTGCAGACACCTGACTTCAGACTTTTAGCCCCCAGAACTGCGAGAGAATATATTCCTGTTGTTGAAGCCACCCGGCCTGCAGTGCTTTGTTCCGGCAGCCAGAGCAACTAACCCAGTGTGTGTGCGAGCATGTGTTTAACCTTGTCTTGCAGGACCTAAAATGTGCTTTGCGGGTAGCAGGTGCTCCGCAAACCTGTGGGATCGAAGTGCCATGTACCATGAGCGACTTGGGCAGGAACAGTGCCCACAACCACTATTCCCAGATCCGTCTCTCCCACGTTGGCTGGGAGGCCTCCGCACCGCCACCGCCACCCACAGCTCACCCCCTTCTCCCTCACCCAACTGCCAGCTGCCTGGACTAAACTGGCTGAGTTGTGCCAAATTGAGTGGCAGTTCTGAACAGACGTGAGGCCAGGCAGCCTCCCTGGGGGGTCTGGAGGGGAAAGAGAACCATTGTGAAATGGCAGGAAAAAATCGCTTCTCCCTGGCAGCTCAGAGCAGATGGGGGTCGGGCGATTAAAAATAGGTTTAAGGGAAACAGAAGATGCTTCGTGCAGCATGACTCAATTCAAAAAAAGAAAACAAAACGGATGCATTTTTCTCACCACCAAATCCTTCTGACAAATTGAGTCAACTAACAGAATCCTTTTCTTCCCTCCCTCCCTTTCTTTCTTTCTTTCTTTCCTTCCTCCCTTCCTCCCTTCCTTAGAAGGGAGTCTTGCTATGTTGCCCATGCTGGCCTTGAACTCCTGGGCTTGAGGGATCCTCCCACCTTACGCACAGCCAGTGAGCAGAAGGACAAACAGGAGACCAGCACTAGCTGTGGTCAGCACTGAGGAGCTTGATCACCAAGGAGAGAGAAGCCAAGGGCAAGGGGAGAAGGCTGTGCTTCCTCCTTTTGAAGTCTTAGTTCTATGTATTGTGGCAAACAACCTCAGGTGCGTGAGTGTGAATCTGTGGCTCTGTGGAAGGTTCCATGTAAGAGTCCAGTTCCTTAGATGACAGCTGTCCCTGAGGTCACTCTGTCAGCACGCTCTCTTAATAAGCAACAGTGGCTGGTGTGTGAAGAAAAGCTCCACAAGCTTCTGTCCCTGTGGAGTCAGGGGACTTCCCTCCCAGTACATCAGATATGTCCAAAGGTGTATAATCGCCACCTTTGTGTCCTACTCCAGGATTGGCTTTAGGTTAGGTCTAAATTCCTGCAAAGTTAGGCATTTCTGCATCTGAATGGATCCTTACCAAGTGTGCTGCTACCCTCTGTACTCTCGTTAGACAGATAGCCAGGATCTCTCAGCCCTTCTAGGGACAAGGGTGCCCTGCTTTGGGGCTGTCTCGAGCAATTACTCCACCTGGGGAAGGAGGGCATGCTTTATCAATCTGGGAATCCCCCAGCCCAGGTGTGATAGGATTTAGAAAGTGACCTAGAGTAAACTAAGGGTAATTATTATGCCGTTAGCTTGAATCCAAATTGTGGTTCACCTGCCCACCCCCCAGGTGGGCTTTTGGAGAGGGAGCCTATATATGCAGATGGAATTTGGAGGATACGTGTTGATCAAGTGATAATATCCCATACCTCCGAGAGCACGCCCCTAGACTGGGCTAATAAAAGGAGACAGTCTGAGGAAGTCAGGGAGACAGTAGGTCAGTGAGTGAGTGGGTCTGTCTCTCTCCACTTGCGGAGACAGACCTGTTTTGTTCTACAATAAAGAGCTGCTCGTATGAAACTGCTCCCTGCCTGGGAGCAGTTACTCTGTTGCCTTGACCCTTCTGGTGAGTTTTCCAAGATAATAGTCTGGATTTGACACTTTGGTGTATCTGGTCATTCTTTGGCCAAGAGCACACCAAGAACTGAGGGCAGACTGTCACCCTGATGCTCTCACAACCTCAGAATAACCTATACCTCCACATCTAATGCACAAAGAAAATTTTTGTAATGTTTGTATGTGTTTGTTCTGTAAGAGTTCAAGAAATGGGAAGGCCTTCTCAAAGTAGTTACATGTCTTGAATAATGCCCAATCCAAAACACTGACAACACCAAATGCTGGTGAGGATGTGGAGCAATAGAAACTCTACAAAACTGAACATAGGATATGGCAGTCATGTTCCTTGGTGTTTACTTAAATGACTTGAAAACTTGCATCCACTCAAAAATCTGTATACAGATATTTATAGCAGCTTTTTTCATAATTGCCAGAACTCGGAAGCAACCTTGAAGCCCTTAAATACATAAATGCATAAATAAACTATGGTACATCCATAGAGTGAAATATTCAGTACTAAAAGGACATGAGCTATCAAGACACAAAAAGACATGGAGGAATCTTAAATACACATTGCTAAGTGAAAGAAGCCAATCTGAAAAAGCTACATCCTGTGATTCCAACTATGACATTCTGGGAAAAACAAAACCATGAGGACAGTAAAAACATCGGTGGTGTCCATGGGCTTAGGGGAAGGAGAGATGACAAGGTGCAACACAGAGGATTTTCACTGCAGGGAAACTACTCTATATGATACCATAATGGTGGACACATGTCCTTATACATTTGTCAAAACCCATAGTATGTACAACACCAAGAGTGAAAATTCTCATGTAAACCATGGTCTTTGGATAATAATGATGTGTTAATGTAGATTCATCAATTGTAACAGATGGACCACTCTGGGGTGGGGAGATGATACAGCAGGTGGGGAGGAGGGGGCTGTGTGTGTGGCGGGGGAGGGAGTATATGGGAAATCTCTGTAGTTTCTGTTCAATTTTGCTGTGAACCTAAAACTGCTCTTAGAAATAAAGTCTATTTAAAAAAATAAACATAAAAATAAACTGAGGCACAGTGGCAGGAGAAACCATAGGCACAGAAAACAATTATAGCCTTGTCACAGTCGGGCTCGGGGACAAGCCAAGTGCTTGTGAGCTGGAGCAACAGGGAGCCGGCAGGTGCCTCCATGGCAAGGGCTGAGGGACAAGGCTGGTGGCCTGTTACTGGAGGGACAAGGTCGCTGGCAGTGCAGATGGTGCCAGTGTGATTTGATCAGATCACAAAAGGAGGAAGGACATGGAAACACACTCCTCAGCAAAGTGCCACCTCAAAACTCCCTGGGGTGTCAGGAGGAGGCAGAAGTTCTTGCATGAACAAGAGGGTGCTTCAGCCAGTCAGCTGTAGGTATTTGAAGTAAGTGTGACTTTATTCTGGAGTCAACAGACAGCTGGAGCCTGAGATACAGTTCCTTCTCATCAAGAGAAGGAAAAGGACAGTGAAGGGAAGAGGAGGAAAATAGAAGAACAGAAAAACGAATGGAATTGGGCCTTAGAATTACAAAGGGAAGCAGAGAAGCATGGAGGTGCAGAAAAAGTGAGTGAAAAGGCACGAGAATAACACTGGGGAAATCTATGTTAAATCAATAGTGCCACTCAGAAATTTTAAAAATAATAATAGATTTTATTAGTGGAGAGATTTAATTCTCAAAGCAATCCTTTGAAATAAGAAAGTTATTACTTCATTTCATCAAATATAAGATGCCAATAATTGAAAATGCACACATTCTCTTGTGTCATAAGTAAACCTTTTGCCAGTTAAGCGATGCCGCTGTTTTGCTTATCTGTTGCTGCAAAGCAAACTACCCCAAAACTTAGTGGCTTAAAACAATCGCCATTTGATGGTATCTCACAGTTCTGTGGGTGGACTAGACTCCTCAGGGGGAGCTCTCCCTTGGGCCTCTCATGTCGTTACAGTCAGATGTCAGCGGAGGCTGTGAGCATCTGGAGGACTGATGGGCTGGACATCCAAGATGCCTCCCTCACACACCTGGAAGCTGATGCAGGCTGTCCAGGTGCAGCTTAGCTGGGGTTGTTGATCAGAGCACTACATTCAGCTTTCACAGGTTGCTTGGGCTTCCTCACAGCATGGTGGCTGTGTTCCCAGAAGGAGTAACCCGAGAGTGAGTATCTGAGAAGACCCAGGAAGAAGCTGTAGCCTTCCTGTAATGTATTAATAGCTTCAGCTATCCCAGAACAATACTTATGCTGGCTTTTATTGGTCAAGCTCAGATTCAAGGGGAGGAAAATTAGACTCCACCCCGTGATGTGAGGAGGAGCATGCACAGATAGGGATGGAGGGCGTGGCCCTCTCTGACTGCGGTAGTCACTAAAAGACCTGTGGGTTGCACACATCCATCATACTCTCACTGCTTCAAGATAGCTTTCATCATTCAAAGAGATTTGGTAATTTCTCTTATTTTCCATCGCATTGTTTGATGTGTGAAAGGCAATATGTTTGCATGAATCTCAGTACAAAATGTAACACAGCTTCATTTACTGGTGAGCATCTCTGTTTCTTAGTCTCTGTAAAGCACTTGATTATTGCTTTGCAAGAAACTATGGAATTGTGAACACTCCTTCAATGATGAATATTTGCTACACAGTATCAGTCAGTGTTCAGTGAGGGAAGCAGAACCACTAAGTATTATGGAATAAGACCTTGCATGTTTCTGGGAGAAGCTGAGGAAGTAAGGGACCAGAAAGGAGAACTAAAGAATCAGCGGAAATTTACTAACCAGCCCACCTAAAATGCCAGTGTGCAAGGACAAGCTGAAGTTTTTAGGGTGCATAGGTGGGAGCCAGTGGAGAAGCCTGTGGAAGGTGTCCCCTCGGCATATGTTCTGCTTCTGCAGGTCTGCAGCCGAGCCTCTAGTGGGGGACTGGGGCTGTTGTTGGTCTGCAAAGTCAGCAGTAGGGAAGAAAAAATGGAAATGGAGCCATGAAAATAAAGAAAGAGCTGGAATCTGCTGCCCACTCTGCATCTGCCTGTCACCCACCACATCTGACCACAAGGCCCATCTGAGAGTAATGACTGTTGCTTCTATTTCAAATCCACTCAGTCTCAATTTTTTTTTTTTTGAGACATAGTCTCACTTTGTTGCCTGGGCTAGAGTGCCGTGGCTTCAGCCTAGCTCACAGCAACCTCAAACTCCTGGGATCAAGCAATCCTTCTGCCTCAGTCTCCCAAGTAGCTGGGACTACAGGCATGTGCCACCATGCCCAGCTAATTTTTTCTATATATATTTTTAGTTGTCCAGATAATTTCTTCCTATTTTTAGTAGAGACGGGGTCTCACTCTCGCTCAGGCTGTTCTCGAACTCCTGACCTTGAGCGATCCACCCACCTCAGCCTCCCAGAGTGCTAGGATTAGAGGTGTGAGCCACCGCGCCCGGCCAGTCTCAAATTGTTTTAAAGTCATCTGCCTCTAGCCTGACTGCGTGTCCCAGGTACAAGTAAATGGAAAATAATATACCAAACCTCAACATTTTTCATACAAAATGTGGAAATTTGCTTAAACATGTCTATAAGAATAGACAAGAAACCAAGAGGAAAAAAAAATCACACCACAGAAATATTCCCACAGGAGATCCAGATATAGAAATGATAAGAATCAGGCTTTAAAATAACTATGACTTATATGTTCAAAAAGTTTAAAAGCAGGATAAAATATTTAGGCCAGAGGAATGCAAACTACAAAGGATAAAGTGGAAATTTTATAACTGAAAATTATAATAAAGAAAATCAAGGACTTAATGAAAAGGTTTAATAGCAGATTAGACACAACAGAAGAGAGAAATAGTGAGCTGGAAGACAAACCAAAGGAAATAATCAGATAGGGGTATGAAAAAACAAGTGGATTTTAAAAATACAGAAAATAACACAAAAGTTATATGGTACATAATATGTGTGCAAATTCAATCACTAAAGAAGAGGAAATAGACCTATAAAAATATTTGAGGTGATAATGACCCTGGGTTTTTCAAACTGATGAATAACATCAAACCACAGAGTCAAGAAGCTGTGTATATCCTAAGTAGGATAATACAAAGAAAGCCATACACAGGCACCACATATTCAAACTTCTCTGAACAAAAGACCAAAATCTTTAAAGTGTGTAGAAAAACAAAAAATGGTTCCTTCAAAGAGGCAATAGTAAGACTGACAGCAGATTTATCACGAAAAACAGTGGAAGCAAAAGACAATATCATTCTTCAAATTGCTGAAAGAAATACCTCCAAGCTAGAATTCTATGCCCAGTGAAATTAATCTTTAAAAAATGAAGGTGGAGAAAAGATATTTTCAGACATTCACATATACAAACATACTGAGACAATTTGTTACCAACCAACCTACACTAAAGGGATATTTTAAAGGAAATCTTTAGGTGGAAGAAAAAAAAACATATATAGCGTGAAAGAAAGACAGAAGAGGGATAAATATAGCTAAAATATACCATGGTCTTTGCATTATCCGAGAGGCAACAAAATTACTAATTTATAAGAGACTTTTATAAGTTCAGGGTACATACTTTAATTTAGGATAGTCACTAAAAGAATAGTATTAATTAAAAAATGTATGCCTGAATTATAAAAATATCTAATCAAAAAGAAAGCAAGAAAGTAGAGAAAAAGAAACATTACAAAGTGAAACAAAAAATTATCATATAATAAATTTAATTCGACATATCAGCAATTACTGATACATAAAAAGATACTAGACACTTCAATAAAAAAGATAAAGATTGTCAGATTGGATTAAAAAGAGAAAAAAAATAAAACCTATATGCTGCTTATAAGGAAAAGCACTTTAAGTAGTCAAGTGTATGCTCCCATCTGTAACCTGAGCCATGGTTCTGGCTTCCTGGCCCTCTAGAGATCTCCTTTTCCCACCCATTTTCCAAGTCTGGCCTCACATGGATTCTGTGTTTCCGTATTATATGTATTTCCAATAAATCTCCTTCTTGCTTAAGGCAGCCAAACTTGGTTTCTGTTGTTTGCAATAAAGAATTCATTAATTGCATTGCCAAATCTCTGGTTTTTGAGTCCTAGGGCAAAGATACACTTACACCCCTATCCAGAGACAAGTGGACATGTCAACTTCCCATTCTTTTCATTCTGATTGTCAGAAAATGAAAGGGGTCGTGAGATCCCCTTACTGGAGGACCTTTACTAATAATTGTTGAGACTTCTTGAATTTGAGGTTCAGATTTTTAAAAATAAAAAAGTCCTCATGGTTTTATTCCCCAAAGGTGTTGCTTTGCTTTAAGACACACACAACGTCCGTCACATTTTACTCATTATGAGGGAAGAGCCTGCCTCTAATTCCGAGGAACTCGGCACTCTGTGTCTCTGCTGTGAACACTTTGTTCTGCAGCATCTTTATCTTATTTGATTTTTTTTCCACTTATTTGATCTTGAACTGAAGGAAAAATTTCCAGCTCCAATTCCAAACCAAAAGGACTTTCCTGCTGATCCACGATACAGACTCTGACCCTTTTCGTGAGCACGGTCCCTGCATGCAGCACCCAGGGGTTGTACCGTTTCATTGACAGGTTGCAAGTGGTCAGCAGACAAAAAACAACAGCCAGGTGATATGTTTTCCTTGGACTGAACCATGGTTTTTTTTTTTAACTGAGCAAACAAAAAGCAGGGGATTTCACATTAAAAATTCAGATTTTTGACATCATGAAAAACCACAGGACAAAGCAACATAAAGCCCACATTTCACAGGGTACAACGGAGCTTGTCATTGCCAGCTTGCCTCAGTCTCCATCCCCCCCGTCATCTTTCCGGCGCTGAGGCTGGCTGAATGTCAGCTGCCATTTTCCTGCCACTCCCGCTGCTGTCTGTGAATGAAAGGTAGAAAGGGCCATCTGTTTGAAAAATAGAGTAGAACATATATTTACCTAATGGCTGTGCATGCTCACCGTTATGACGTCCTGCGCAAAGGGCACAAGCCAGGGCTGATGTACAGTTTCTACTCAGCTTACTATGCCTTGACTCGGGCTGCATCAGCCCAGAGGGGACATCACCTTCTAATTTGCTCAATGCCTTCATATAGGCTGGCAGGGGCTGGGCATGTTTTATATGCAATGTGTGTTTGGGTGGAAAGGGTAAAATAAAACTCAGCCTGCTTTACTTATCTATGTTGCCTGGTCAGCTTCTGTAGACATTTGAATGTCCAGTCCTTGGCTTATTCCTACTTGTGTTAATCCATTTGGGCTATGTGGTGAGTTCCTGTAATTTTATGCTGCCTCAGTTTCCTTTCTGAATACAAGTGGGACTTTCTCAGACCAGGCGCAAGGATTAGTCACTCCAACACAGTTTCCCCTTCTCTACCTCCTCCCAGGCCTTCAGGGTGGTCAACCCAGATATCTGCCTACAACTGCTTCCTGGTGACCACCTCCCTACGGGACAGCCAGAGACAACCTACTTGGCTTGCCCACGGACCCCCGCACCCCATGTGGGCTGCACAGACATGCCACAACGACCCCCTCTCGGCCACAGCATGACTCCAGGGAACTCATGCCTGTTTGCTCTATACCCACCAATTACAAGTCCCCAGGGACAGCCTACTTGGTGACACCTTCAACCCCAGTAGACACCTTGGCCCACAGGTTCATCTCCCTCTGGTTCCCCGTCTGCTGATTGAACACATTGTCCCTGCGACCTTCCCGTTCGCCTTCATCGGTTCCCCCTTCCCTTGTGGACCTGTGAGTCATGCAGTGCTTCTGTCAGTTCCTGTGCTTTTCTGGCTGCCTCCTCTGTGTCTCACCTGACCAACACACCTGAAGCTAACTTCTCTCCAGCTCAGTGTTTTCCTAGAGAGTGGCCATCTTGGTAGGAGTAAACCAGAAAGAGGTCAGACAAGAGCCACAAGGGCATCTGCCAGTATAAATAAATTTCCTGTGAGAAGGACCCTGGTCACCAGTCAGACATGAAGTATCCTGTGAAAGGCACAGCGTAAACACCCACGACCAAATCCCCTGTAGCCCTGTCAGCAGAAGGCTAGAGGTTATAGCCTCTCTCAGGCGAGAGACCTTAAGACCCAATTAGGAAAAATATGATGGACTGCTCGAACAAAATACCACAGGCTTGGGGGGCTTATAAACCACAAAAATTTATTTCTTATGGTTCTAGAGGTTGGGAAGTCCAAGATCAAGGCACCAGTAGATGTGGTGTCTGCTGAGGGCCCATTTCCTGGCTCACAGATGGTGCCTCCTCACTGTGTCCTCACACGGTGGAAGTGCGAGAGCGCCTCTCTTACAAGGGCACTAACCCCATCCATGAGGGCTCCACCATCATGACCTAATCACTTCCCCAAAGGCCCCACCTCCTAAATACTATCACCTTGGGGGTTAAGATTTCAACATAGGAATTTGGGGGGACATAAACATTTAGTCTGTAACACTAACTTTTTTATAAGCTACAATTTCACTGGATTTCCAGAATATTAAGAAAATTTTTCCAACTAGGCATTGACAAGTGGATGCTTTTTCTCTTATTTCAAATACTCTAAACAGGCTTTGGATTTTCCCCTTCTTGCTTTCACCTGTGAGTTACCTGCACATTGGAGTAGTCCCTGTCCATTCCCATGTCGAAGACTTTGCCAGTTTGCTCTACCTGAAATGCTCTCGCCATTGACTACACTTACCCAGCTCCTGCTTCCTCTCTGAGGTTAGAGTGGACATCTGTTTGTCTTCTCTGCCAAGTAGACTTCCATGGGGCAGCAGTATAGGGGATCCTGTGGTTTTCACCCTAGATCCCCACTTCAGGCCCATGGATCTATTCCCCAAAGGCCAGGAGTGTCTGCTACTGACAGCTCACAGCCACATCCCTCCTAGCCACAGGGAACAGCTGCACCCAGGTCTATGTCCCCTCCCCACGGTAACCCATGATCGATGACTGCCTGATGCAGAACTCTCTCCCTAAAGGATCATCTGAGGCCTTAGCTGCGACTACAGCGTGAGACAGCTTCTCCCTCTACCCAGTCTTGCCATCTCTACTACCTTAGGTATATCTGCGAGAGCACCTGCAGGAAATCTTCAGCATGGAGTCTGGCTCTGAGTCTTTTCCCAGAGAACCTAATCTAGGGCTATTTACTGGTATCAGAAGTGTTCCTAGTAAGTAGACTCTTTAAAGTCATTTCAGTGGGATGTTGGAGCTGGATCACTTGCTGGCCAGTTGGCCTATGTGGATGGCTGTAGGGGTGCAGCCATATAACTTTCACCAGTGGTAGATGGGGTTGGGTTCCCAGTGGAAAGGTCGCGTGGACTGGTGCAGTATCTCTGGTGCCTGAGAGGAGGAAGGAGGTGGTAGCAATAAGGACTATGGAATGGGTGGTTGCTGCTGAGTGACCTTTATTCATTGGTGAGAGATAACGACAGGGTGATTATCCACAAATTCAAGGCAATACTAAAAGCCAGATTTTCTTTGCAGCATTTAAGGAAACTGTAATCTCTTACAGCTGGAGTGCAGAGAGAAGGCCAGGCTCAGGACTCAACACTAAGAGTAGAGGAGCTTCTGGGATGGTGGAATTCCCAGCCCCAGCAGGTCTTCTGTGCCAAAGCCAAGGCCTTAATGGGGAAGGGATAGAACCCTGCGTCTTGGGATGGCGGCACCTGGGTATATGCACTTGAGAACCTTGAATCCCCAGGTCCTCCTGAACCAGCTGGCCCTGTAGAATTGGCCCATTTCTCCTTGTGAGAAGATGGCTCTAACTCTTGCCCAAAGATGGTGCAGGGGCCTCAAGTGAGGATGGCATTTTATAAGACACAGCTTGCCTCCTTCGTGATCTATGCCACCTCCCATCCTGGCACATTACAGGAGTCAAATCCCAGGGCAGCTCCATTGACGGGGTGTGGGACTTGCTAAGGGAAGGGAGGGACCAAGGACTTGCAGAGTCTGGCTCACATGCACCTGCAGGAGCGGGGAGAGTATGCTGCTGGTGGGCTTTTGAAATCTTGGAAAAAGCAATTACTCACATTAAGTGAAATAGAAATACCGTAACTTCTGAGGCAGATGGTGGAGGAAAGCATGAAAAAGCTCAGAGAAGTGGGCATTCCAGACTGGACCACAGCCAAGGACATGAGGCTGAGAATCCACCAGCTGACTCTGAGGGAGGGCACAGAGGACACATGTTTACCTGAGCCAGATGGGGTGCGGGGTGAGGACCCAGCACTGCCAAGAAGTTCGGCCGAGGCTGTCCTTTGCCAGCCAGGGAAGACACCAGCAGTAGAAGTGAAAGGATTCAGAAACAATAGAAACCAGAGGGTGATAATTAAACATCAGACGCCAGCTGGGCACAGTTTCACAATGAAGCACGAGGCTGAGTGACAGCAGGAAGCTGGTCTGCAGAGAGCTGGAGACGCTTAATAACACACTGATCTGAGTGGGAAGACGGTGGGCGCCCAACATGGACTTTCAAACGTATAAAGTCCAAGGAGAATAAGGACGGATGATCAGAAGGCTGAGGGCAGCTGTCCCAATATAAAATCAAAATTCCTTGCCTGGGTTTTGAACCTGAACTAGTTCTCGGACCTGGACCCTGACCAAGTCCTGTGAGGAAGGACCCTGCAACAATGCAGTGAGTATAGTAAACGGTAATTTCTCAGACGTCAGCGTTCCTAAGAGACACAGAACCAGTAATCCACATTACACAGAACCAATAACAATATACACAGAGACAGTAATATTATATAGTCATGCATCACTTAACAATGGGGCTGTACTCTGAGAAGTGGGTCGTTAGGCGATTTCTTCATCATGTGAACATCACAGAGTTACTTACGCAAACCTAGATGGCAGAGCCTACTGCACCCCTAGGCCACATGGAATAGCCTGTTGCTCCCAGGCTACATACCTGTGCAGCGTGTTACTGTATGGAAAACTGTAGGCAAGTGTAACACAATGGTAAGTATTTGTGTACCCAAACGTAGCAAAGGTAAGGTAAAACATGACATAAAAGATAAACAATGGCATGCCTGTATAGGGCATTTTCCAGGAGTGGAGCTTGCAGGACTGGAAGTTGCTCTGGGCGAGTGAGTGAGTGAGGGGTGAGTGAATGTGAAGGTCCAGGACATTACTGTACGCTACTGTAGACTCTACGAACACTGTGCACTTAGGTTACACTAAATTAATTTTTTTAAAAAGTAATTGTGCTGCGATGTTATAACAGCTATGATGTCACTAGGTGATAGGAATTTTTCAGTGCCTTTATAATCTTATGGGACCACTGTATATGGAGTTTGCTGTTGACCAAAACATATGTGGCGCATGACTACAGATATTTACATATATAAATATATTATAGGTTCTGTTCCTCTAAAGAACACTAATATATGTGGGAAATTAGTATATATATATATTATATACATATATACACACACACACTATATATGTATGTGTATACATATATATACACATACACGGTTATATACATATTTATATTTTTATATATATATGTAGAGAGATTTTAGGGAATTGGCTCACATGATTATGGTGGTTGGAAAATCTGAAATCCATAAAACAGGCCAACAGCCTGAAAATCCAGGCAGGAGCTGATGTTGCAGAATTCCCCAGGGCAGCAGGCTAAAATCTCAGGCAGGGTTTCTATGTTTACAGTCTTGGAGACAATTTCTTCTTTGGAGGACCGTAGTCTTTGCTCTTAAGGCCTTCAACTGATTGGATGAGGCCCACCCACATACAGAGGGCAATCTGCTTCACTTGAAGTCTACTAATTTAAATGCAAATCGCATCTAGAAAATGCTGTCACAGTGACGGCTGGTGTTTGACCAAACATCTGGGCACCATAGTCTAGCCCAGCCATGTTGACATATAAAATGAATCATCACACTAGATCTTCCCTCAGTGAGACCTACTGCTATTCACTCAGGTAGCTGTGCACTGGGGGAAAGGGGTTACCAGCCCTTTCAAGGGTGTTGGATACAAGGTCTGGATTGACATTGACATCTGGGGCCCTGGCCCAGGTATGGCTTATAGGGAGTTCACTGGGAAGTCATTTTCCTGGTCCCTAAATGAATAACTGAAGTGGGCATGCTTGGTAGTTGGCAGAACCTTCACCTTGGTCTTTGACTTGCAGGGTAAAAGGTATTAAAGTAGGAAAGACTAAGTAGAAACTTTCTAAACCACTCCCTCCCCATGCCAAGACAGTAAGTAAAAAATAATACCACATTCCATGGAGAATGCCAAAGATTTGCACTAACTTCAAAAGCATGATGAATGCAGGAGTGATGGTTCTGTAATAACCCTATATAATCCACCGGTCTGGACTCTGCAAACACCAGTGAATCATGGCTGGTGACAGTGGATAACCAAAACCTAACCAGCAGAAGCCCCAAGTGCAGCTGCTGTGTTGGATATGGTATCTTTGCTAGAGCAGATTAACCTCTAGCATGTACTGTGTGGCCATTGATCTGCTAAGTGAGTTCTTGTCCAACTCTGTCAGGGAGAAGGACCGGAAACGTTTGTAATCATATGGGACAGGCAACAGTACACATTTGCAGTATTGCCCAGGGTTATGTAAACTTTCCTTGTGTCTGTCATAATGCAGTCCCAAGAGTCCTAGACTGTCCGGACAGTTCACAGAATATCACATTAGTCTGCTATATTGTTGACATAATGTTAATTAGACCAGATGAACAAATCATTGTGTCTCAAATCTACAACTATTCGGAAAGCACAAGGTCTGGTAGGCCTCTCTGGGTTCTGGAAGCAGCATATTCCACACTTGGGAAGATGCTATGACCCATCTACTGGATGATGCGGAAGGCTACAAGATCTGAGTGGGACGTAGAGCAGAGAAGGGCTCTGCAGCATGCCCAGGTGGCAGTGCATGCAGCTCTGCCACTTGGACCATGTGATTCAGTTACTAAAGTTACCTGTGGCGGGGAAAGATGCATTGTGGAGCTTATGGCCAGCCTCAATAGGAGAATCACAAAGTAGCCCTCTAGGAGTTTGGAGTGAGGCCATGCCACCTGTATAGGACACCACACCATTTGGAAAGAATAACTTCAGGCAAGCTATTTGGTCTGGTAAATGGAGCACCTGGCCATGCACATCGAGTGACCATATGGCCAGAACTGCCCATCCTGAACCAGATTCTGTCAGAGCCACCAAATCATGAGGTCAGGTGGCCCAGCAGAAATTTGTCATAAGATAGAAATGGTACATCTGGGATGAAGCAAAATAGGGCCAGAGGAACAAGCAGATTGTGAGAACAGGCAGCCCAAACCCTATGTCACCCACCACTTTTGCACTGGCCTCTCCAGCTCACAGCGAGGGCTGTAGGGGATGTTCCCTTAGGGCCAGTGGAAAGAAAGGGCTGAGCTTCGTTCATGGATGGGTCAGCTTGCGTCGGTGCATGCTGAGGACAGATGGCAGCCACACTGTTAGGGAGTGGCCTTGGAACAGAGTGAAGGGAAATTCTTCCAAGGGGTGGAGATCCTGGAGATAGAAGAGGCCCAAGGTAAGAACATACAAGAACTCGTGAGCAATTGCGGATGGCATGGCTGGTTGTGCAGGGCCTGGAAGGACAAGGATTAGGAAGTCAGGGACAAAGAGGTGTGGATGGAGCCAGGGGAGTGTATTCCATGTTAATGGTCACCAAAGACCATCCACTATGGAAGAGGCGCTAAACAATAAGACAGGCAGGATGACTCGGCAAGTTCACATGAACCACTCCAGCGCTGGGACAAGAGGACTACGAGCAGAGTGGCCACCATGACAGAGACGGAGGCTACACATGGGCCCCACAGCAAGAGCTTCCACTCCCCAAGTCTCAGCTATTTCTGCTACCAACTTCCAATCTGCCAGCAACAGAGACGGCCACCGAGCCCCTGACACAGACCATCCCTTGATTGGACTGGAATGGCACATGTTCTCAGCATGGGTCTGCCTTTCCTGTCCAGAGGGTCTTGGCTGTTATCTGAGCACTTACAAAGTATTTACTTCATCCATCTACAAAGGATCCTGTAAACATTACAGTGGATGAGGGTCTAGGTCACCCCAATAGGCCCCAGCCAAGGGGGTTGAATCTAGAATGGGTTGAGGAGGAGGGAATGATGACTCTTGTAAATTTCCCTTGAAATAAGACCAACCGAAGTCCTGGAGCAGCTGTTTCCATAAGGGACAAACTTAATCATAGGAACTAAGGAGATCTGAGCAGTGCAAAGAGTGGGCAGTCCTGTGTGCTGCAGTGCACCGCCCCATGCCCTCTTTAGGACAGTGAACACATTCCCCATGGTCTAGGAATACCAGCTGCTGATGGCTTGCAGCTGTGTCCCTCTTGGGCCGTACCCTTAGCCTCACCCAAGGTTAGACCTTCTCATAGGCAAATGGCACATAACAATGACTGACTGGTGGGACGTAGAGGTCCAGTTCCCTTTTCTCAGCTGGGGACAGTTGTCAACTCCAAAGCTCCTTGTAGCTGAGGCCCCAGGTGTGACCACATTGCAGGTCAGCTTCTTCCCTGCCCAGTCCAGCCTGCCTTTCTTCCTTACAGGTGCGTCTCCAGGGCACTCCCCAGAAAACCATCTGCTTGCAGCTGCCACCTCAGGCTGTTTCCAGGGAACCCCACCTTCCTTAAGGAACATCTCTCCCAGCCCCAGTCACGTAGCTCTAGCAGGAGCAAACAGTCATGGCATCTCATCCGCCTGGCCACCACAGGCCCGGGGTGAGTTGTTGTGTCTCCCACTTGTGGGGACAGCACAGCCAGTCTATAATAAATGAGAATAAAGACAACACACGGGAAGAGGGAAATCACAGAGAAGAAGGCTTTGTGTAAGTCACGATTTGGAATGCCCTCGATTCCCTACTTCCTCCTTTCTTCAACTTACTTGTTCAGTTTTGAGTCCTATGAGCTACTACTCTATTATCAAAAATACCCCGTCGGTACTTAAGTTAGCTTGGGTGGAGTCTGATAGCTGCAATCAGGGGGTCCTGTCTAACACAAAATTCTGGCCTAAGTTCTGTTGTCATTACGAAGCCGTCATTGGTTTCTCCAGCGTACCATACCTTACCCCATCTCTGGTTGCTCAGGCCCCTGCAGTCTGTACCATACCCTTCAGTCCACAGTTCTGTCTTGCACAATTCTATCTGTCTGTTTGTGATTTTATTGTGGTGAAATACGTGTAACATAGCATTTACCATCTTAGCCATTTTTACATGTACATTTCAGTGGCATTCAGTACATTCACAACCAGCACCGACACCACCATCCGGCACCGGAACCCTTTCATCCTCCCACACTGAAACTCTGTCCCCATTGAGCATGAACGCCCCATTCTCCCTCCTCCAGCCCCTGGCAACCACCATTCTCCTTTCTGTTTCTGTGAGCTTGGCTATTCTAGGTACCGCACAGAAGTGGCATCACACAGCTTGTGTCCCTTTGTGTCATTATGCTCTCATTGTTTCTTGTGGGGCTTGCCTGCCTCTCTAGCTTGTTAGCTCTTTGAGGGCAGGGGTCTTGCCTAAGGCCCCTGCCCTGAGGTGCCTGGCAAGAGGCTCCTTCCTTTCCTTGCAGTCAGGGGCATCCCCTTCTTCTGCCCTGCAGGTCCCAGACTAGCCATGCTGGGGGCTGGCTTCCACCACCACAGGAAGATGTGAGAGTCCCTAGCTGAGCAGCATATCGCCTGAGTTGTGACGGCCCTTCTGGGTTCTTGCTCCTTTATGCAATTTTCTTACTGCTTCAGCTCCTGAGTGTTCACGATGCCTTGGACTCTTGCCCACCTGCCCTGTTTAGCCCTCCTCCGGGAGATGCCTGGGACTGCACAAACATACACGTGCACAAATAATAATAGTAAAACGTAGAGCCCAGACTGGAAGCCAGGAGACTCGGTTCTGGTCCTGGCATTGTGTGGCCTTGGACAAGTCTCTCGCAGACTCTATGCCCCGATTTCCTCATCTGTAACATTCCTAGTAACTGCTAAGCCATGGCACACGCTTCCCATGTGCTGGGCACAGCGCCCGAACTGTCTCGCGTAACACAACAATGCGATGTGCGTGGGATAAGGACACACATCAGGGAACATGTCATTTATCTGAGATCGCAAACTAGTCAGTACAATGGTGGAGCTGGGATGAGAGCTTGCGTCGTCAGCCCTGGAGCCGGCACTCAGCTCTGTTGCCCCAGCGTCTCCGGCAGGTCACCCTTGACTGCCTCCCTGTCTCTAGCGTCCTGCCCACCATGTCTGCCCTGCCAGGCTGCTCCCGCCCCAGCCTCAGACTTGTCCGTGCTCCCGTCTCTTGCCTGAGGACCTGTCTGGGCTCGCCGCATTCTGGTGGCACATCAGACACATTCATGAGAGTCTGGGCTTCTTCCCAGAAGATTCTAAACACTAAAGAGGCAGAATTTAAAATGGGTTTTGGTGGTCCCACAGAGAACAGAGCTGCAGAATGCCCAGAATCGCTGGCTCCTCGTGCTAGAAGGGACATTTATTTGTCATTTACTTACTTCCCTCGGCTCCATCTGTCTCGGTCAGATGCACGTCTACCCACGGCAGAGTATTAGGATGTCTGGGCTTGCGGGGGCTGGAGAATCGGGGCTGACCACTTTGGAACAGCGGGAAAGTAGTGCGCGGCTTTCGCACTTCGGCCCCAGCAGGTGCAGACCCACGGAGGGGAGGGCTGGTGGCACCAAGGAGCCCTCCGGGAGGCCTATTTTTGGAAGACACATCGGGACAGCAACCGCATGAATCTGTGCGAGGACTTTTTTCTTTTGAAAATACTCTTTAATGCCTCCGTGTTCCACTTTCCTAGGAATTGAGCGGCTGCTGCCTTTCAGAGGAGCTATAAATAGTCTCAGCCAGTTTGCATAAATAATGCAGAGAACGAGGGTGACGAGGGCCAGGTGTTCTGGGAACCTGCACAGCTGTCAACAGTTGGACTAAAAACCGTGGAGGCTCCAGCTTGGCTACTTGCAGCGTGAACACTGTGGGGAGAGAAGGGAGCTTCTCAGGCCCAGCTCCCCAAAAGCCAAGGAATATGGGGGAGAAGGCTATGTTCATGCTCCCTGGAGGAACTTCCACTGGAGCTGATGACTCTGGGGCTTGCGTGACCTTCCCACCAGGGCAATAATGTCAAGCTCAGAAGGGGACCCTGAAGCTGGGCGTGGTGGCTCACGCCTGTAATCCTAGCTCTCTGGGAGGCCGAGGCCGGCGGATTGTTTGAGCTCAGGAGTTCAAAACCAGCCTGAGCAAGGGCGAGACCCCGTCTCTACTAAAAATAGAAAGAAATTAATCGGACAACTAAAAATACATAGAAAAAATTAGCCGGGCATAGTGGCGCATGCCTGTAGTCCCAGCTACTCGGGAGGCTGAGGCAGGAGGATCGCTTGAGCCCAGGAGTTTGAGGTTGCTGTGAGCTAGGATGTCGCCACGGCACTCTAGCCCGGGCAACAGAGTGAGACTTTGTCTCAAAAAAGAAAAAAAAAAAAAAAGAAGGGGACCCTGACGGAGCTCACGCAGCCTGGTGCCCTGAGCAGCTGTGTCGTAGTGGCTGTCAGGATGCTCTCACCTGAGCAGAAAGGTGGCAGTGGGCTCGTGGGTTCAGCACTCTCCCCACAGGGCTGGTGTGTTCTCGGAGCCCTGGTTTCATGGGTGCCCCTCTCCCTCTGAGCTCATCCTGGGCATGTTTCTAGGCATTCTAAGGCATAGTGGAGGAGTCCCTTCTTGGCAAAGACAAACAGAATGCAAGAAATAAGTAGGTTCCCATGTGCACAGAATTATAGGGAGGCTCAGTGAGCGTGGGATCCTGACTTGGAATTAAGTCCATAGTTCAGCAGTCCCCGAGGACTTTGTTCAGCCCCACCCCATCCATGTTACCAAGGCCAAGATGCCGTTACCATCAGGGCATCAGACGTTCTATCTTCACCTTTTTCTCCTGCATGATTTGAGGGAGACTCGCTTTGGAGAGCCGGTCTTCCAGCCTTGACCATCCAGCCCAGGAGACGTGCCCAGAGGACCTAAGGGAAGTCACATTCCATCCTTCATGGCAGATTTGCTGTTACTGCTCCTGTTACCGCCTCCCAGGTTCCCTGCCTGCTGCTCCGGAGGAAGCCAGTACACTGGGACAGCAGGGCTACAGCAGAGAAAGAATTTAATGTCGCAGGCGCCATGTGAGGAGATGGGAGGAAGTTCTCAAATCCCTCTCCCCAAGAATTTGGGAGAAAGGGTTTCCAAAGGTAGTTTAGTGGGCAAAAGCCTAAGTACTTGGGTCTGATAACTGGTTGGGTTTGGGGCAGAACCACAGGGGTGTGGAAATTTTCTTCTTTGCTGAGTCAGTTCTTGGGTGCAGGTTGTAAGGCTAGTTGGGTCAATTCCCTGGTATGGGCCAGTGGTCTGGTTGGTCAGCCATTCTGCTGGAATGCAGGTCTGGACAATATCTCAAAGACAAGCCTGGGTTTCACAAGGGTGCTGTTGTCTCTGGGAGCAGAGAAGAAAACTCAGAATCTCTATGACCATCAGCCACGTGACTCCCGAGTAGTGAGCAGTTATAGCAAAGCTGGCCAGGGAACAGTGGCTGGTTGTAAATATTTCCCCTACCACAGGTCCCACCTTGTGGCCCTTCGTTAACTTTATAAAGGGCAGTTTCATTCTCTTGAGGGGTAAGTCCAAGAATGGTCTTCCCCACAGACGGAAATGGGGCACAAAGCACCCTGATTTCTTAGACCTATAAGAAAAATACAGTAGATGTGTTGCTGTCACTGTTTTCCAGGACATATTCGTATTTTTGTCTTCTGTTTCCACAGAATTCCCATTCTGGACGCTTGACCATCTGTGGGGAAAAGAGGCGTTTGCTGCTCTGCAGACATCAGCTCTTATAAAAAGCCTCTGTTCCTCGTCCTGCAAGCGAGCGGCCATATGGATCATTTCAGGTCAACCCAGCCCCCTTTAAACTCAGAAAAGCCTAAGTGGGCACAGGAACAAACTTCGGCTTTCCATTTCTTGCTGCTGATGCCATGTGTGTATAGCGCATCTTTGGTGTAGATTCCAGAATGAGACCTTGGGAGCAACCGCAGTGACAGGTCACAGGTGGGATCTGCTGTATTCACCCCTCATTCCTCCATCTGTGCAGACCCAGCAGCAGCAATGAGCCTTGTGAATCAGGGTCTTCATAATCAAGCCAGGGAGGAAGGAAGCCACACTGTGTCTTTGTGCTTTAATGAATCATCCTTTTTAATGCGCCACCCTGTTTATTGTTGACGTCTTCCTTGCACCAGTTTTCATCAGGGTCTGGGAAAGCTGTGCATTCTGATCAGTGGCCTGTGATTTCTTTAACAGGAATGAGCACCTTTCAAAAGGATTGCTCAGGGTGAGGAGACCTCTAGAGAAGAAATGGGGGCTCACAGGCTGAGCCCACATTGAAGTATGATACCAGATCCTTCCAGCAGAAGTTGATGATTGGGTCAAACGAATAGGACATTATGATATTGTAAGAAATTTATATATTTAGCCTTTGCCCCAGTTCTGGTTCAGAGCTTCTAAAACCCTTGTTACTCCCTGGGTGATAGGGGTGCCAGCAGCATCAGGGGCATCCAGGCGGTACCAATGCTAGCAACACTGTTGTGGTCCTGAGCAGGTGGCAATATTGACTTTTACCCAGTGCCAGACTACGGCAGCGTGGCATGTGGTGGAGTCCAACGAGGCACACGCTCCTCACCCCAATCCCGTTGCCTTCTGTGCCCGAGCCTGTTGTTCCTTCCAGTCCTTTCTCTGCCATTGATCCTGCTGAAGGAGACCTCTGCTGCCCCAGCTGGATGGATACACGACTCACACTCCTTTTATACATCCCGTTCTACTGTGGCTTCCTCCCTGTGCTCATGCTCATCCTGGTTGGAATCTCTTTCCTTTCCACCTCTACCTATTCAATTGCTGCTTTTCTCCCGAGACCCAACTCAAGTATCATTTGACTTCCCCATCACAGTGATTCACATCTCTTCTGTCTTTATTGAGTTCTTAATTTCTGCCAGGAGCTTTATGTATATTCATTCTGGTCCTTTCAACAATCCCATGAGATAGATTATTGTTCCCACTTTATAGATGAGAAAACTGAGTTCAGAGAAGCAAAGCAATTTGTCTAAGGTCACAAAACTGACAGAGCTTGGACTCAAATGCATGAGTGAATTAATTAATCTAATTAATCTATTAATAGATTAATAAGAGTCTACACTACCAATAAGCAAATGAAAAGATACTCAACATGTCTGTCAGGGTAATGGTGCCAATCAAAATCACAATGAGAAACCACTTCACACCAACTACATGGCAAGAATAAAAACATAGACAATAACAGGCACTGGTGAGGATATGGAGGAGTTGGAACCCTTAAGCATTGCTAGTGAGAAAGTACGGTCACTTTGGAAAACAATCTGACTATTCCTAAAAAAAAGATAACGTAGAATTGCCATATGACCCAGCAATTCCATTCCCAGGTATATACAGCCAAGAACATGTTCACACAAAAACTGGTACTCAAATGTTCATAGCAGTATTATTCATAATTGCCAAAAAGTGGAAAAAAGCCAAATGTCCATCCGCTAATCAATGGATAAATAAAATAAGGTATACACATACAATGGAATATTATTCAGCCATAAAAATGAAAAAAGTACTGACACGTGCTATGAAATGGATGTACCTTATAAACATTATGCAAATGAAAGAAGTCAGACACACAGAGCCACATATAGTATTTTAAAAATTTAAATAACAGA
>NW_012152618.1:7885887-7948791 GCF_000956105.1 Propithecus coquereli | reverse complement strand
GAACTCCTGAGCTCAAACAATCCGCCGGCCTCGGCCTCCCAGAGAGCTAGGATTACAGGAAGGTTGTGTTTTTTAAAGAGTCTTTTGTGATAGTTGTTATTATTGGATATATATGCATAAGAACTTTTCCTTTATGGCCTTCCCTGGCTCTATTTGTCAGGATTTTGGCACAAATGACTTCATTTTAATTTTGACGACGTTTACATTTCCCCTTTTTGATCAAGATCTTTCTCCAAAAACATCCTTGATCAATCATCCTGTAAGTAGGTTTTGATTATTCCTTTGTGCCAGAATGGACCTGTCCCAGGTTGGTCTGGTCCCACACTAGAGGGATTAATTGGCAAGTAGGAGTCAGTGTCAAAACCTTTAGCCACATTTGAGCAATGATGGAGCTTTTGAGGGAGTGACTCTTAGGCTAAGTCTTACCTGCAGTCCATTGTTAAGTTTAATTTTGTCTGTTCCGTAGGCATTGACTAGCATCTCAAAGTGCTGGGCCAGCATTGTTTTGTCAGGATTTGTACTGCTGTAGAAATTTAACAAGCAATGAGTACAAAGTTAAAAGAAAAAAAGAAAAGAAAATACAAAGTAAATTTACTTAGTAATATGATAATCGCAGTTTGGTTTTGAGCCATGAATCTAGGCTTGAAGCTAACCAACTGAATAAATTGAATGACCAGGGAGAATTAGATGAGACCTGTTGTCACCACATGGCCCATTTTTTATTTTGTGTATTTGGGTCTCAACATTCCCAGAGGAATTTATCCAGGTATAGTACATAATATTAGCACTAGCACAGACGTTTTCTTATTTAATCAATAGATAATATAGAGCAATTTTATCATGTAGTATCCCATGGCTAGGTTGAATTAAAGCAGGGAGTGAGCAACAGTTGTACTGGGGATGTTGTTAAAACTATCCGCTAAGTGAACTAAATGATTTCTTAAGCTCAGACTCTGTCAAGTTACTCACAGTAGCTATGATAGTGAAATTTCAATTCCACCGTTATCTGCCAAGTGAAAGCGGTAGGCATAAGTGAGGAAAAATTAAGAGGGACCAGAGTCACTATGGTGGGGAGTCTTGTCATCTTGGGAAAAGCTGTCCACAGCATGAGACTTGTCTCTTACAATTTATTTCATTTCAGTTTACAGGGCTTCAGGAACAGAGAAGTTCCAGTTTTTTAGTAATTCCATGGAAGAAAGTTGGATTAAAGAACCTAGAAGAATTCAGGACCCAGCCCAGTCGATAGGTAAATAATAAAAACTCAAAAATAACCCATAGGACTACAATCTGATAACAGGTGTATTATAGTTTTATGTTTTGAAACATAACTTTTTTTCTCTATAGTATTTTTTATTTTTACCAAAGATAATCAGAATAAGACAAATTTGTTTCATCAATTTAGATTCATCAAGTTTGGTCTGATCGTTTACATAAGTGCAGCGAGGATAGCAATTGATCGCTTAGGAATGTCAGATTTAAACACGTGTTGAGGTTAGGAAGCCAAACCAAGGTAGACTTTAGGTATTTCCCATAGTGCCTATAAACAATTGAAATATGACATCCCAGTCAAAACTTTGGCATTGTAACTAATGTTTTCAATTGTATCCTGTTATAACAAGAGTAGATTCTTACTGAACTTAGGGAAACAGCTATATTATCACAAAAAGTAAAAATATTATGAATAGTTTCTGAATTTTGGAGGGATCAAGTAGGGAAAAATGTAAAATGCTTACACTTTTATTTATAAAAATATACTTTACCAAATTGCTGTAAACTATACATTGCTTGAGAGAAAAAGTTTCCTTAAATCTGGAAAACAAAACATTTAAGTAGAGAAGCAACAATGTTTCAAATGAAAGTCAAAAAATTATCTTTTTCAGTTATACAATTTTATGTAATTAATTTTTGTTCTGTTCAATCTTTATTAGCAGTTTTATGAATCTACCAGTTTTTTTATTAGAGTTTGAACGTTTTTATTTAGTTCACTGATCTTAAAGTTATTAGAAACCAATATTTAAAAGTACTTGTTAGAGGATTTTCCATGAAAAGTGATTTTTGGCTACAGCTGATTGTAAATGCTTTTAGAGAAACATCAAAACAATAACTGTGGATGACACAAATTTAGTTTAGCCATGGTTAAAAACCCGATGTGAGTTCACAATTGACAAGGAAATTTAGTTATTTCTATACATAGAGCATTTTAAGATAACCACCAGAATCATGACTGACAATGTCACATCAGGACCACCCAACCTTTATAAATTTTGTATAATATTTAGAATACTCACAACAGCTTTTAGTTGGCTATCCTGCACCCACAATTTTGAATGCTTATTTTTTGCTTTCTGAAGATTTTCAGGAACGAGCTGGGAGAAAAAAAAAAGTAAAGGACCCAAAATTATTTACAAGTATGTGTAAATAAAAATGAAACAAAATAAGAATGCTCACAAAAATTTTAAGCCAGGCATGCAGACCAAACAAAATGTTAAATCAGACGTGTAGAAAGAACCTAAACTAAATTTACCGAAGAGACATACCTCACAGACAGAATGTGAGTTTTGTAGAAACCAGAGTGCTCAAACTGGAAGGACACTTGTCTTTATGCCAGGAAGGGCTTTCCAGAAAAGACTTTCATAGGCTTTATGACCAAAACAGATCCTGAGTAAAGCATAAAAAAAACCTCACCAGAAAGAGGGAGTCCAGGAATCTGTGAGGAGAACCACTGGGGCAGAAGAGGGGAGCTGTGGACTGCAGGGCTCAGGAGGGCACCATGTGGGACTTCAGTCCACTTCAGGGCTCGCCAATCTGTCCGAGGTGAGCTGGCTCCAGTCCCACTTATGACACCAAAATATGTCAAAACCTAAATAACAGACGGAGAAAGAGACTCTAAAATTAAGCTGTATTTATTTGGGGAAAGCATTGCAGTGACAGTATGAGGGGAATATTCATGGAGCTAAAAGAAGATAAGGATTTTTGAAGGAAAAAATGAGTTTTTTTGATGCAGTCGTCCTTGGCCACAAAGATCGATAACAAGGATGGCAGCAATCCAAGTTTGGACAGGCAGTTGTTGCACAGATGTCCTCACAAGAGTTTTGTGTAAGGTTTTGGTGGCCTTTGTACAAGGTTGTGGTTTTTGCAGTCTTTTGAGACAGTTCTTGATATCAGGTATACATGTGTGAGAACCTTCCCTTCAGTGCCTTCCCTGGCTGTGTTTGCCAGGGTTTTGACACAAGTGACTCCATTTCCATTCTGACACATGTCACAGTGTGATTCCATTTACATGAAATGTCCATAATAAGCACCTCTAAATATAGAGAAAGTAGATTTGTGGTTGCCAGGGGCTGGGGAGAGGAACAAATGGGGAGTGACTTAGATTGAGTACGGCATTTCTTTTAGGGGTAAAGAAAATGTTCTGGAATTAGATAGTGGTGACGGTTGTACAACTTTGTAAATATACTAAAAGCCACTGAAGTACACACTTTAAAATGATTAATTTATGGTATGTGTATTATATCTCGGTGAAAAATAGAGTCTATTCTATCTGGATTCACTGAATCATTCATCAAGCAGTTATTAAACAACTATTATGTACTTGGAATAGAGTTGTCAAGACATAGCACGCAGTAGGCACTCTAAAATATTTGTTTACTCATTGATGGGGTGGCCATGCTTAGCCCTGGGGATAAAGAGATAATTAAGATGTAATTTCTTAAGAAGCCAGACCAAAAAAAAAAAAAGGACTACATATTATATTATTCATTTATATCAAATTCTATAAAATGCAAACTAAGCTATAGTGACACAAAGCAGACAGCAGGGGATGGGGAGTGAGGAAGAGGAGGGGAGGAGAGAAGCGATTACAAGGAGGGGCAGGAAACTTTCGGGAGTGTAGGGATGTTCATTTATCTTGATTGTGGTGATGGTTCCATGTGGGCATACATGTGCCAACATTTATCAAAGTGTGCATTTAAAAGACAGGCAGCGCTTGGTATTTGTAGGAGATTGTTTCCAGGATCTCCTGTAGATAACAAAATCTGCAGCTGCTCAAGTTCCTTATATATTAATAAAATGGCATAGTATTTGCATATAACCTATGCACTTTGTGTGGTATACTGTAAATCATGTCTAGATTACTTATAATACCAAATACAGTGTAAATACAATATACATGTACAATGTAAATAGTTGTTATACTGTATTGGTTTTTTATTTGTATTACTTATGCTGGTTTTTTTTTTTCCAAATATTTTTGATTCCCGGTTGGTTGAACCCAGGATGCGGAGCCTGTGGATACAGAGGGCCGACTGCACGTGCAGTTCACTGTGCGTCAATTACACATCAATAAAGCTGTTTTTTTTAAAAAAAGATGTGACTTCTCCAGGAGTTTACAGTAGGGTGCAAGTGACAGTCACACACTGTCCCCTGCAACTCACGAATCCATCCCAGACCTTGAACTGCCCCTACCCTGAAGTTCTGAACTCCCTGTACTGGTTTGCCAGGGCGGCCAAACAAGGTCCCACAGACTGGGCGGCTTCAACAGCAGAAATGTTTCTCTCTCAATCTGGGGACTGGAAGCTCAAGACCAAGGTGTCAGCAGGGTTGGTTTCTCCTGGGGCCCCTGTCCTTGGCTTGCAGACGGCCTTCGTCTCCCTGTATCCTCACACAGTCTTTTTCTTATGTGTCTATGTCCTGATCCACTACTGTTAAGAATACCAGTCATATTGGGTTATGACCCAACCTCATGGCCTCATTTTAACTTAATTTCCTCTTTAAAGACCCTATCTCCAAACACAGTCACATTCTGAGGTCCTGGGGGTTAGGGCTTCAACATGTGGATTTTGAGGTACCCTTTCATACCACGGTCTTCAAATCCCTACAACTCTCTCACAGGCTTCTTTTCAGAAAACCCATTCTTTGGCTTCATTGGGCTTTGCTTCCATCCCTGTGAGCCCTGTTCTAGGGTGGGCAAGAGCTTCAGCCACTCCTCTGGGCATGTGGCTCTTGTGGCCTGTTGTCCATCTGCCTTGCCCGAGTGTCACTTCTACCACTAATCTCCAGACTATCCTCCCTCCCTCCCCTGCTAGGTTCAGCTGGGGGAAATGGCATCTCTCTGCAAGGGATAACTTAACAAACCTTTCCCATGTGACCTCCCATGCGCAAGAGAGACACTGCTCCAAACCAACCCTCGCCCTGTCACAGCATCTACCAGAGGATCCCCTCCTGCGTTTACAGAGGACAACAGTCTTTAGGGCTGGAAACCGCCCCAGATGCCCACCCTCCTCTGATCTAGAATGAGTCAGAAGATACCATTAGCTTATGATTTTCTTCCCCCCATTTTGACATTGAGTCCTGAACACCTACTAGGAGTCAGCACAGGACAGGGGCTTTTGCAAAGCTGAATTTTCAATCCTATCAATTACCCTGCAAGGAAAGTGGGGCTACCTCTGTTTTACTGACTAGAAAACAGGCCAGGGCAAGTCACAGAACGTGTCCAAGGTCACACAGCTTACAATTACTGGCGGAGACAGGATGAGGACCCTGCCATGTCATTCGTTCATTCATTGTAGAATGACTTTTTTGAGTAAACCAGGTATTTTGAAGAAGCTGGTGACCCAAAATGAATAAAACACAGTCCCTACTTGCTCAGGTCCAGTTGGGGACAGGCACCCAACCAGAGGTGCTAGAAGTCAGATAATGATCACGCAGTGCGGTCAGGCCACGGATGAGAACTAGGATCCTGTGCTAGGAGCTCACGGTGCATTATGGCACTGAACCAGGTGCCAGTTTTAACTATTTGTCTCTGGGCACTTGGAGGGTAACGACCATGTATTTCTCTCTTTCTTTTTTAGTCACTAGCATTGAGTGGGGTGTTGGGCATTTAATCAATGCTTACTGAATATTTATTGGATAAATGAGTGAATGAATAACCTTGAGCTTACCTCTCTGTCTTATTGTCTTACATGCATTTTAATTCCCCCAGCACTTAAGGGAGCACAGGGATTATTCGTTTTCTAACAGGATTTGTAAACATGTCCCAAGATTTAATGCAACATGTTACATTGACTTCCTGATAAAGAAAATACCAAAATAAAACTTAAAAGTATTAAAAAATCTATTAAGGAAAGCTTCTAATTTTGTTTTAAAGTTGACAGAAGAATACTGGAACAAATCTACCTCAAAGTAAGGCTCTTTAAACCATAGGTGGGTGCTCACATAGAGGTTGGTGCCTGCGATGATGTCAGGGTCATGGACATGCCCATGGAATCGCTTCTGATGGGTCCTTTTTCCCTTCCTACATTGGTGACTATGATGGGGAAGAATGAAGCTATTGCTTCAGAACGCTCTTAATGCAATGATATGGCTGAGTCTCAGAAACAGGTTAAGCAAAAGAAGCCAGACACACAGAGTATGATTCTGTTTTATGAAGTTCAAGAATAGACAAAACTAGTCTACGGCGATGGAAGTCAGTGTTTGGATGCATGGACTGAGAAGGAACAAGAGGAAGCTTTCTGAGGGAATGGGAACGTCCTGCATCCTGACCCTAGTAGTGATGAAGACGTGTTATACCTAGAGGTAAAATCCACCCAGCTGTACATCTTACAGCATGCATATTATGTCATAGTAATTATTATTATAAAATGTAGGACTAGGAGCTGGACGTTGAGAGACACACACATGCTATATTCTTGGGCCAAATACACTGAGACACTTAGCATACTATGCCCCCTGGCATATTTGCAGAGTGTGTTAGTATGAAGGGCTCTGTAAAGCTCTGCAGTAAGGAAGTCTGTTCAACCGGTTATATCCCAGAGGCTTTTGCGCATGCATTCTCTTTTCAGTGTGCCTGCCATCCCGCAGAGCATGAGTTGGAGAAGTGCTGGGACAGGGACTTCTTCACTTCACAGACAAAGAATTCCCCGCAGCCTTTTGTCCTTTACAACTTAAAGCCCTGATTAGGAGTGTGCCTTTGAGGAGACTCGCATCCTCATCACACAGCAAACAACTAAATCTGGAACTTGACACATGTCGCTGCTGCGGATATGCACGTCTTTGCAAGTGGTGAGCAAAAGCCTCTAAAACAAAACTGCAAGAATTAGGTCACCATAAATACTAAGAGCGATTTCACGAAACATTCTGGAATCGTGAACTTTTCTGGGGACCTGCAGAGGGCCCCCGGAGTGAAGCCTTTTGTTCTGCTAACTTCGGGTGAGGAAAATCTTCCCATCCCTTGAGAATCAGCCCACAGACAAGGTATGACTTGGAGGGTAATGGCCACCTACCATGTGTCAGGCTCATCTTTCCTACACAGAGCTTGATATGACATTCACAGTATCTAACGGCCGTTGGGCATGGGCAGTAGCCAAGCACGGGGACGCTGACCAGCTTACCATACCAGTGTGCAGCAGCTGAAATCGCCTCTGCGTAGTGCTAACTGTCTACGCACAGCCGAAAATGTGAAATGATTTGATAGACGCCAAAAAGCCTTAACCTGGAGATTCCTGCATCTGAAGCAGTTTGTGTGACTCGACATTGAATTTCTAAAAGGTTTTACCTAAAAGAGAAGATAAAATAAATGGAAAGTCATAGGCACCTTTATTTGTAACTGAAAATTAACTCACTGCACAGTGGATTCCTATAATATAATAATAAAATACATGATAGGAAAGTTTGGTCAAGGGGGGAACGGGAAGAAGAGTTGGTAAATTGCTTTTTATTCTGTTTAAAAGCCATTCTGTTTTGTTCACATATATTTAAAACATTCACAGGGAAAATAACTGGCCTCTTTGCTTCATTGTTGTTAAGAAGTTGCAAGTAGAAGCAGGTTGGTAAAATGCTGAAGCCCATAACTTAATGAGGACAGTTTTCTCAATGCTAAAATAAGCATTATTTGGTGGAGGGGGGGTTGGCGGGTGTGTGGGAGAAGAGAGGAGACAGGGAGTAGCCCAGTTTCATAGCGCCTGCAAAGTGGGGGAGAAAATATCTCGCACACACCATCTGCAAGCCGCGTATAGCGCGTGCTGGAGTGAACCCTGGAAGCAGCCCACAGGTTTCCATACGCATCGCCGCAGAGCCAGCTAGTCTCACAGTGACTGCAAAGCGGGGGACAACATATCTGACCGTGGCTGATTTCATTCCTACCTTCCCCTCCCCAGCTCAGCTCAGCCTGGGCAAGGGGACGGACACAGAGGGTGAGGGGACCTGGCAACAGTGACATGACAGCTGGGATTCTCCTTTCGAAAGCAGCGGGGAACCAAGATTCAAGGGTGAGACAAAGCGAAATTTTTGGAAAGGACGATAATTATCGAGAGCACATTTTCTCCTTTTCTGATCATTATTCCTCTCAAATATCTTCACATGTGTGTGCAGCAAATGGTTAGCGCAACAGGTTTGGGTTGTCCAAATCCTGCACATTCCAAAGAAACTGGCCCTTGCGGGGCTCCTAGGAGACCAGCCCCAAGGCTTGGAACATCCTATCTGACAATGGTGTCTTTGTACACCTGGGGCCTTGGGTCATGCCTGACGGTTTATACTGGCAGTGTGATTTATGGTGGGGGCTCTGGGCCATGCCACATAAGTTTGAGCTCTGCAGGGACTGGAGACTGAATAACTGATTTCAGCCACATGGGCACTCCGGGCCTATGTGATCAACCACCAATAAAAACCCTGAACACAGTGGCCCAGGGACCTTCCCCGATTGGCAACTCTCCATATGTGTTGTCCCCGTTATTGCTGGGAGGAGTAAGTGCTGCCCGTGGAACTCCACTGCACAAGACACCTGGAAGCTTGTGCCCGCCTTAGTCTCTCCAGGACTTCACCTGGGTACCTCTTCCCTTTGCTGGTTTTAATCTGTATCCTTTTGCTGTAATGAACTGTGGCCATGAGTATGACAGCTTTTCTGAGTTCCACGAGTCCATCCAGCAAATCACTGGCAAACCTTATCTGAGGTTGGTCTTTCTATCTAACGTGAGGGTGGTCTTGGGCCCCCTGACAACAATGCTGTTTTAGCACCAACCCAGATCATCCTCCTCCAAAACGCCCTGGGCTGTGAAATATTAATACATTGCCTTCCCTTCCCTTTTGCCAAATTCCGTTTCTGTCTGCTGGTCTCTGACCTCTGAAAACTCCATGATAAACCCCTTCTAAAACAGGGTCAGTCTTGACCAAGCCAAGGTCACTTTTGGCCCCTGCAGCCACGACGTGCATGCAGGACCTAATCTCATTGCCAAACACAATATTGTGAGACCTGGGCACCCATGTCCCCACCACGTCTACCCAGTTTGTCAGGTGGGTGGCTTCCACTTTGATTTTCTAGTTACACTGAACCTCCCCTACCCTCACCAAGAAATAGAGTCTGGTCCTAACCACCAGCCAACAGTTAGAGCCCAGACTGCGTTTTCACTTCTTGGCCCCTGTCATTCCCTAGAGCTGGGTGCCGTTCTCCATGTTCCCAGTCACATGCATCCCAGTCTGGCCCTCCGAGCCAGGCTCCGACCTAGTCTACTATCTCAGCTCCAGGTCCCTGACGTGGTTGAAACCAATCCAGAGTCCCTCCTCCGAAACATATTGTCCCAGGGAAGGAACAGACCAAACCTCAAAAAGATATTTCCCAGCCTGGTGTTATTCCCACCTTGGCTTCTACCTGCCAAAGGGCAAGGTAATTTGTCCTGTGTTCCCAGAGGAAACACAGGGAATTTCTGGACCATTCTAGGAAGTAGGTAAATGTTATAGCTGACACCATGTGGCACACCGGCTCAGCTACATCCAGCTGCCCTCCTCTCCTTCCCAAACTGCTCGCTCTAATCTCACTCAGTTCAGGTCTCAGTTCATGTGTTAATTCTTCGGGAACACCTTTCCTATGTCCTAGTCTAGGCAGGCGCCTTTGGGCTGTGCTTTTATAAAAATGTGGTCTTTTCCTTCCAAGCAGTTTGGCTGTGTTTGTGATTATGGGATCAGCTGTATCTGTGATTACGGGATCAGCTGTGTCTGTGATCACCCCCCGTAGACAGCAGGCTCTGCACAGGCTGTGTCTGTTTCTGGTCACCATCGTGTCCTGGACCTAGCACACTGCTGGGCACATAGTAGGGTACTCAAAACATGTTTCTTGAATTAAGTATGAAATGTCAGAATCACTTTGTATTTTGTAAAATTATTACAACGTTCCCTTGTACATCTGTATACTCGATCTTCATAATCTTTTGCCCTTGTAATTTGGTCATCTGTTCACAACCTTAAAAAGGATTAGAGAAGCTATTAGTTGCCAAAGTAACCCTCCTAATTGGAAAAAAAGACAGCTGTGAGGGACACAGATGTGAAGGCCTGTGTGGATCCGCCGTGCTCCTTGTGCACGCCTCTTCCTGACAGGGAAAGGGAACAAAGGGCTAACGGCGCGAAGCAGCGGGAACAACCGCGACCGAGAACAAGCTTCTCCCTGCAAAAATGGCTGGAGAAAATTCTAACATGTGCTACAACATGATGAACCTTGAAGACATCATGCTAATTGAAATAAGCCAGCCACAAAAAGTCAAATACTGTATGATTCCACTTATGTGGGGTACCCGGAAGAGTCAATTCATGGAGACAGAAAGTAGAACGTTAGCTTCCAAAGGCTGGAGGAGGGGTGGGCAGTTATCGTTCACGGATATGAGGTTATTAAGAGCTTTATTAGTTAAATGCAAAACTAGAAACCATCCAAATATCCATCAGCATTAGAATGGATAAATACATTGTAGTATGGTCATACAATAGAATATCATACAGTAATGGAAATGAATGAACTACTGCTGTACAAATACACAATGTGGATGAGTCCAGTGGTATACTGGTAAATGTTTAACACTGAGGGGAGGGATGCATATATAATACATACGTGTGTGTATATGTTTATTATAAATTTCACTGATATGAAGGATGTATGGAACACAGTTTACAAATAATAAAATATATAATAGTCCTTATTATAAATCCCATATTGCCAGTTGATTCTCAATTAATTTTGTTGATTTTTGCCAAACTTCTGCATCTGAAGCCAATCTATGGTTGCAGTTAATGAACAAGGATAGGTCTGACATGAGTATTTTTTGATAGTTTTACTTATGTTCAATTCCAAGACAAAAGACAGCAAAGATTTATGACAAAACTTCTCTCATTTGTCAATGACTGCAGCAACTTTTGTTCTGAGTTAAATGATAGTTTTGAATACTGGAAGAATAGTTCCTCAATTTTTTGTGTTCGTTAGTGTAATGACTACAGACACAACACATTTTTAAGTTTAATCTGCAATATTAACATTTTCTCCATCACTTTCTTAAGTCTAGAGAATCGATAAACAATAAAGCAAGTCCTGATTGACAAGAGCACTTGCCGATTTCCATGATGTAAATACTTCTATTATGACCGATTTCAAGCTGCCACAGTGACGTTATTGTCAACGAGGTCATGAAGGAACACCCAACAGCACCACATTATATAATACTTATTCCATGTGGTTACAATAGAGACAAACAAGTGCAAGAGCGGAGATAATAGTAAAATATGGTTAGCTAAATAGGAAGTGATAAGTTTTGAGTATTTATGACTTGCGTTTTTTATTATGATTTAACTATAAGTTTTTATAAATTGTTTTTTGACTAATAATTATGTTTAACAAATAGATTTCAAAATTCTTGAAAATTTAACAATCATCTCTCTTATGAGCTGGTACAAGACACACTCCTGGACACACTATTGGATGAAACTTACAAAAATAATGTTGAGTGAAATTAGTTAGACATAAAAGCTTACTGTGTAAGTCCATTTGTATAAAGTACTAAAAGAAGTGAAGCTTAACTATTATGTTAGAGTCAGGATAGCGTCCAGCTAGGCTCAGTGTAGATCAGCTAATCCCCAGGCACACAGGTGAACCCAGGTTAGCAAAGCCCATTGTCTGAGCCCAGCCTAGATCACTCTGCTAATCCATACATCCATGACAATAAGTGATTGCTATTTTAAGCCATTGAATTTTGGGACACTTTGCCATGTGGCCTTTTTGTGGCCATAGTTATCTAATATGAAAATTGTACCCTGTTTTTTGGGGAGGTAGGTGAGGACAGTGGCCAGAGGGGAAACAAAGGAGATGTTCAGGGTGCTGGTAATGTTCTATTTTTTCATGTGTCTGGTTACATGCCTGTGTTCCCCTTTGGAAAATCACTGAGCTGTCCTTCTGATTTATATACTTTTCTTTATGTGTGTTTTACCTCAGTAAAAATGTTTATTTAAAAAAAATAACTGGCTGATTTATTCACGGAAAAGTGCTCAACTTCTCTAAGAATCAAAGATAATGACATTGAAATATTTAAATACCATTTTCCACCTAACTGGTTGGCAAAGCTTTTTAAGTTTGTTACTCAGTGTTTAGAGATGGCAGGAAAGTGAACATGATAACATATTGGAGGGTTGATTACATATTAGTATAAACTTTTTGGAATGTTATTTGGCAAATTTATGAAATATTTGGCAAAATATATTTTGACTCACAATCTTGGAAGTTTAAGGAAATCCTTACAACAATTTACATATATCTAACGTGTTTATCACAGCGTTGCTTTTGATAGTGAAAAATCCAAAAAAAAATAAATGTCATAAAATTGGGATTGGTTACATAAATAAGATACATTCCTACAAATGCAGTCATTTTAATATGATGAGAAAAATTTGTAATGAATTCCACAAAAAACTGTTTGTGGTGTATTACGTAATGAAAAAGAAAGCAGTTTATAAAATAATGTGGATAGTATAACCTGGCCTTTGTAAAAATAGCCACATATTTTACAGATAGATTTACATGTCTAGGTATTATAGCTAGACAGATGGTAGCCATACAAGTAGGCAGGTACATAGCTAAAAAGGAAGGTAGAAAACTGTAAAGGAGACACACCACAGCATTAATAGTTTTTATAACTGGATAGTGGAACCACAGGGGATTTTCATTTTCTACTCTTGTCTGTATTTTCTAATTTTTTCTCCCATGCATGTGCATTTTGTTTAATTAAAAGTTATAGAAACAAGTACCACCCCCAAAAAAGACCATAAATAGCTTCATGTCTGGTCAAGTTTTGCTGCCAAGTGAGTCATGAATAAATGTTTTAGGGCTTTGTGGATCTCATAGTTTCAGCTAAAGGACCGTGGACTATAACCTATTTGCATTGGGACTTTATTACCTAGTTCCTCTAATAGGTCAGATGGCCTGTAGAAAGAATATGCCCACTAGGGCATTGTTTTTACAATTTTCTCAATTTTTACCACGATGCTCCACCAAGATGTCTATCTCCAGGTTTGCAGATGTCCTGTAGAGCCCAACCTTGCTGCTTAACTCTCTGCTGCTTTTGTGCAGAACAAGCTTCTCCCTCCCTGGCTTCCATTTTAAGCAACATACTCCAAATCTCTGTGATAGTAAGATTTACCGCTCCATGTGATAACTCAAATTTGCCTTACTTACTCCGCATATTCTAAACAACAGAGTATAATCATCCAAGGTCACGTCTTATGCCTCGCTCCCTTTCTAACCGTGTGCGCATACGAATCACCGGATACCCCTCTCCTTGCCAGAACTGCTGTTCTCAACAGTAATTCCATTCATCTAGGTGTCTTTCCTTTCTTACTCATATTCTCTTTAAATTGCTCTTAATCAAAATCACTAGGCTTTAGGGAAATAATAATATAACTGCTATCAAAAGGGGTATCAAATGTTTATATCAGATCCTTTTTTTCAATAATAGAGCTCCCTAAGTACTCTCATGGATTATAATTATTAATAAATTTGTAAGCTCAGATAATTTGGTTTTGAAGTGAATGTTTAAATACAGGGAGCATGTTGTTAGAATTTAGGAATCCCTGAATGTTAGAATTGGTGCAAGGAAAGAAAGGGACTGTCTGAGTATCCACATCACGACACCAAGGGGGCCAGGATCAAAGAGGAATTTCGCACGTGAACGCTCATTCATTCATTCTCCTGCAGACCTCAGCCATGCTGCTGCCACAGTTCTGCATAATGGTGCTTTTCACTGCAAAGCCACCCACCTGAACCATATTTAAATATTGCATAAATTATACCCATGTATTAATGTTATTTATAGCATCACTTTCACCCAAGGATATGCAAGAGCTTTAAAAACTGCACTTACAGAGAATTCCAGATGTTTCAGTTTGACCCATAAAAGCAGGTTAATGTTGCTGAGGTCATTAAGTCTATAGATGAAAAAATGTGACGGTATTTTCATATCTTAATATATGCCAAATCTTCATATTTTTAATATATGCCAAGCTGTCATATGCTCTTTCTCAAGATCACACGTTTTATTCTTTAAATACATCTTAACCCACTTCTAATCTGTGTGACATTAGAACCTTTGGAAGCAATGCCAGAATATGGCATTTCAAATATGGCATTCACTGTGATTGTTACTCGGTCTCCACCTGTTCAAATTCTTGAGCAGTTACCAAGACATTATTCCTACACTTGCTTCTGAATGTAAAAGGATAGTAATAGTGATGAAGGAACCCACTCGGACTACCAGAATGGCATGAATATTACTTTAAACTGAAGATGTTTGAAATACAGCAGATGCAGAAAGAAACCTTTTCAAAGTTGCCCTTACCTGAATAAAGACAGAGACTTCCAAGAATAAATTCCCTTTCCTGGGAAGCTTCCAGCCATGAAGGAGACTGGCCATTAGTGCCACGATAAAAAATTGCATAAACAAACCCTTATCAAACACTGCCAACTTCCATTTGTTCTCCTAGAAACCCTATCTTTCCCTGTCCCCCTAGCCTTAGTCCTAGCTGCTCTGGTCACTCCCACGTGCCTGTGAACACACCTTGCCTTTCCTCCTGTTAGTCTGCTACTGTCAGTTAACTGCAGGCCCTCGGCATGCAAACCTAAGCTAACAGAGGAAAAGTCTTCCTCCCAACAATAAGGTAGCTCCTTCAAGGAAAGCCACAGGTGTCAAAATAAATTAGAAGTATTAAATAATAAAGAACCAGCATCATCAACTTGGATTCAGAGACCCTTACCCCTGAAATGCATTTTGTCCAATTCCCTGTCTGATGTAGGGACAGAATTCCGCAATTTCTGCCAGGGGCTGAGCAGAGCCTTAAAGCTGCCCCGAGACAAGAATTGTCACCTATATGTTTGAGCCGGTAAAAACTTGCAGCTGTTGTCAAGAAAATCTTTCTGAAAAATTCTTCTGAGCCAGCCTGTGCCTGCCACCTGCTCTTATCTCTGATAGCTGATAAGCCCTCTTGCTGTCGATTCAGCCTTCCTCCTGATCTCAGATTTCTGAATGCCCCTAATTATCCTTCGCGCATGAAGTGAGTCACATTCCCATCTCGCAGTGCAACACCAGGTGGAACTGTTCAGATCAAAAGGACTGATTCCCTCTCACCCCGATTTGTAGAAGCATCCGTCTTGCTCCATTCTCCACTCTAGATGGTCCCAAGGACCCCTATGTGGCCCACTCTGGTTCCTGACATCTGCCCTCCTCACCGTCCGCCTGACGCTGCTGGCCAGGAGATAGTGAGAACACAGGCGAGAGTGGCCTCCACTCCTGCTGTGGTTGCACAGCCTTCCTGGGAGTCCCTAGTCCTCTAGCTTAGAGCGCTAGGGAGGTCTGAGCGACCTTGAGATGGGCAGGCCTGCAGTGCCAGGCCTCTCCCCATAGATGCCCTTGCCCGGGGCAGGAAGGAGACCCCCAGGTACCTCCGGCAGGCTAACTGGGCTACGAGTTGCTCAGCATTGTAGGCGACAGCCTCAGGGCAGTATCAAAAATCTCAGCTGCACACCCCATAGAAGAAAACACACCCCATGCTTAATGCAACCCACCCTCTTCTTTTTCTTCTTTTTTTAAAAAAACTGTAGAAACTAGACCTAATATAAAATTTGCCATTTGGTATGGTTTGAATGTCCCCTCCAAAACGCATGCTGAAACTGAGTTCCCAGTGTGGCAGTGTGGAGAGGTGGGGCCTTTGAGAGGTGATTGGGTCATGAGGGCTCTGCCCTCCGAGTGGATTCGTCTAGTCAAGCGTTAATGCGTTAATGGGTTATCAAGTGGTGCCCTGCACTGCACTGGGATGCCTTAGAGAGTCCCCACCAGCAAGAAAGCTCTCACCAGATTCATACCCTCGACCTTGGACTTCTCAGCCTCCACAACTGTACGAAATAAAGTCATTTTCTTTATAAATTACCCAGTTTCAGGTATTCTGCTATAAGCAACAGAAAAACTGAGACACCGTTTTGGCCACTTTTAGGTATACAAGTCAGTGGCATTAAATACAGCCACAGTGCTGTGCTACCATCACTGCCATCGGTCTCCAGAACCCTTTCCATCTTGCAAAACTGAAACTCGGTACCTGGTAAGCACTAACTCCCCATTTCTTCCTCCCCCAGGCCCTGGCAACTACCACCCTGTGAATACTTTCTGTCTCTATGCATTTGACTAGTCTGAGCACTTCATGTAAGTGGGATCACACAGTATTTGTCTTTTTGCAACTTTACATAATGTTCTCAATGGTTAATCCATGTTGTGGAATCCATGTGTCAGAATTTCCTTCCTTTTTCAGGCTGGATAATTAATTAATATTTCAATGCACGTACACACTCATTCTGTTTATCCATTCATCCACTGTTGGACACTTGGGTTGCTTCTACCTATTGGCTACTGTGAATAACACTGCTTCAAACATTGGTGTCCCCTCTCCTCTTTGGAAGGGAGTTGAGCGACCCTCACTTAATTAAGTCCCTGATGAGCTCCAAAGCTGCTAGTCAGAGTGGTCCTTCCAGCGCCACAGACTAATCTTGAAAAGGTTGTTGCAAATTCCGGGTTCCCATCTCACTGCATTTCCAGGGTTGTTTTAGTGCCTGCCCTGACACCCACCTGGGCAGCCCACCTCTCACTCTGGCTTTGGGGCAGAAGTGTTTGCTCGTTCTGGCCAGGGCTTTTCAGTGCATGCGCACACAGCCCTTCCACTGTGCACAGTGGGGATGGGGGAGGGTTAAGGGAAGTCTGTTTCTTCCACTCGATTTTGCTGGGGACCTAAAACTGCTCTAAAAAAATAAATTTTATCTTTAAAAATAGCAAAAAAATTATCTGAAGTCCATTGCCTTAAAACTGATAACAGCATAATTTTATTACTATAAACTTATTTCATAATGGTAAATTTGTAATATTTACTTAATTTATAGTCAATGAATAAGAAGCATGAGGTCATATAAAGAGCATGGAATGAGGAGTTATGTTTGACAATCTGAGAGTCAGCATTCCAATTAGGTGTTTCACGTTGTACTTTGTTTCTTGATTACAGAGATCAATAATTGCAAATAAAAACTGACTCAACATTTTGCCTTGCAGTCTCAGGGTAATCTTTAATTTAACTTGAAGAAAAGATGGTAGAAAATCTTTGCTTCAAAGTTGAATCACTAAGAATGTCTAATACATGCTCACATTCTTAAATGCAAACATAAAAATTAGGAAGTACCCAAATTTACGCCGTGATGTATGAGTCTCTCTCACGTGCACTGCAGGGCTGGCCATCCTGTCCTGTAGAGAGCACAGGATTCCCACGGAAGGGCATGAGTTGAGATTTGCCCATTTGAGCAAAGCTAGTGTGGGTCTAACACCTTTGCCTAAGGTCTTACAGGCTAGTGCGGCATGAGCCCAGGTGGCAAGGCGTTCGAAAGCCAGCCTGTGCTCTGCTCTCCAAGCCACGCACCCAGCACAGAGGAAGGAGCTTCCTTCCCTAATTCACGTGCAAGCACCTTGTACAGGTAGTAAGGCACCACAGAGCCAGTGTGAGGTGTAGTTGTGTATTCAAGCATTTCAGTTTCATTTGCATGGATATGCATAGGCCTGAATTTTTTTTAAAGAGCAGTTCAGAGTTTCAATTTGCCTAACTAATTGCATATTTGGAAGATCAAATATATGCACAGTAATGAAGAGAAAAATTGTATTCAATAGTCCGCGGAAAGATAAATTAATCATGACTGCATAAGTTAATGTGGCAGTGGTTTTTAAAGTGTTGACATTCACTATATAACACATCTGAGAGTGTTGTTTGCATCATTTTAATAGAAAAAATGAATAGAAATATTTTAAGACATGTAAGTGGAGACTAAAGGTGCAGTCTCACAGCTTAAGAATTATAAAAATGAGGTCACATATCCATTAAATCTAAATTAAAATGGCTTAGAGTTCTTACCCACTTCCCTAGAAGTAATGTGAAGGTCAAAGATTGCTAGGCTGTTGGTTGGGATACCATTGCTGGTATTGCCATCACTGCGATGACAGAATTGTGCAAGAGGTATTATGAAATCATAAAGAAGAGACACTGAAACCTGATTTATGAGAAGAGGCTAAAAAAATGCGAGGGAAGATTGTGTTAACGCTGCCCTTTCTTTTCTGTTTGCTGATGCTTTGATATCCCAGACCTTGCTGACTCTGGAGAGACTGCCTTTCCCAGGGCTAATTCCTAGAGATGGCATATGGCTCGCCCCAGAGTGGACCCTTCATATGCAAACCAACCTTCTTCTTTTGGGAACAGCATGCCATTTCCTCTGAGTAACTTCTTCCACACTTTGTACAGTCTGGTTGAGAATACCTGACTGGTCCACCTGACCCAAGTAAGACCAATCAGAGTCTTCCCTGGGATTGATGTATAATAGGTGGGAAAGAGACAATCTCCTTCCACAGAACTCACTAGCTTTGGTGGATGTGATCTGGAGCTGGCAGTAGCTGTCTCCCCTGGCACTTGAAAAGAGGTTGACTGAAGAAGAAAGCAGCCAAGTGGAGACAAGCAGACATGAGACAAAAGAGTAAGAAAAAGTATTCCACTGATTTTTGAGTTCTGGGTTCTTGATCCTGAAATTCTAAGTCTTCAGCTCTTCTTTGGTTACTATGAACTATCACAGTATCCTTTTCTAGATGAACATGAAAATTCCTTTGTTTAGTTTTGTATTTTTTCCATTCGTTAAATATGGTTTGTTTTGGATTGCTGTCATTTGCAAGCAAAGTGTCTTTAAAAAAATCCTTCACTCGGGAAATTTGGACATCCCTAGGAGATACTGAGTACTTTAAGTGGGAGAGGGACATAATGAGATATGCATTTAGAATGATCATTTTGGAGTCAGTGTAGAGAATGAATTGGTTAGAAAGAGGAGAAGAAGAAGCATATGGCTGGAGATGGAAAGGCAAATTGGAAGGCTGTTGTAGTAAATCTGGCAGAGTATAGTGGGGGCCTGAAACAAGGAGAAAACGGGCAGTTGGAAAAAATTCGATAGATACAGTGGAGGGATGATTAATGAAATCTTGGTAAAATCTGAAATTGTTAGGCTTCTAATAGACTTATTTTAGGATTTAACATTAAAATTTTAAAAAAATTATCCCTGGTGGTGATGACACCATAATCTTTTCAGTAATTAAAGACTGAAATCTTAATCTGCCCTGCCTTGCAAAGAGTAAACTGTGCTTTCTCATCTTCCTTCTTCTGGGAAAGCATCCACTTCCTCTGGGTAATTCCTTCCACACTTTATTCAGTCTAACTGGGGATGCCTGGTTGGAGTTTAAGAGCAATGAAAAGCCATTGAAAGGTTTTGAAAGGTGGGTGAAGGGGGTTATCACCCACTATTATAGCATTGCTCTCGCATTTTTAAAAGATCGATTTGGCTACTGTGTGGAGAATGGATAGAATGCAGACAAAAGTAGAAACAAGGAGGCTAGTCCTTCTTCTTTGTGGAACATCTAGTAAGTTGCCAGGACTGTTCCAGACCCTAGAGATGGAATCGTTAACAAAAAGGATAAAGTTGCTGGCCCCGTGAAGCTTCTGTTTTCATGGGAGAGTTAGACAATAAGCAGACAAATTATCTATCTATCCATCCGTCCATCTCGATCATGTATGTACATATCTATCTAATCATGTCTCTGTTATCCATCTATCTAAATCACCTGTCCATCTCTATCATCTCTCTCTCTCTCTATCACCTGTCTGTCTATCTCAGGGGTGGTAAATGGTAGAAGAAATATAAAGCAGGATATGGGGACACGGAGGGTGGGGTTAAAGAAGCAGGTTACTATTTTATAAAGGTTCAAGTCAGGGGAGTGTCTCTCATTTGAGCAAAGACCAGGAGGAAATAAAGGAATAAGCAGTACTGATCCTGGGAGAGGAGCATTCCGAAACAAGAAAACAGCAAACTCAGTGTGGACGCATGCCTGCTGTGTTTGAAGACAGGCACAGGGACCAAGAAGTCTGGAGAAAGCGAGCAGGAGAGAAGTGGTAGGAGACAGGGCTGAGAGGTAGATAGTGGGGCTCTGGTCACGTAGGGCCACAGAGGCTTTTGTTAGAGTTTGTCTTTGCCTTTGCAACAGATGAGAAGCCACTGGAAGGCAGCAAATAGGGAAGTGGCTCACCCTGACTAAGATTTGAAAAGAATCTCCCAGGCTGCTGTGTGGAGAAAGACCTGAATGGGGAGGGGAGAGGGTAGAGGCAGCAAGAATAGTTAGGAAACCACTTGCATTAATTCAGATCAAGGTTTCACAAGCTCAGCACCACTGACATTTGGGAACAGATAATTCTTTGCAGTGGGGGCTGTCCTGTGCATGGCGTTCCTGGCCTCTAACCACTAGATGACAGTAGGACCCTGTCCCTAGTTCTGCCAATCAAAAATGTCTCCAGACATTGCCAAAACCCTCCGAGGAGTAGAATGGATGCAACCTTCTCAGGTGAGAACCACTGATCTCGATGAGAGACGACATTGGCATGGACCAGAGTGGTAGATGTGCAGGTGGGGAGAAGTGGTGAGGCTTTGGATGTGTGTTGGGGACTAGATTTGTTGATGCATTAAGTGTGGAGCCTGTGAAAAAGGTAAGGGTTGGGACAATTTTAAGACTTTTGGCCTGAGGCACTGGAAGGATGAAGCTGCTATTTACTAAGTGGGAAAGACTATAGCAAAAGCAAGTTCGACAGGAAATCAGGAGTTTGGTTTCAGATGTTTTGAATTTGAGATGTTGGTTGAATCTGCATAGAGATGACAAGCAGGCAGTTGGATACACAGGTGTGGAGTTCAGGGATGAGGTCCCAGCCTGGAGACAGAAATATGAGAATTATTAGGATGGAAGTGATATTTAAAGCCCTGAGACTGGGTGAGCTTATCTATGCAGTGAATGGACAGAGGAGGTGTGTTGTAAGATGGCTCTCTGACATCTGCACCTGTTATGTCCTTTGAGTGTACACAGGACCTAGGACTTGCATCTAACCAGTGGAATATGGCATGGTAAGGGGTTGTCATTCCTGCGATGTCATGCTGTTACACGGGCTGATTGCAGAGGCTCTCCTGCTGGCATTGAAGAAGCAAAGAGCTTCTTGTCCACACTGTGGAGAGGGTCAGGTGGCCTCTATGAGCTGACAGCAGTCTCCAGGAGACAACCAGAAAAAAGCTGGGGCCCTCTGTGCATACAGGTGCAAGGAAATGAATTCTGCCAACAACCTGAGTGAGTTTGGAGGCAGATTCTTCCCCAGTTGAACCTACAGATGTGAACACAGCCCAGTTGACATCTTCATTTCTGTCTTGCAGGAGAGCCTGAGCAGACGACCCAGCTAAGGGAAAACAGAAGGTCTGAGCCCTAGGGCACAGCAGTGTTGAACATTCGGGAAGTTCAGTAGAAGCCAGCAGAGGAGACTGGTAGAAAATAAAGGCCAAGTCAGATGCTAAGTGAAAGGAATACAGTATTTCAAGAAAAACAGAGACTACTGTGTCCATTAGGACTGGCAGGTTGAATAATTTGAGATCTGAGAATTAATCATTGGATTTGTCAATGGTGATGATGAGTGACCTTGAAAAACACCTGTCTCAGTGTAGCAGTGGGACTTAAAGCCTGATGGCAGTATCTGAGGGGAAAAAATGTCAGGGCTTGGATTCAAATGGGAGCAGTGATCAAGTTTGAGTTCTGTTTTAGAGGGAAAATCAACAGGAGTTGCTGACATACGGGGGGCAGAGAAAGGGAGGAATCATCCCCAGGGTGAGGCCTGTAGCCACTAGGGAGGAGGGGATGCCATTCACTAAGACAGGGAAGACCAGCAGAGGAGCAGGTTGAGCAGGGAGCAGATTAAAAGTTGTGTTAAGAATCAGGAGTCTGCTACATGTTCATATGGAGAAATTCTGTAGGCAATGTGGATATGTAAATTTACACTTGATGAGCAGGTCAAGATTGGAGATCTAACTTCAGAGACTTCAGTCTACAGGAAGTATTTCCAGCAATGATACTGGATGGAGTTGTCTAGACCAGTGGTTCTTAAACTGGGGGTAGGGGTAGGGGAAGGGGACAGAGGAGGTGGCAATCTTGCTTCCAGAGACATTGGGCAATGTCTGAACACACTTCTGGTTGCCACAACTTGGGGACGGGGTGCTACTGGCAACTGGTGGGTAGAGGCCAGGGATACTGCTAAATATCCTGCAGTGCACAGCAAAGAGTAATCCAGCCCCAAATGTCAATTGTGCCAAGGTTGAGAAACCCTAATCTACAGTGCACGTGGCTACAGAAGGAGATTGAGCATCAAGCTACTGGGTATTTAAAAATGTGGAGATCAGTTAAGGAAGAGTAACCCTTAAAGGAAGTTTAGAATATAGATCTAGGGTAGTAGAAAGAAAACCCATGTGACTAGAGTGAACTAAGAAGAGAAAAATGAGACTCTGGAGACCCCATCTACCGCACGTTGCTAGCAGTAGATGTCTTTGCTCACATACCCCCAACAGAATTTATGGCCCACCTTGGATATTTCTTAGTTGACACCTGAAATATTAACATTTCATCATAAGTTTATATAAGTTTTTAAAATTAATTACAGGTTGAAAATACTAATCATTTAAAAAAGACGATATAGGAAAAGATTGACTTAATTGGAATAATATTTTCCTGATACAATTTGATTTTTTTTTAAAAAAACTAACAACCTAGCTTTCAATTACTTCATTTACTAAACCACACTGTATTTGAAAAAAAAAAAAAACAACAACTAAATTGCTTATTTGTGGTTTTTTCCCTATCGTATCTGGAAATTTCTGGTAGTCCCCCAAAACAATTTAGTTTAATTTAAAAGGATCAGTGTCACTAACCCAGACTGATTCTCCTTTTCTGATTTCAGAGCATTTCATCTTCAGCCCAAATACTCTTTTTCTAATGCTAACCTTCAACCTTAAAAAGAAAGAGAGGAAGCCCTAAGTGTTGAAGGTACCGTTAAACAAAACTATGAGAGGCCATTTTAAAAAACCCAGCCACCCAGGTTTCAATTATTTCATTTACTAAACTGCACTGAATATGAAAGATAATGATGAAAATATCTTGGACTGAGTTCCTACACTAGGCCATCACAGACAAGACCACAGTGGAGTCGCTCACACTAAATGCCACATAACCAAACTGAAACTTTAAGGAAGCAGATAGATGCCCAAACAAATCAATTTTTCCTAAAAACAGGAGATTCCAGTCTACCAGAGTCAGCATAATAAGGAAGTCCTCTCTGCTTTAGCCCTTACGAAAAAGTAACCTAAAGTAACCTGATGTTAACCCACCAGTTTTTTTTCTATTGTTCTGTTTCCTTGTTCCCACCTTACAAAATCCACTGTTCTGCTATTGCCCAGCTTCCCTGATTCATGAATCATAAATAAAAGCAAATTAGGTCCATAACTAAATTGGCTGTAATTTTGTCTTTTGACAGTACCAAGATTAACTGTTGGAAAGGATTACTTGAAATAAAATGAGTATTTTAACTTATCCATTGGTATCACACTTAAGTACGCGCTGTAATAAGAATTGGAAGGGGGAAGAGCATGCTGTTCTTTTGGAAGGCGAGAGAAGGAGCATTGTGATATCCAACTCATTCTTGGGCATATCAATTCTTCTAAAGAGTAAATATGAAAGTAGAGATTCTGGAAAGAAACTCCCTTAAAATGACTTGCATACAAAGATTCTTCAGAGAGTTTTCAGGTATCCTCAGAGGTATGGTGAAAACAGTTGGGCAGCTATGGTATAGATGAGTATTTTACAAGTTACATTGTGAATGAGGTGGGGAAGCTCAGAGGTTGCTGATGAGAATGATCCATTGGGAAGGAGATGTTAACTCTTAGAGTGGAGCCCTTGAAAGGGCTGGAGAGAATGAGTCCCAAGCACACGTAGAGGGACCTAGCGGTACCAAAAACTCGGCACTGGTCCCTGAGGTTGCATCAGAAGAAAGAGGACAAGTGGTTGAGGAAAAGGAAAGAGGAGTTTATTAATTTGCCAGCAAATGAGGAGGATGGAGACTCTCATCTTGAAGTGCCATTGTCATAATTGTAAGCAGAAATACAGATCTTTTAAAGGGAGGGTTTCCAGCTTCAGGTTATTGCTGTTTAACTATGGTTGATCCATAATTAAACTGATCCATCCCATCTCCCAGTATGACAGTCTCTCCTGTGAAGTCGATTTCTTGTGACCTCTGCCTGCTGGACCTCTGCCAGGACAATTCCCTTGAGCCATTTCCTGTGGCACAAAGAACAAAGGACACTCCCCTGCTCCTACCAGACCACTGGCCTGAGGCAGGGAGGCAGGTTGGGGGAGGTCTTAAAGAAAAAGCTTGGAATACATTTTGCCCTTTTTCAGGCCCTTTACTTCTGTTATAACAGGGACTTTTCTGTATTGTTCACCACTGAATTATTAACACTTGAGGCAGTGCCTAGCCCAGAGTAGGTGCTTAATAAATATATGTCAAATAAATGATAAAAATAAAAATATATGGACACAGATGCAGTATAGATTTGTGAACTAAAATAAAATCTCAAGCTCCCCAGCTGAATGAAAGGACCCTCTCTTGCCCAAGGGGACCCCAGAAATACCCTAAAGCTAAATCACTGGCCATGAGAAGGATCAGACATGCCTCATCATGACCTCCTCCCTTCTCAGAGATATCCTTTGTAACTCATCAATAGGCCTAAGGTTATGCAAGACAAAGCTTAAACCATACCTATAGGTCACCAATTTACTTAACAGATCACTTGAGTCTGGGTATATGTCTGGGATATGTCCAGTGGCTTGTCTCTGATTAACAGACTTCCTTATCTTAGCTTATAACATTCCAAGCCTTTAGACAAAGCTTCATTTCTTTAACCAATTACAAATCAAAGAATCTTTAAACCCACTTATAACCTGCAATTCCCTGCTTGGAGATGTGCTGCCTTTTCAGGCCAGACCAATGTTTACCTTCCATGTATTGATTTATGATTTTATGTGTAATTCCTGTCTCCCTGAAATGTATAAAAACAAACTATAACCCCACAGTGAGACCACTTGCTCAAGGCTTCTTAGGAGTGGCTCTGGCACCATGGCCACATATATTAATATTTGGGTCAGAATAAATCTTTTTAAATTATTTTATAGTTTGGATCTTTTTCCTTTAACAGATTTGATTTGATGGTAGGAACATAAGGGAATTCCTGTCTAATTTGCTTTGCTCAACAAAGTGTGACACTAGGGCATGAGCTGAGAGAGAAGGGGAAGTTGTAGGGAAGAGGTAGGTAGGGGGAGTTGAAGCAAGTCTTGAAGGTGTGAACTAGCATCTTCATTAGAGGGAAAGAACCCACTGGAGAGATAAGGGAGTTTTCAGTCAGTGGTGAGTACCTTGTTGAAGCTCGGAAACCAATACCCGGAAATATGGCACTGTGACATGCTGAACTGAAGAAGCAGCCTCAAAGTCTCTTTGACACCCACTTCTCTCTCCCAAAGTACTGGATGAGCTATTCTCTGCGGTTCTCTCGTTTAAAGACCTAAAAACCAGGCCTCTAAAGAGGAACACAATTGCCTTCCATCTCCTCCCTGAAATCTCATTTTCCATTGCAGAAAAGAATACTGAGGAATGCAATCACACCTGGACGGGCTTTTTCACATCATGTCTGCCTCTTGGGCTCATCCAAATTGCAATGAGAATTACTCACAAGTTAATTTCTGTCTCCTGGATGCATTCATTTCCCTGTAAATCATTCACTCCTACACCCTCATCTCCCCTCTCCCCAGTGAAGAGAGTAAACGTAACCATCTGGCCACTTTTTTTTTTTTTTAATTTTCATGATTCCCGTGCACACACATGCAAATAATAAATCTGTTGTGCTTTTCTCTTGTTAACCTGTCTTTTCTTACAGGCTGTTGGCTGTGACCCTTTATGACGGGGAGGAAAAGGAACCCCCTTTCTGCCTCTATACCTATTTGAGGTTTGTGGTTGCATATTTTAAAGTGCAATAGGTTGGTTTAGTTGTGCAATTGATTCCTGGGTTTTTGGCATATGCACCTGGCATTTGGTGGGGCCATTAATCAAGAAACAAGAGGAAGGAGGATAAGAAGGCCTTTTGGGAAAGAGAATGAATCAACTTTTGAACATGTTGAGTTTGAGGCACTAGACAGACAGCAAAGTAAAATGCTACAAGTATGTGTTAGATTACACGGGTCTGGTGGGGAAGAAAGACGGCCACGGTGGAGAAGCAATGGGAGAGTTGTTAGCATGTGGACAGGAACTCGAACCAACAGCACAGCTGAGATGACTACAGGAGAGGGCAGCATGGAAGAGAAAGTTTAGAACCCCAAGGAACACTGATGTGAGGGTCACATACATTTGTCATGCTGGAAGGTCCTGTCTCTCTAAGCAGATTTAGAGTTCCTCAGGGTCAGAGGTTGGATCTTGAGCTTCATTCATTTTTAGCCTCTGGCATAGTGCTGGCCACACAGAAGACAATTCTAAAATTCACTCTGATTTGATTTCTCTGCCCTTTCACTTACGAGAATACTATCATGGTTTATTATTTGAAATGCTGTTAAGCGACAATTTTTTTTAAATTGTGACTTTCATACAAATATAAAAGGAATACTCATAAAGATTTTATTTAACCCATTAATTAATGAGGGAACGAGTAAAATGTTACCACCACTTCAAGGGAAAATCCAGAGGCCAGAAAATGTATACAATTATGAATGTGCAAATGAATTTGCTTAATAGACGCAAAACTGGGTTTTTCCAAAGGAAAGGGGAATCCATTGTACTTCCACTGGACAAAATTTATTTGCATGTCTACACAAGTATCACTTGCATTGATAGCAATTATCTACAAATGATAGATTTGTGAAATAGCTCAAAGACAAGAGGGGCAGAGAACACTCCATGGAATCACAGAACTCAGAAGCACGTGCCAGACAACACCTATTTTTTCTTTGAAGCCATCTGTAATCTTTTTGGCCCATTTCAAAGTCACAATGTTCCCTGTGTTAAAAAGAAAAAGATATTATCCCTACCATTTCTATTGAGTCTGTTACAATACATACATGGAGGCGTGTTTGGGTACCATTGTAATATTTACTAATTGATTAGGAAGATGAGGCAGAATTTCGGACCACCTAAGATTAATCTGTCTTCTAACTGTAATGGGAAGTGTTCAGGAATCAAACCAAAACATCTCAGCTGGGCATGGTGGCTCATGCCTGTAACCCCAGCACTTTGGGAGGACAAGGAAGGTGGATCACTTGAGGCCGGGAGTTCAAGACCAGCCTGGACAATATAATGAGACCCTGTCTCTAGAAAACAAACAAACAAAAACCCCCAAACCCAAACCACCTCAAATCCACTCTGGAATGAAGCACAGTATAAGTAACACACGGAAGATGTTGAAATGGCCCAGTTGGCTCATTGTTGGGTGCTTTCCACGCCAGAGTGGAGGCCCTGAACGAGGTGATTGTCTTCCCTGCCTTCTCCTGCTCCACCGCCCCCATGCCTGCCTGCCTTCAGCGTGTAGGACTGTTAGACTGTACGCTCAGCCTTCAGTTCCAGCACATGATCCGTTTAAAAATGGAAACCCTCCTATCCTTCAGTAGCGAGCAAGGGCAACTCTGATTGCTGTTGGAAAATTTGGCTGCTTCAGTACCACAGTTCAGGAGAGGATCAGAATGAGAACTTAGTAATGATTACTAGAGAAAATGCCCATATAAATTTCCTGAGCATAATATTTCTCTTTGCAATTTTTGAGTGTTCTGTAGCAAACTGCCAAAAATGTGAAACCTATAAATAGGGGAGAGTGGGAAGAAAAAATGGGACCTGTCACAATGCCTCTGAAAATAGGGAACTAAGAATTTTACAGAGATGCAAAGTCAAAGGGGGATTAATATTTACTTAAAATTGAAGTAGCAGGTGCATGCTGTATTAAGAAATGACAAGAGAACATGAAATTAGGGAATATCAGAGAGAGACTTAAAAAGGTTGAAAAATGTGTCAACTAAGTTTCATCCTGAAGAAAGGTACAGATCAGAGAAAGAAGAAAACTAGGGTATATTGACTGCTTATCATGTCTTGTACTGATTAGGTACTTTATATCCACTTTTTAATTTACTCTGCCTCCATAGGGTATCACCACCAGAGATGATATTCAAATATTTAATAGTAGACAAATATTTAACAGCACAGGTACTACCTAATCAGAAGATGGCTAGAGGACCCCTGCTGGATCCATTCAGTCAGGGGTGGGGCTTAGGATTTTATTTTTAGTTTACATGGTGTTACAATACTTACAAAGTAGCACGGCTGAGATGGTGCATGCCCGTTGAATATCAGCTCTGTGTGGAATCCCAGAGCCATGTTCTCTGGGCAGATTTGGGCTTCCTCTTTTGTCTCTGCCAGCATCAAGGTCCTTCCTGCTGTTCCTGGCTGTGGTGGCCTGCACCACTGCCATAGCCTATGTCCTGGTGGCTCCCTGCTGAATCTTGGAAGGACAGCAGGCATCATTCCCCTTTGCCATCTGTAGCTTCAGCATCCCCGAGATTAGCACAACAGACCGTACAAATCCGGGTTCATTTCTTTACTAAAGGCCTGGGGACAATGTCAGAAGGGAATTACAATGAAGAAAGGAAAGAGTTCAAGTTCTAGCTCATTTAGACTTCCTACAGAGCCTCAAATGGGAGCCAGGGTTTCGCAGACATCTTTGCTTCATCTGCCCAATGTTCTCTCCCCTTCCCTGGTGCTGGGCTTTGAAGCCAGGCCGTCTGGGTTTGCAGTTTGCCACTCAGTAACAGTGTGACCTTGGGCTAAAGGCCCACAGCTCTCAGATCCAGCATAGGTCAGTTATTAGCGTTGTTAATTTTGTTAGGTGTGATGATGGCATTGCAGGTTAGTAAGGAAATGTCTTCTTTTCCCCCCTTTTTGATGTGTAAACTGAGGTCTTGGGGGACAGAAAATGATGTGATGTTTGGGATTTGCTTTAAAATATATTCCAGTTAAAAAAAGAAGGTGGTAGTGTAGTGAGTGGGTGGGGACAGGACAGAGGAGACAGGCTGATAATGGTTGAAGCAGGGTGATGAGTACACGGGGTGGGGTCCTCATGCTCTCTAGACTTCTGTGTATGTTGGAAAATTTTCATAATAAGAGCAAACAAAAAATCAAACAGAAAACAAGGCTTTCATTCCTTTCCCACATCCAAAGGAACATAACAGGAACTTAGGATGCACTTTTCCCAGTCGCCCATCTGGCAGTGCATTTTGGTCCTCTGGTTAGGTTCTGTAACAGAAGCAAAGGTCTGAAAAAGGGCAAAATGTTTTATGATTTGTCTCTTTAAAACCCCCATCCTTTTTGAGAATTAAAACTTGCCTTCCTGCCCAAGGCCAGTAGTCAAAGGGGCAGGAAAATGTTCTTTGTTGTTTGGTTTCTAGTATCTTAAACCACAGGAGATGGCTCAACAGAATCATCCCGACAAGGTCATGAGATCACCTTCACCAGAGATAAGGTCCACGAAAACCACCAACTATAGTTAAACAACAATAGTCCAAAGCCACAACATGTGACACTGGTCACATAGACCTGAGCCCAACTGGTGAACCCCTCCCCCCCCTTTAAAAAGTCCTGTATTTCTGCTTAAAGACAGGATGGCGGTCTTTGGAGATGCTGGTCTGTCACACTCCTCATTTGCTGGCAAATTAATAAACTTTTCTTTCCTTTCCCTCAAACCCCCTGTCCTTGTTCTTCATTCTCACTGATTCCGCCGCAGGGACAAGTACCAAACTAACAGTTCCAGCTCTAATTATATCCATCGTCTTCTCCAGACACCGACCCAAGGAATATTCTATCTGACAAGGCTTGCCAGGCCCAATGCTAGGGAGTTGATAGTTTTGGATTCTACACCCACATTTTTTTTTTAAATGACCAGTTTCCTATTTTGGGTAATGTGAAATACAGAAGTCTCATGGTAAGGTATCGCCTTCCTCTGTCCCAGTCGTTGGTAAGGGCTATCATGGCATTACTGTTATTTCCAAGGAGAAACATTGAGAGGAGAGGCCTAGATTCCTTTATAAAAGCAACCGTGCCGGAGGGAAAGATTTGCAGAGCGGAGTGTAAAGTGAGGCTTGTGGTTTGAGTTGTCAGAGTCTCAAGGAGAAAAAAGAAATGAATCATTATCATTGACCACGATAGTCACAGCTGGAGGAAGGGACAGGGGAGAAAAAAAAGCAAGGAAAGAGGAAAAGGAAGACCATCTCAGAGTAAAATAGGGGTGGGGGAGGAGGAAGACAGTCTGAGAAATTGGGGGTGGGGTGGGGTTTGATTGCACCAATGCTGGCCACACACAAAAATTTGCCCTTTCCTGGTTGAGATTAAAAGTGACTATGCACGCACACGTATTTATCTGCTGCGTTTCGACTAAGCAGGTAGTGAGGCTCCGTTTTCAGCCCCTTGAAGACCCGCGCAGAGCAGGGAGCTCCCAGGCTGCCCACCTTCTTCTCTCTGGGTCCCCGCAGCTGAGCCCGCAGGAGACGCTACACTGTCCGCGAGTGCCGAGGCTGAGGGCGCAGGCGGAGTCTCCACAGGGGACAGTGACAGCGCGGGGAGGGGAGCCACCAGACCAAGCGACATGTCCAACCTGGGAGCCGACCTGGGAACCAGAGGGCCGGGTTTCGGCCGTGCAAAACGAAACGGAGCGATCTCAGGGAACAGACGCTGGAAGAGGACTGCAGGCCGACTCTTCCCGGTGGACACGGCGGGCTGAGGTGGGAGTCGCGCGTGCTAGTCCGCCCGGTTCCTACCGGCTCAGCCGCGCCTAGCTGGGAGCCGGACGGCCCAGCAGGAGCCCGCGCGAGGCTGCAGTTCCGCCCTCCGTTGCAGGGGGCAGCACGGGCCGGCTGGCTCAGCGGCTGCGGTCCCCGCACCCCTCTTGGCGGCGGCCAGGCGCAGTCCGGCTCGCGGCGCCCTCGCTCATTGGCTGCGGTACGGGCGCTGCCATGTTGGCGGAAGCAGAGACTCCTGTGCGGTGGAAACTGGCGCTGCCCGTGGCCGCCGCGTCGGTCTGCGCAGCCTCCTGCGTCTTCTCCTAGCTTGGGTCTCTGCGCCGAGAGGCGGCGGCCGGCGGAATGGAGAAAAGTAGGATGAACCTGCCCAAAGGGCCGGACACGCTCTGCTTCGACAAGGACGAGTTCATGAAGGTGCGCGCGGCCTCCGCTTCCCCGAGTTGGGCCGTGGGGTGCTCGCCCCCCTGTGCCCTCCGGGGCCCTCTCCTCGAGCTGTGCTCCTGCCTGCGTCCTGGCCCGTGCATGCCCGGTGTCAGGTCCGCGATCGGGACCATGCTGCACTTCGCAGTGAGTCTCTTGGCCTCAGGTTTGGCAGGTGCAGCCTGGAGAAAGCACTTCTGCAAAATCGTGCATGTTAATTGAAAAGGCCTGAAAGTTCTGGGCAAGTGGTTTTGAGCTGAATGTCAAAGCCCCTGTTATTACCCGGCCCTGTTACCATGCAGTGCAGTCAGATTGCCGGTCCTCTTGTCAGATAGAAGTTTGTTGACTTTGGAGCTCAGTAAATGTGTATTGAACAAATCTCTGAAGCCGTGTGTCTACCTAGGGGTCGGATCGGGAAAAAAAAAAACTTAATCTAAAGTTTTGCCTGACATTCATCTAGAGCTTCTCGAATGGAATATTTAAAAGCTTGAAACATTCTTACTGACTGTTGCAGTACAACAAAGCAAACCATTCCCGTTTTCTGAAGCTGCCCTACTTTTCATAAAATGAACTTGGAGTTGGTATGCCGGTTAATTGTAGGACATAAGCTTACAAAAAAGAAATATAAACTGAAAAACATGTCACTGATCATAAAGGTTCATCAGACACAGCCTTAAAAATGCCCAGGCTTTGAGTCAGAGCTAGGAGGAACTTTCCCTACCTATTTGGTGTATCCCTCTGGGTCTGAACTTAAACCATTTAAAAAATATATTTAGTTTCTCAAGGAATGGGATTTTTTTTTTTTTGAGACAGGGCCTCACTCTGTCACCCTAGAGTGAGTGCCGTGGCATCAGCCTAGCTCACAGCAACCTCAAACTCCTGGGCTCAAGCGATCCTACTGCCTCAGCCTCCCGAGTAGCTGGGACTACAGGCATGCGCCACCATGCCCGGCTAATTTTTTTCTATATATTTTTAGTTTTCTGATTAATTTCTTTCTCTTTTTAGTAGAGACGGGGTCTCGCTCTTGCTCAGGCTGGTCTCGAACTCCTGAGCTCAAACAATCCGCCCGCCTCGGCCTCCCAGAGAGCTAGGATTACAGGCATGAGCCACCGCGCCCGGCCAAGGAATGGGATTTTTGACGCCACTTAGTAGCTGGTTTCAGTGTTAAAATGCTAAAACTTTGGCTCATTAGTAGACACCTAAAATTTTAAACAAGTGAGTTAAAATCTCTTATTGTTCTGCCTTTTTTGATGACTTTTCAAGTCATAATTTTTTTTTTTCCTTTTTCAAGGTTGATTAGCCTAGCCCTTTTTGATATTTGCATTCAGATCATATCTCCAAAGCTCTGGTTTTAAACAGGTATTTATATCTGGATCCCTGCAGTGTGACCATATCATTTTTAATATGTGAGACTTATGTACACCCGAGGATAATGCACCTTGTTCTTGTAAGGTGATATTCCTGCTAAACCACTCTAATAAAAAGAAAACTTGAATGAGATGTCCAAAAGAGTACACAGAGTCAACTCACTGATCCAGAAACCCTTTGTTCTACCCCCTGGCTAAGAGACACCCTGAAACCAGAGTAGAAAAAAACAAGTAAGGATACGTGATGGGGAGAGGTGCACTCAAAGAAGGAAGGGCACACGTAGAAATCAGAGCTCTTGTTTTGAATTCAAGAATCTCGGAGTACAGCATAATCTTGTCCATCTTTCAACTTCTTCAGGCTTCCTTCAAGCCCAATAACCAGCATCCTCTCTGACTCACTAGCCCCACCACCTTTCTCACTCTGAGCTGACAGAATGCCTTTGCTAAATACAGCTTCAGGAAGTAGAAATCACAAAATGTAAGTTCTAAAATAGAGATAGGGAGACAGCAAAACTGGGGAAGTGGCTGGAATGCCAGCAGTTTTGTATTCTTTCATGGCTCCTACACCTCTGAATATGCTATACATTTTGTAGTGCAAGTGACAACTTCCTACGCAGAAGAAAATACGTAGAAGGGCTGTTATATATAAAATGTTGTTGATTTTCTAGGTGGAACCTGAAAATCAGGGTTATTCGCAATCTATACTTCCTTTAAAAAGACATTTTATAAGTTATAGTTCTGCAGCAGAAAGGATGGGTGGAGTGCTTGCTGTACAGCTTGTATTTCTGCTTATGTCTCAGTCCACATATTTTGTAATTGGATAGGTTTTGTGCACATGAGAAGGTTAAGATAGCAGGTTTACATTAAGAGAGTTGAGATTGCTTGAAATCCAGATAGTTGGTGGGAAACTGTCATTAGGTTGTCAAAGATGACGAGGGCATGCTAGTGCAATGGTAGCAGTTGTTCAGCGGGCATTCATTGATCACCTACTGTGTGCCAGCCAGCAATCTAGACATGAAGGTACAATGATAAATAAGATAAAGTTTTGGCTCTTGAGCATGGGTATAGGAAGAATGTGTGAGTTGAGAAACTGAACTTAGTCCAAAGGGGCTGGAGTATGGAGGAATGGCCAGGAATAAGTTAGGGGAGGCAAATAGGGTGGGGCTGCAAGTTGTAATGGTCCTTGTGTACTATACGGAGGGGTTTGTGCTTAATGTAGTTATTCATTGTGGAGTTAGAGTCAAGTCGAAAGTGGAAAATTACACGGTCATATCAGTTGCATTATATAGGTGGCTACTAAAAAGTTATTTCAATCGTCCTTATGAGATCTGCAAAATATAGAGGAGGGCACAGGTTTGTGAAAGATGTAAATGATCAAAAAGCAGGAGTAGCAAATGGAGGAATCACTGGTGCGGGATTGGTGGTGGCATCAAACTGTTTGCTTTGTCAGCTTAAAAAAAGTACAAACACCCTTAGAGAGGGTGGGCAGCCAACTAATAGATGAAATGGGACATCAGATATTAGTAGTAGGAGAGAGAAGGTGGTGTGCTAACAAGGATAAATTAGACCTACTTACCTAGGTGTGCTGTTGAAATCACATCCTTCCCTTCTATCTTGGTGTGTGACTTCAGCTTCTGTTTTACAGAAAAAATAGAGGCCATCAGGCAGGAGCTCCTTCATCTAGGTGACAACAACCCCATTCTAGCCTTTGTACCTGCTCTTGCCATCCCTTTGCCTGTTGTGTAGGGGGCTTTCCTTTCTCCTGAGGTCTGTCTCCCAGGCGTGGATCCTATGCCCTGTCACCTTCTCAGGACCCTGTTGTTCTCTGCCCCTCCACACTCCTTCCCATTGGCTTTCGGACACACTTCTGTTGTAGTCTCTTCCACTTGATCCTCCCACTAACAGCTATTGCCCCGTCGCTCTCTTCCATCTCACAGCCACATGCTCCAGAGTTATCTTTACTTTCTCTCCTTTCACTCTTGAACTCACTTCCTTCTGGCTTCTGGCCCCATCATTCCAGCAAACAGTTCTCACCAAAGTTAGCTAGATGTAAGTCAGTTCAGACTTTTTCTGTTTCCTTCCTTAACCATTTAGCTGACCAAATGCTCTCTTCATTTGTTTTCTGAGACCCACGCTTTCTAGTTTTCTTTTTACTTTTCTGGTCTCCTTGTCTCTTTTGCATAATCATTCTCCTTATAGCCATTTAGTGGCTGATTATGGTCACAGTCGCATGTCCTCTCCTTTTCACACACTGTACACTTTCACTGGGTGACCCACTCCATGACCACCTATAGGCAGGCAACACAGATTCATGTCTCTGGCCCAAATGTCTCCTGATCTCTAGTCTTATGAACTCAATTTCTTGACATCTCTTGGATATCTCTGTGGCACTTCAAACTCAGCATGCTTAAAACTGAATTTGTGGGGAAAAAAAAAAAACTGAGCCACCTCCCCTCAAACCCAGCTCTCTTCTAGTGTTGCCTATCTCAGTAAATGCTCCACCATCCATCTAGTTGTGAATCAGAAAACCAGGCACCATCCTTGATAATGCCTCTCTCCTTAACCTTTCCCAAACCCAATCTATTACCAAGCCCTGTGATTTTACTTCTTAAATATCTCTTGGATCCATCTACTTCTCTCCCTCCCTCTTTTCCTGTCTTCTAAGTTATCACTATTTCTGGCCATTATCCTCTAATGGCTTCTTACCACTCTCCTAGCATCCGTTCTTGCCTTTTTCTAGTCCACGTTCTACGTTGCAAGCAGGGTGCTCTCTTCAAAGTGCACATCTAATCTTGTGTGTAACAGATGGCTGGTCAGACTCAGCCTGGTCATGAGAAAACATTTTCCAAAACATCTGAAGTTTCCCAAAGCAGCTCATTGCATTGATGCGTAGTTTCTATGGATATGCAGTTTGTTTCTATGCTGAGTCAAAAGTCTGCCTGCATTGAACTTCTGTTCATCAGTTCCTTTCTAGAAGCCCACCTCTTAGTGGCCTTGTTGACCCTCTGGGTTGGGACATAATGCCTTATTAACGAAAGTAGAAATTGGGAGCCTCCTTCTGGTCAGCATCCGCAATGTTAATGAACTATTAGGAGATAAACTAAAGTAGTACCTCCTTATCCACGGTTGGTTTCGCTTTCTGAGGTTTCAGTTACCTGGGATCAGCCTAAGTTGGAAAACATTAAATTGAAAATTCCAGAAATAAACAATTCCTAAGTTTTAAATTTTACACTGTTTTGAGTGGAACAGGGTTCGAGGGGAGCGCTCCAGGGATGTTTTTGCCCACATGCTTTTCTCTGAGGTAGGATGCTTTTCCCACAGTTTTCCCCATGGCTAGCTCTTTTCTGTCATTTAGATCTCAGCTCAGATGTCACCTTGTAAGAATCTTCCCTGGTCATCCAGGTGAAAGTACCTCCTTGTTGTCACTCACTTTCAGTGTCCCGTTTTATTTTCTTTGTTCATCAATATCGTGTCTATTTGTTTTCATGTTTATTTTCTCATTTCTCCATTAGAATATATGCTCCTTGAGAACAAGGCCCTTGTCTTTGCTTTTCATTCCTCTATCCTGAGTTCTTTTAGCAGTGCCTGAGTCAACATAGTGAGTATTTAAATAATGTTTATTGAATATACAGGGCATGTACTCATCTCTGTCCTTTGGTCTTGAAGAATGTTTCAAAACACACACACACACACACACACACAAGAGCTCATGCTAATTTTTAAACCCCAATTTAGTGCAGAGATTAGCACTTAATATTTTGTATTCACTTTCGTCTCAATGAGATTGAACATGTTTTGAGGGCAGAGATCATGTCTTTAGCTTGGTGTTCTCCCTGCGTAGAACCTTCCATTATCGTGAATACAGAATGATGACGCCAGGGGGATCTGGGTTCTGTCCTGGCTGCAGTAGCTAGTGAGTTTATAATTCAATATATTTGGCATTCAGCATGAGGCAGTTTGGAGGATTTTGATCTTCTGTTGATCTTTGAAATTTTTTCAATGTTAAAAATACTGATATTTGGGTCTCAGGCAAGCTTTAAATGATTAATCCCCAAGTTCTCTTGTATTAGTCATTGTTTGCCATCCCTGAATGCAGCAAGTTATTAAAGCACCTATACTTTTAAACTTTGGTTTTAAATTTGATTGGTCACTGCTATTCTAGTTAATGGTTTTTAAATTGTTTGCAACTGGTCTGTTTTGCTGACTTATTTTCCTGTATTCCAGTGCCTCTTGTGATTTGTTGATCAACTTCTGGCTTTCCTGGGGATTTGTACAAACTGAGTTTAAAGTTTATTTAGAAAGGCAAAAGACCCAGAATACCCAATACAACACTGAGGAAGAAAAGCAGATTCAGAGGAGGAACACTACACAACCTCAAGACTGACCATGAAAGCTATGATAATTAAGACAGAGTGGTATTGGTGAAAAAATAGACACTTCAGTGGAACAGAATAAAGAGTTCAAAATTAGATCTACACAGAGATAGCCAGCTGATCTTTGACAAAAGAGCAAAGGCAATACAATGGAGAAAAGACAGGCTTCAACAAACGGTGGTGGAACAACTGGACATACCACATGTAAAAAAATGAATACAGACATAGACCTTTCACATCTTTCACAAAAATTAATTCAGAATGACTCATAGACCTAAATTTAAAACATGAAACTATAAAACTTCTAGAAGGTAACATAGGAGAAAATCTAGGTGACCTTGGATCCTGCAACCTTACTATAAGCACTTACTAGTTCCAGGACTTTTTTTGTTGTTTCTTTGGGATTTTTCTACATCATCACATCATCTGAGAGCAAAGAAAGTTTTATTTGTTCCTTCTCAATCAATATAGCTTTTATATCCTTTTCTTGTCATATTTCATTAGTTTGGAGTTCCAGCATGATTTTGAATAGGAGTGGTGAGAGAGGACATCCTTACCCTCTTCCCCCATCATAGGGGGAAAGCTTCTAGTTTCTCACTATTAATGTGATGTTAGCTATGGGGTTTTTGTGGATGTTCTTTGTCAAGTTGAGAAGTTCCCCTCTAGTCCTAATTTTCTGAAGGTTTTTAGCATGAACGGGTGTGGATTTTGTCAAATGTTGCTTCTGTATCTATTAATGTGATTCTGTTGTTCTGCTGATGTGGTAGATTACATTAATAAATTTTCTATTGTTGAACCAGCTTTACATATCTGGGAGTTTGTGGGAATAAATCCCATATGGTTATGGTGTGTGTTTTTTTAATACATTGTTGGGTTTAATTTGCTATATTTTGTTGAGGATTTTTGCATCTATGTTCATGGGAAATATTGGTTTATAGTTTTCCTTTCCTGCAATATCTTTTTTTGGTTTTGGTATCAGGACATTACTGGCATCATAGAATAAGTTAGGAAGTGTTCCCTCTGCTTCTGTTTTCTGGGGGGAGATTGTAGAATTATATAATTTCTTGTAATTGTATAATTTATTCCTTAAATCTTTGGTCAATTTCACTAGTGGCCATGGGATCAGTAGTGATGGCCCCTCTTTCACCTGATATTAATGGTTTATTTTTTTTCTTGTTTTTCCTGGCTAGAGGTTTATCAATTTTATTGATCTTTTCAAATTACCAGCTTTTGGTTTCATTGATGTTTCTCTGTTAATTTCCTAGTTTTAATTTCATTGATTTGTGCTCTGATTTTTATTTTTTCCTGATGATATAGATTTAATTTACTCTTTTTTTTCCTAGCTTTGTAAGGTAGAAGCTTAGATTATTGATTTTAGATCTTCTTTTCTAATATTTGCTTTCAGTGCTGTATTTTCCCTTTAAGCACTGTTTTTGCTGCATCCCACATATTTTGCTAAGTTGTATTTTTATTTTTACTTAGTTCAAAATATCTTTTGTTTTCTCTCGAGGCTTTTTTTTGGTCTCATTTGTTATTTAGAAGTGTATTTAATCTCCCAAGTATGGGGTGGGGGAGGGGTTTGTAGATATCTTTCTATTATTTATTTCTATTTTTATTTTTTTAAATGTAAAGTGTTTTTTATGGTCCAGAATGGGTTATACCTTGGTGAATATTCCATGTGAGCTTGAGAGGAAAGTGTATTCTGTTTCTGTTGGATGAAGTAGTTTATAGATTTTCATCATATTCAGTTGATTGATGGTGCTGTTGAGTTCAACTGTATCCTTACCTATTTTCTGCCTGCTGCGTCTGTCCATTTTTGATAGAGGAATGTGGAAGCCTCTAACCATAATAGTGGATTCATCTGTTTCTTGCAGTTCTATCAGTTTTTGCCTCATGTATTTTGATGCTTTGTTGTTAGGCACGTACACATTAAGAATTGTTAGGTCTTCTTAGAGAATTAATTAATTTGACTCCTTTATTGTGATGTAATGCTCCTCTTTAATAATTTTCCTTGCTCTGAAATCTGTTTTATCTAAAATTAATATGGCTACTGTGGCTTTTCAGTTACTGTTACCTTAGAATTTTTAATGCATCTGAATATTTAATTGGTAATATTTAAGTTTTTTCTTTTTTAAAAAATTGAGGTACATTCACATAACATAAAATTCAGCATTTTAGAGTGTACATTTCACTTGTTTTTAGTGTATTTACTGTGTTGTGCAACCATCACCACTATCTAATTCCAGAATATTTCCATCATTCTAAAAAGAAACCTTGTACCTATTAACAGTTAGTTCCAATTTTTCCTTCCCACCATTCCCTGGCAACCACTAATCTACTTTCTGTCTTTTTGGATTTACCTACTCTGGACCTATTCATATAAATGGAATAATACAGTATGTGTATGGTTTTCTTCACTTAGTGTAATGTTTTCATAGTTCACCCATGTGGTAGCATGTAACAGTGCTTTATTCCTTTTTATGGCTGAATAATACTCCATTATGTAGATATACCACATTTTGTTTATCTCTTCATCAGTTGATGGCCATATGAGTTTTCTTCCTATTTTTTGGCTGTTATAAGTCACGCAGCTATGAACATTCATGTACAAGTTTTCAGCTCTATCAGGTATACCTCGGAGTGGAATTGCTAGGTAATTCTATGTTTAACTTTTTGAGGAACTGTCAAACTGTTTTCCATATTGGCCGCACCATTTTACATTCTTACCAGCAATGTATGAGGTGTCCAGTTTCTCTATATCTTCACCAACACATTATTTTCTGCTTCCCCCTGCCCCCCCCCTTTTTTTTTACTATAGCCATCCTAATGGGTGTGAGATGTTATCTCATTGTGGTTTTGATTTACATTTCCCTAATGACTAATGATGTTGAGCATCTTTTCATGTGTCTGTTGGCCATTTGTATATCATATTTCTTTGGAGAAATGTCTATACAAATCCTTTGCCCAGGCTGGGCATGGTGGCTCACGCCTGTAATCCTAGCACTCTGGAAGGCTGAGTAGGAGGATTGCTTGAGGTCAGGAGTTCAAGACCAGCCTGAGCAAGAGCGAGACCCTGTCTCTACTAAAAATAGAAAAATTACCCATGTGTGGTGGTGTGCACCTGCAGTCCCAGCTACTCAGGAGGCTGAGACAGGAGGATTGCCTGAGCTGAGGTAGTTTGAGGTTGCTGTAAGCTAGGCTGACGCCGCAGCACTCTAGCCCAGGTGACAGAGTGAGACTCTGTCTCAAAAAAAAAAAAAAAAAAAAAATCCTTTGCCTATCTTTAAGTTGGGTTATTTGTCTTTTTCTTGTTGAGTTTTAAGAGTTTTATGTATGTTAAACCCTTGTCAGATACACGATTTGAAAATATTTTCTCCCGTCTGTATGTTTTCCTTTTATTTTCTTAATACTGTCCTTTTATGCACTAAAGTTTTTAAGTTCAATTTATCTATTGTTTCTTTGATTACTTATGCTTTTGGTGTCATATCTAAGAAACCATTGCCCAAGGTCATGCAGATTTTCACCTTTGTTTTCCTTCTAAGAGTTTTATAGTTCTTATAGTTAAATCTTTGATCCATTTTGAGTTAAATTTTTTGTATGTGGTGTGAAGTTGGTGTCCAGATTCATTGGTTTGCATGTGGATATCCATTTGCCCCATCACCATTTCTTTCCCCATTGAATGGTCTTGGCACCCTGGTCAAAAATCATTTGACCATAACTATATTGGTTTTAAGTTCTTTTTAAATGTTTGCTGGATCTACAGTATAAAAAATAGTTATGGCAAATGAATAAGTTTATGTTGTTATAAGCCATTGTGAGTTTGGCGCTGTTGTCACAGCAAAAGCTGCCTGATGTAGGTGTCCTAAGTAACTTAGTTCTTATGCTATGCAACATATGTTTACCTGAGAACAAATATGTAATTGGCAAGTTGAGTACTACTATTAACTAACAGTATTTGTTCACTGGAGCTGGGATATACAATTTAGAATGGCTTCCTGAAGTTCAGATCCAGACAGAACTTCCAGGAATATTTAACTGAGGTAGGTAAAGTGATCTTGCCTTAAGTCTTACAGCTGGTTAGGATCAAGGTTGGGATTATAAACCGAGTCCTGCTCCCATGTTCTTTCTGTGATGTGCTATGTAAATGTGAATATGAGGTGTTATCTGGGGGAGTCGCAAGGAGCAAAATGGCCTGGCTGACTCTGGCCACAGACGAAGAAGTAGATGGTTTTTCAGTAGGTGGCTGTGAAATTATGGATTGGCAAGAGGTCTTCTTATCTGACCTTATCAAAGCAGGTATTTGGTTGGTTAACTAAAACCGTTAGACAAGTACTCTTGTACATTTCTTTTCCATTGATGTGGTGCCAAGCTCTTTTCTCTGAAATATTGACATGCTCATTAAATTTCCATATTGTCCTCTTTGCATCCAGTTTGTTTCTTTCATTTGAATGAGAACCTGAAGACATTTCCAAAGAATCTGGTTGTAGAATCCTTCTAGATTTGTGTTGTCCTCCCAGGTTCATGGTTATCTCATTCATGTCTAAGTCAGCAAAAATTTTCTTAGCGATTTGTCTGTGTCAGATATTTCCAAAGCATCCGCCTTAGTTTTCATAAAAAACAATTATCTTGTTTCCATTCATATTTCATTAGTTTATACAATGTTTAATAAAATTATGTAATTATGATAGTAAGTTCAAGTGGCCCGAACAAGTTTGGAAATCATCACAGCTGATTCTTGGTGTCCAAACAGCTCAATTAGCAAGAGTAAGAGTCACAGGAGAAGTAAACAGCCGTGTGCTAGCTACAAGCGTGTCAGCCTACCAGGGGCATTGAATCGCTGTAAAGGGGAAGCAGAAAGCGTGGCTAATCCTCTGAGAACAATACTTCGAAATTGCTTAAGCAAGCTTCTGAACAGCTGTTCAAATGGAATACTCAAAATCTATATAAAATGTTAATGCACATTTGTATGTATTATGAAAAGACATCCAAGGTGTATTGTTATATGAGGAAAAGCAGTTTACACAACAGCACGAGTATTAAGATTCGGGGTGTGTGTGTGTGTGTGTGTGTGTGTGTGTGTGTACACGTAAAAAGTCTGGAGGGATGTGACTCACAGTGTTAAATAGAGAAAAAATATATAAATAGTGCTTATGTCTACAGCATGAAAGTTTGGGTGATTTTTTACTTTCTTTTATATAATTCTTTGTTGCTTGAAAGTTTTATATTGAACATTTATTCCTTAAAATTAAGGGGGGAAAAAAGCTGTTTCTATTTTGAGAAAAGCCTGATTGAAATGTGTCATTTTGAAAAATAAATTCACTTGTAGAATTTAGGCAACAAAAGAGAGTGTTCTGGTTGGGGCCACTCTTCATGTTGCGTTTATAAAGTGAAAAAGCACCTTTATGTTATCGTGTGTAATGAAAGGTCCTTTCTTCCTGCAGCAATATAGCATTGTAAATTATTAGAATGGGCCTCCTCCTCTCTTATTCTTTCTCTCATTTTATTTTTATATGTAATATGATATCATTGCAATTTTTTTCTTTCCTGGTTTTATTTTTCAGGAAGATTTCGATGTCGATCATTTTGTGTCTGACTGTAGGAAGCGAGTCCAGTTGGAAGAACTGAGAGATGACCTGGAACTCTACTATAAACTTCTTAAAACAGCCATGGTCGAACTCATCAATAAGGATTATGCAGATTTTGTCAACCTTTCAACAAACTTGGTAAACCTTAAATCCATGATTCCTACATTTGCACACACACAGTTTTTCTCTCACTCATATTTATTTTTAAAAGTGCTGAATGTTTTTCGAAATCTTTCAGTTGATTTCCCCCCAGAAATTTGAAGAGATCATTAATCTTATTAATAAAAGAACCAAACTTTCTAGGTATACATTTTTGTATTCAGTTTTTACTCATTTAAGGCTGTTTGTAGCTTGCATATTTTTTGAAGTTGGTATTATTGAAGGAACATTGGCCAATATTGATCTTTAGGAGGCTTGGTTTTATAAAATTTAATAATCTGTCATGAACATATAAGTTGTTTGTAAAAGTAGTTTAGAAGTGCTTGAGCTTTAATACTCCTAAACTTTGCCTTTTAGTCTTCTTATTCATATTTTATTTTGCTTTTAAATCTGTCCAAAGTAGTAAGAAAGTAGCCATCTCTATGGGAATTTTAAGAAGCATTTAAATTAATGAGCCATATTTGCTTTTGGGAAATGCACTACTAAGGTAAATGCTCCAGTAGGATTAGAAACCCAGAAAATTTTATTTCCATTCTGTTTACTTTGCATTTTTCTCAAGAGTTGTAATGTTTAGGAGAGAGATAATCCATCAGAATTTCACATTAGCTAGTTGACTGTCACAAATTATAGACAGCTATTCACCTCCAGTTAAAATTTTTCAAAATCATTAAAAATTTTCATCAAAGACAAATTGTGCATAAAGAAGTTTTCATTTATAATGACTTCCCTCATTTTTATAGTTTTCATGTATTATCAACAGGTTTTTTCATAGTCTATCAACACTATAGCAAAATAACATTTATTTAGTTACTTAGCAATATTTGGTTGTGCATTTTTCTTGTGCAGAAAGAATAACCCAAGTTTAGTTCTGCTTTGATCATTAAGTAGATACTTCATTGTGATGTGTTTGTGCCAACTTGATTTTTGCCTTTAGGTTGGCATGGACAAAGCCCTCAACCAGCTTTCTGTGCCTTTGGGACAATTACGAGAAGAGGTTCTGGTGAGTTCCCCAAATAACATTAAATAATTTACCATAAAGCATGATATGCTTGTTTGCCTCCTGCAAGAAGAATTCCTTTAATCTGTTAGGCTGTTGTTTGTTTGTTTTTTGAATGGTTAGTAATTACCATACTCACCGCCAAAAAAGTTGTGAATGATTCTGTATTTTTTGCATGTGATGCCACAACCCAAAAGACATGTTTGATTTGAAGATGACAGATTTTCAGAGTAGACAGCTCTAAAATGTGGAGGGAAGAGAAGACGACTATTTGAAAATTCAACTTGTTAGTGCCACCTCACTCGTATGTAGGTAGTCACCAACTTAGGAATGGCTTATATTTTAAAAACTTGTAGTTTTACAAGTATTTTCCCAAATCATATTTTATGTGTGGGTAGGTTCCTAGACCAATCCTCAAAAGGTCTTTAATCCCTAATGTAACTGAAGTATAATATAAAATTAATGTAATATCTAATAAGCATTGTATTTTAATGTTTCTCTGAGATAATGCCTGCTATGGGAATGGGACTCCCCACCTCTAAGCCACTGGGGACAGGGATTCCATCTGGATAACATTGCTGGGGGGAGGGGAGTTCTGGCATCATTTCCAATGGAAAACTGTGCTACCCACCCTGTCCTCTCCCCACTGGCCCCGGCCCCAGGTCTGCGTCAGCTCCCTGAGCATTGATGAACTGCCGTAAACTTGGCGCACTGCATCGTCATTACATGTGTAAGTCACCACTGCCTCATTCGCAGCTCGAGTGGCCTTACGTCCCTAGCCCCTAAGACAGTGCCTGGCACATAATAGGCTCACGGTAAATGACAGAGTAAACATTCAGTGCATGTATAGTGCTGAAAAAAAGGTAAAATAACAGAAATGTCAGTGCTTTGAAGTCCACAGAAGGAGTAGGCAAGAAATAATTTGTGAAAGAGAGAAGTGTTGATGCTGTGTCTAGAACTAGCAAATATTTTCAAATGTTTACATCTTGTTTTGATTTTTTTAAAAAACTTGTTAAAGTAGTTTTCCTTGGAATGGAAGGGAAGTGGTTTTTGTGGTTCGCTGTTGGATTTCACCTTAGCCTCTGCATGGCTGGCGTGGCCATCATGGCTTCCCTGCCTTCTTTTTAGTGTACCTCTTCCTCCCCCCGCCATGGAGATAGGGTATTTCCTGAGCCTCAGCCTTCAGCCTTCCACCCTCCTCTCTAAACCCTCGTTTGTGGAAGTGGCTGCACTGTCCTGACTCCTGCTGACTCTGTGGACTACTCACAGCCACAGGCTCTGGTCTTACCTTGCCACCTGCTAGCATCATGTCCACTCCCTTTTCCCACACCTATCTTTATAGCTGCTTTTTTTCTTTTTCTTTTTTTTTTTTTGAGACAGAGTCTCACTCCGTTGCCCTGGTTAGAGTGAGTGCCATGGCGTCAGCCTAGCTCACAGCAACCTCAAACTCCTGGGCTCAAGTGATCCTACTGCCCCAGCCTCCTGGGACTACAGGCATGTGCCACCATGCCCGGCTAATTTTTTCTATATATTTTTGGTTGTCCGATTAATTTCTTTCTAATTTTAGTAGAGACGGGGTCTCGCTCTTGCTCAGGCTGGTCTCAAACTCCTGAGCTCAAGCAATCCGCCCGCCTCGGCCTCCCAGAGAGCTAGGATTACAGGCGTGAGCCACTGCGCCGGCCTATAGCTGCTTTTTTTCTAATTGGTTTATCCATAGACCTGACCTGCCCTTTTTGACTTCCAACTTATGAAGCTACTCTATGAGGTTCTAAGATCATTGCAGGGTGAGACTGTTTCTGTCTCGGTCATCATTGTATCCTCATTGGCTTGCACAATAGCTGACAGTTAACAGGTATCTCATAACACTTGTTGAATGTATAAATTCACTTTTCTGCAGAGTTTTTGTGATTTGTCCAGTTTATTCTGTTGTTTCCATTACCTTCATTTTGTCCCTAATTTCTAATTATCTCATACTTGGCTTAATTTATTAGCTTCTGGATGTATTTCTCCACCTGTGACCTCTCCCTTTTCCTGGCCATTCTCTTCCTGACTTCTTGATTCCTAATTTTCCCAAAACAACATTTTCATCATGATATATTAGTCCTTAAAACATGTAGAATTAGATTCTAGTCTGAAGACCTTATCTGGGCAAAGTTCTCCTAAATTGACCCCTTCCTATTTATTCTACTTTTCTCTAAAATGAAGCCTGCAGTGCACGCAGATGTATGCGTCACTGGCCCTGAGTATGTCGTACCAGTTCTGTCTTCCTACCTTTTGTCTTGTAATATCTTCTGTCTGTTGGTGTCCACGGATTTTTAAAGTCTACCTCAAGTCCTGTTCCCTGTGCCAGATGGCCCTGTACTTTGACTCAAGTTATCCTTTCTCTACCCTGATCACCTGTGATGCTCGTTGTGTATGTATTAATTTTCTTTTGGCAGTTAATCCTGTGTGACCATGGCTTTATATGTCATTTTGCCCCTAAATCATGAGTACCCTAAATAGCAATTGTGTCTAATATTTTGTAATTTTGTCAAGATCTGTATAATAATGGCCCACAGATATTAAGTCCTGTGGAATTGACATAAATGTGTACATTTCATAATGTTACAAAGCAATTTTTGCAGTACAGTTTTTGTTTTTTTTTTTTTTTTAATTCTTTAAAGAGTCTTAGATCCTCTGTCAGTGAAGGAATTCGGGCAGTAGATGAACGAATGTCTAAACAAGAGGACATTAGGAAAAAAAAGGTATGCTCAGGTATTATATTAAAGCATTAACTCACTCTAGCACCTTGTAGTAACGATCACGCTTAGACATATGATCTGATTTCCTCTTCCTGGTACCTTTACAGAGAGGAGTGTGATGTCTGTCTTTTACATTTAGAGATCAGTAGCTCAGCAAGGCTAGTGAGGGGCACAACCCGGTCTTCTCACTCCTGGTCTGATTAAAGTTTTATAAACAAGAGGGATGGGGCAAAGTAATTAATTTTTTTGAAAAAGGCAAAGAAAATCGTGTATTCTTCTTGTGCTTTATTTATGGTAGCATGAACATTTTTAAAGAAAGCTATAGATTTCTGATGTCACATGCTGGCTAAAATCCCCTCCTCACGTCTGCTGATATCTTCAGTCTCCTTATCTATTTGAAATAAGAAGACAGAATCTTAGAGGTACCTGAGTGGTCACTAAATTAAAATTCCTCTTCTAGAGAAGAAACAGTAATAACCCACAGTGAAGCACTTTAAAATTTTACAAACATATTATTTTTTCAACATGCCTGTAAAGAAGGTGTTTTTATTCACAGAGGTTAGGGAGTAAGTGGGCTTTCTAAAGCAAGCTCTTTTAATATTCCACTGGAGGTTTGTAGTTTTGGAAAAAGGAGTGTGTTGCTCTCTACCATGTTGTTGCCACTTTTGTTTCTCCCTTTATATATTTCTCTGTATGCACTGCCTTTACTTTGCAGTGGTCCTACGTTTTCTGGTTCTTTGTAATCATAATTATATAATGGCAGAATTGGAAGTAGAATTCAAGACTTCTAACTCTAGCCTGATGCTTTCCCTAGTGTTTTCTAGATTTCTTTATTAGCACGCTTGTTTAAAATCTGAGGAAAAGAAGCCTCTGCTTAATTCTGCTTTATGTCCCTTCTCGGTTTTTGTCCAAAGATTCAAGTTTGTAGTCCGTTGCTAGAAAAGATTGCCAACTTCACGAGAGCAGAGGGTTTTTGCCTGTTATATTCACTCATATCCCTAATGTCTAAAAGAATGTCTTGGTTCATAATAGATACTTAATAACTATTTGTTAATGAGTGACTTTGTATTTTTTGTTCTCTTCAGGGTGAGAGTTTTAAAAATGTTTCTCAAACACTTTGATAATATTTGCCTTGTGTAATAAATGTCTTTAATGAATTGGCACTTAGGTATTTAGGTGTATGATGCTCATACACGTAAATGGAAAGATAAATATGACCAGAAACTAAAATCAAAACATGAAAAAAGCATCTTAAGAATAAATGTGCCAAAAGAAAGGTTCATTTAAGAGGGGAAATGAAAGAAGGAATAAGAATGCAGAATATAAGAAAGCAAAAAAGTCTAGTTTTTTTAAAACTAGAAACTTGTGATAGAATATTGAAATATGCTTGTTTTAGAAAGCCAAAATTAAGGTTTGCATTCTTGGGAATTCATTGTTATGTAGAAATATTCAAAATGTAGAATGCTGTAAATATTCTACATTGACTTTTAGTTCTTTGTTTTCCTGCACTTAGGATGACAAGATAATTAAGATTAAACATCATGATAACATTTTCCCCTTAATTTTTATTTTTATAGATGTGTGTGTTGAGGCTTATACAAGTTATTCGATCAGTTGAGAAAATTGAAAAAATCTTAAACTCTCAAAGTTCTAAAGAAACATCTGCACTAGAAGCCAGCAGGTAAGTGCTTTTTACTAAATAACACATAAATTAATACTTCACACCCAGCTAAAATGTTTTTTGAGTTGGAGCTCATTTCTGATAAAAAAAGAAATCAAGTCTATGGCTTAGTGTTTTTATTTTTATTTATTTTTATTTCAAAATATCATGGGGGTACAAATGTTTTTGGTTACATGGATCGCTTTTGTAATGCTTGAGTCAAGGCTGTAAGTGTGCCCATGACTCAGTGTAACCAGATCTATGGCTTAGTGTTGTTAAATGTAGCTCAAGAAAAGTGGAGTGCATGAAATGGTAAAGTTCATGATACATGGTGTTAGAAAGCCTTCATGGTTGTAGGGCACAGTTCCAACGCACCACCTTTAAGGAAATCAGAAGCAGTGGACTTTTCTGTGGCAGATTTTTGTTTTTGGAATTCCCTACCCATGGATTAGCAAAATCCTTATTGATCTTCAAGATAGAGAATAGCATTCATCTTAGATTTTTTAAATTACAGTTGATGTATCGTGAAGTTCAACGTATACTAACATTATATCATTAAGAAATAGCTCAGGACACATTTAGTTGAAATTTATACACAGCAAAGAAAAAGCTTATGGCATAAGAAAAAGATGACCATTTCTTTTGTTATACTGTATTTTTCTTATTACCTTCCTACTCTGAATTTAAAATCAGCCAGATAGTGAGTGACTCAGAAAATGAGTTGAATGGATCAAATCAGCACTAGCGGGAAACCCCACGGTGCAGTGGAAAGAGCTCATGCCAGTGGAGTAGCCTGAGTCAGGTTACGTGACCTCTGTGTCTTAGGGTTGCCGCCTGTACTATAAGGCTAATGGTCACTCCGCTTGCAGGGTTGTTTGACAATCCATTGAGACACGGCCAGCCAGTACCTGGCATACAGTAGGCCCTTATACACGTCCAGTTTGGGTCTAGCCCTAGCATCTCTAAAGTCACATTGACAGACATAACATTTTTCCGTGAGTAATACAGGATCAGCTGCTGGAAAACTGACCAAGACCAAATTGAATATACCTGTAGTTCAACGTCCTGATCACACTGTGCAGGTGTGTGGATTTCTCAGGGAGTCAGAATTTTAGATTTGGAGGGACCTTAGAGATAACAGGCTTCGTAAGCTCTCATTTTATAGGTTAATAAACAAGGCATCCAGAAGGGAAGTGATTCTCCTGTCCTGGGTCTCTTCTTCCATTCCTGATCATGACGTATACAGAAGGGGCCAATCCCTGCCATCTTTCTTCCTGCTGCTTTCCGTACTTATGCTTCTTTCCCTTCCACACCCCTTCATCTGCGCTTACCAGAGTCACCACTTGTGTCCACTCTGAGTTGGCGTTTCCTGCTCTGCTTCTCTCGCACTCAGCAGCTTCCGCAGCCCCCAGCTCTGTCCTCACCCACTCGGCATCCACAATGCCTTCCTCCCAGTTTTCTTTCCATGCTTGTCCATTCCTACTCTGTTTCTCCAGTGGCCTCCACTGCCCCCTTGATGCCAGCTTCCCCAGGGCACTGTTCTCAGCGCTCTCCTCTTAATCAGCATCTGGGCAACCTCCTCCAACCTCATGGTTTTCACTCCCCCTGGAATGGTGCTCTCCAGACAAACCTCTCGTCCTCAGACCCACATCCGTCTGACTGCTGGAGTCTGTTTTATATTCCGTAGGCACCTCACATTGATCTTGTTGAAAACTGAACTCATCATCGTCTTTCCTTACCTCTCTGCGTGGGCCAAAAAATGTCACTCTTCTCTTTCATTCCTTGTCTTGGGAAATGGTACCTGCATTTCCTTCAATAACCAGGCTAGAAATCTCAGGGTCATTTTCTCCTTTCATCCATCTCCTCCTTCCATTCACACGCAAGTCCTGTAGAGTCTGGCCCTGTATCATCTCAGACTGAGAGATGTTGTCTCCTCCCTTCTAGCTCTTCTTCCATTGCCTGATTTCAGGCAGTGGCCTCCTCACCGACCCCTCATCTTCTCTGGGACACCGACACTCTACACTGCCAGGTTGATCTTTCAAATATGTCTAATCACATCTCACTCATGCTTAAAGCCCTCCAGTGGTTTCTGAATGTTTTTAGGGTAAATGTTAAATTCATAAGCCACCCTTTGCCACTTCTGTATTTTTCACTAAAGCTGTTAGGAACGACATGTGGTTCCCTAATTGCCATAAACATTGCTAATTAAAGCTTTCGTAATTTAATGTGTGGCCGTGCGTCTGTACTTTAGAAGTGAAAGGCCCTTTCTTTGACTTCCACTTCCCCTTTACCTGCCCAATTCTTTTTTGTTTCTTCCAAATCCAGCTCAAAACATGCTTAAAGTATGGAAAGGTAGTTGTTCAAGATACTGTGCCAAGTGAAAAAATGCAGGTTATAAAACAATGTGGATTTGTTTTTGTAAAATTTATTTTCTGTTGTGTTGGCTACTGTTGATCCTTTCTGCTTTCTTTAAACTGTGTCCCATTCAGTTCTATAACAGAACGTACAAACAAGACACTACAAAGGTTACCTTTTATAAAACTTGGTTACAGGACCACCTCCTCCAGGAAGTCTTCCCTGACCTCTCTGATTTAGATGTTCCATATCTGTGCTTACATCTAGGCCTCCTGGCCACCTACCAGAGAACTTACATGTAGTCAACTGTCGAGTGACTTGGATGCTTTCCCCATCAGTCTGTAAGGTCCTTGACATTAGGGGCCAGGTCTTATTTAGGTTATACCCACAGTGTCCTAAGAAAAGGTACCAACATCACCTACTAGTGAGGAACAGGATTCCAGTTACCCCAGTGATTTCTTTCTGTACATACCCTTCCTTTGGAATGTTCTGTCTTTAATATAATAGACTTTGCAGTCTTCCTTGCTCTGAATCACCTTCCGGGGACTTTTCTTTAATTCATGTCAGCACGTTCGAGCTGTAGAGAAAGTAAAACCAGGGCGATATTAGTGAGTAGTAAATATATCATGCTGGTTAGGCCAAGAAGTATTTAGATATAAAAAACTAATCCACACGAGGTTATTGAGGAAGAAGGGAAATTCAAGATGGAGTTAACTTTTTTGGTTGGCCACACTGGGCAGTTACTCTCCTCTCCCTGTAAACTAGTCTGGATGCCATGAATACCAGACTGGGGAGACCACTGATGGTCTCAGTGCGGCATTTTATACGTCCTTGTGATGTGGACGTTTTTTCTCCCTAACTGATACATTATCATGAGATACAGGATGCCTCAGCAAAGCCCAGCAGGTGCTTCACGGCCTTTAGACTTTCTTTTGTGTTTTTACTTCCTTTTGAGTGGTGTTGACACTTTATAATGGGTTTTAGGGGGGAAAAGTATATTTATTACACTTTGCGGCAGATACACAGATAATGTCCTCTCACTAGGACCCAGAGCATACAGATTGCTCTTTCAGCTGTTTGGTAAATGTAACTTTAAAATAAGCTATTTCGAGATATTTTATTGCTGCAGGAGGGCTAGTTTTATTTATTGAGGAGACGAAATTTGGTATTTTTAAAATAGTAGAGGTATTTAGAAGGGAGAATGAGTCAAGTAGAGAAATCGAAGAGGATCCTGGTATAAAATAGGATAGGATGAGAGAGAAAGAAGGGAGATTAAAGGTGAAGAAAGAGTCCTGAATGGGATACCTTGGAGAAGGTGGTGGAAACAACGCAGTTGCACCCACGCTGGCCTGGCCGGCCCTGTGGCTCAAGGCCAGGCAATGTCAGTAGCTTGCACTTAACAGATTTCCCATCGCATCTAGAATGCACTGTGCATGTGGCTCGTAGAGAACAGTGACTGATGGCACGAAAGGCACCTTAGCTTTCTTTCACCTTGTAATAAGGTGGCCGTGGAAAATCACTGTGATAAAAGTGAAAACATCGTGGGTACTAAAGCATCACATTGCTAATTGTATGATGTATTCTCTTGTAAATGGAAACCTTAGGAATTAAATTTCTATAATTGTGGTCTCTACTAGCCCACTTTTGACTGGACAAATTTTGGAGAGAATTGCCACAGAATTTAACCAGTTGCAATTTCATGCAGTTCAGAGCAAAGGCATGCCTCTTTTGGACAAAGTAAGACCAGTAAGTGTTGTTTTGGATTTTCATAATTTGGTGTTTAAGAATTTGGTAAATAATTTTGGTTTAATCTAGTCATGCCCCTGATAGTAATTGTTGATCTGTAGGATTTTGAAGCTGGCCTTGAATTTTTTTAAGTTTTTGTTTTTTGGGCCCTGCTTCCTAAGTGTCACACATTACAGACTTTGTGTAAAGACCTAGTCACATTCCCTAAATTATAAGAATAAAATTAATTCTGAAACATATTTAATTTATCCAAAGCCCTTAACTGGGCTTTCAATCCATGATGTTTATCATAAACATTGACTCTGTAGCTTAAGAGGAAAATAACTTTTTTTTCATTCTGTAATTTTGTCTAATTTCGTTGATGCAGCAGAGATTTACTCATAAAGAGATTGTGGGGAGGAGGAGTTACATTGTTACTTTTCAGGAAATGTTAGTATTTTAATTTTACATGCATCTTCTATTGGTGTGAGAGACTCGTTTATGTATATATTTGAATTTTTAGAAATTGTTCCAACTGGAGCTTTCTTTACTTATCCATCTTTTCTTGTAGCGTATTGCTGGCATCACAGCTATGTTACAGCAATCACTGGAAGGTCTCCTGTTAGAAGGCCTTCAGACTTCCAACGTTGATATAATACGACACTGCTTGCGGACTTACGCCACAATCGACAAGACACGGGATGCGGAGGCCTTAGTTGGCCAAGTACTAGTGAAACCATACGTAGGCGAGGTCTGTGCACCTCCTCCAGCAAACATTCACAGAGTATCTGCTCTGTCTTCAACTCTTCACTGGGTGTGAAGGATATAAGTAAATACAACAGAGATCTTTCTGGAAAGATGCTTATAGTTACTGCAGTATCAGCTGTAAGAAAGGGTTGGTCCCTGTCAGTTACAATTGGCGTGGCAGGAATTGGGTGTGCTCTAGTATGTTCTAGTGACGCTGTGGTTCAGTATCATCGTAGTTCAGTGGAGGTGAGAGTCTCACTAGGAAAAAGGTATGCATCAGAATGGTTTTTAGGTCAATTTCTTGGTGTGTAAATTATACCTCAATAAAGGTGTTAAAAAATTTTTTCGAACCACTGGTCTTGTGGATGGAATAAAATAATTACGCAGTGACAACATGACAGCGTACAAGGAACATGCAGAGAGCGCTGTGGGCGTGGAAAGTATGTGAGTGGGGAGGACAGTGGCACGCCCACAAGGCTTCAGGGAATACGTGACATTTGGCCCAAGTCTTGAAAAAATACAGAGAAGTTTGCTGGACCAGGAGGGAAAGAGGAGGAATATTCAAAGACGAAGGACTGTTACAGCAAATTAGCAGAGTAACACCTTAAATCCAGAACATGGCTACCAGTATCCTTCACCTGTTAGGATACAGTTAAAACATAGAAAGTAATATATAGTAAAAGTATAGTAAAAGTATAGTAAAATGCAGGAAGTAAGTATATTCTGCTCAAAGGATAGATCGTGGACAGATTGTGCCATATAAAGATGTTGATACTCAACAGTTTTCTGACATAACAAAAATAGCTACTTCATCTGGTTCAAACTGATAGAAGTCGCAGAGCCTGTCCTCAGTGTTTGGGGACTTTCTTCCAGGCCCCTGTCAGTGTGAATATTCTTTCTGTCCAGTAGGTGCAAGAATTACACTTACTAGGACTTCAGGGTGAAGGTCTTTTATTTTTCAAAGGGGAAAATTGAAACCCAATGATAAAAATGAAATTTAGGGATTAATTCCAATAATCTTGTTGGCTTTGTTAGGATTACTGGAAATAATCCTTCAATTCCCTCTGTATCCTAACAAGTGAAGGATATTATCCAGTATCCTTCACCTAATCCATAGCTGTGTATTCCACAGCTGTCTCTATGGGGTGAAAAAATTATGTACATTATTTATTAGTAAGTGAAAATATTTTAGTCACTAATTTATGCTTTTGGTTTTCATTGAACTGAATCTGGTGTGCTAAATTAAATAAGTATTTGAAGTTTTCAGTGGAATATTAAATAAACCATAGCCACATCGTACTTTATTTAAACTGTATACTTACCCTGTCCATTCATTCTTGACTCCCAACTTTATCACAAAAAATAAAATAATACGATAAAATATATTTACTTCCCTGAAATCCTCCCTTAATCTGAATGATGGTAGAAGAAGCAGCCAAGGTGAAGACAGTGAAGAGCTGTAGTGGGGAATTGTATGCTCTGCTTTAAATCTTTTTAAAATAGGTGTTGTTTGATTTTCAAACTCAAAGGGAAGCAGATTTGTGTGCGTGGTTTATCAGTTCAGAACTGTCAGCCTAATCCTAGGAACTAGTTTTGAAGGGGGCCTATTATCTACCTTACTATTTAGAAAACATGTCAATGGGGGAGGAAGGTGTGAGCAAGCATATTTTTAAAGTTTTCTTTTTCCTCTGAAGTATATAGTTCATACTTCTCTTTTAAATTTTTTTTTTTTAATGATATTCCTTTGAATAGGTGATTGCAGAGCACTTTGGTGAGTCTCATCCCAGTGGCCTTCAGATCCTGTATGATAAACTCTTGGAGTTTGTTCCCCACCATTGCCGCCTCCTTCGGGAAGTTACAGGAGGAGCTATCTCAAGGTAATTTAAACGACCTGCTTAGACCCTGCTTCAGGTTTAGTGACCGCACCTGTTACCTGCTAGTGCACGGCTGATCACAGCTGTCTCGTAGGAACTGGATCCGTCACAAACTCGGTTATCTCACTGTTCCCACCCCCACTGCTGTGAGGCAGGTTCCATCAGCCTTGTTTCACAGATGAAGAAACGGATTCGAGGCGAAGACCAAAGACTGCATCTCTGAAGCCAAAGCCCATCCGTTTTTCTCCTCTGCATTGTCTTTTTCTGAAATCTAGTTTGAAATCAAAATTGCTTTCCTTTTGTGATTCTAATGTCACAATCTGTCTGTAAATGTCAATTCGGTCTAATTTGATAAGTTTTATATTAATTGTGAAATCATTTTCAATTTTCTCTTTTATTCAGTTCTCATAACTTTCCAATTCTCTTTCCTAGATATCCCATTACTTTTCACCATTGCCACTTCCTAGCCCAGGCCTTGCCATCTGCTGTCCAGAATGACAGCATCTCCCCCCACCCCCGACCTCCCTGCTTCCAGTCTCTTCTTCTCAGTCCAGCCCTCAGACCAATCACATTTACCCCAAATTCTGAGTTTCACAGACTGCGCCTTCTTCATAAATCTTTAGTAGCTTCTCAATGCTCATTCAGGATGATCCAGGCTCCTTGGCACAGGGTGTAAGGCCCTTTATGACCTGATCCAGGTAGCTCTCCACTGCAGAGCTCTCTGCTGTGGAGCTTTCTCTCTGCGCCCCAAGGTGCTCCGCAAATAGTGCCTGTTGTTTTTCTTCTTGCTGCCCCTGCCTTCCTGTGTCCTTTGTCTTCCTGTGGTACTGTCGTTCCACACGAAGTTCCAGCTCAGAGATCACTTGCTTCAAGAGACCATCCTTTATCCTAACATTGAGCATTCATTGTGTCCTCTGGGTTCCAGGACGTGTTGCTTTTGCGTCTATTGAGGACTGATTTCCACCTTTCAGTACAGTCACCTACTGCACTGCCCACATTTTCCCCACCTCTTGACACAGAGTCTTGGAGACTGCATCTACCCAGTCAGTACTTGCAGAATGCAAGAATTAAACTACTTTTCATGATAGAAAGGCAAATAAGGTCCCTGTCTTCATGGAGCAAGCAATGTATTTGGTCTTGAATTTTTGATCTTTGAAAAAACCTGGAGTGATTAATACTGCTGTTTGACCTTTGAAGTACCCACTGTTTTCACTGTAACATATCAAATGAAGCCCAGTTTTGCCACTTAGTTTAGTAATCATTAGGATTTTAGTTGGATTTGGAGATAAGAATTTAGCAGAAGTCATGATGTAAATTAAAGAAGCCATAGTTATAAAACAACCAGTCATTGGATTTGGCAAGGCGAATCTTGATCCTGAAATGTCATTTCAAAGCTTTAGAAGTTCTTTTCCACAGTTTTCAGTGTGACAGAATGCATGTAGAAGCCTCAGAAATTGGAGGGATCTAAATTGTACCTTGCTAGGTCAACTTCACCTGCTTCCAGCCCTTCATGAACGTTATAACTGGCAATGCCAGCAGCACTCTTGATTTTTTAGATAATCATCTGTGTCAATGTTAATCTTACAGGATTTTAAATTTCTTTTTATGGCTTTAATTAGACATTAAGTTTGGGAACAAGGAGATTTGGTTGTTGAACGTGTATTACATTATGTGCATCTGTAGTTTACAATTCTCAATTTTCACGCCTGTAGTCCCAGCACTTTGGGAGGCCAAGGCAGGAGAATCACTTGAGGCCAGGAGTTTGAGACCAGCCTGGACAACATAGTGAGACCCTGTCTTTACAGAACTAAAAAAAATTAGCAGGGTATCGTGGCACACACCTGTAGTCCTAGCTGCTCAGGAGTCTGAGGCAGGAGGATTGCTTGAGCCCGGGAGTTCAAGGCTGTAGTGAGCTATGATCATGCCGCTGCACTCCATCCAGCCTGGATGACAAGAGTGAGAGCCTGTTTCTTAAAAACAAAACAAAAAAACCTCAATTTTCTATCCTTCTTCAGATACCTTAACAGAGCTCGTTCTTCTTATGATGGAAAGTATATAATATGATATTTGGAATTGGATATGGAGGAAGCAGGCATCTTCTTTCCCCTCCCCAGCCGTCTTCTACCCCCACCAGTAATTTTTTTTATCAATATTTAGGTGAAATTATGATAAGATTATTTGATAGCTCTTCCTGGACAGTGAAGCAAAGCTTCCTTGATAACCTATCTGTGTTGATAATTTTTGCTAAGCAGGAAAATTATGAAAACTTTTTTTTGTTTATTTTGATACTTACCAGAATGTTAAGTCCCAATTTGATATGACAGACTCCCCATTTTGAAGCTGAAATAAGACCATATATTAAATTGTTTACCATTTTTAAAAAATTAACTTAAAATAGAGCATAATATTCAATACACAACCATCAATGTGAGCAAATCAGTGATGCTATTTGCCTAGAAGATGTTTACATGTCCTTAAGTTCATGAGAAACTTAAGGAATCTGCCTTGTTTATTTATTTACTTACTTATGTAACCATTATTAACATAGGATGTTTACTATATGCTAGGTTCTATCCTAAATGCTTTACAAATATTAATCCTTATAATGACTCTGTAAGATTGGTACTATGATCATTCCCATTTCAGAGATGAAGAAACCAAAGCACAGAGATATTAAATGATTTGCCCAAGCTCCAAGATTCAAACCCAAGTACACTGGCTCTGGAGTGCATGCTTTTATCTCAGTGCTGCCTCTCATCCAATTTGTGAATTAGGAAGCCAAAGTCCAGTGCTAAATAAATAAATAGATAGATAGATAGACAGACAGACAGACACAACACATTAATCTGTTACCAGTTTTTTGTATCAAGATTTGTAATCAAGATTTTACATGAAACAGCCATAGAATTTTAGAACTGAAGGTAATCTTAGAAATAACTTAATAAGCACAAAGCTGTTAGTAATTGATATATTTACAGTGTTGCAGGCTTTGGTGATGTTCAGGTTGAACGTGAAGATTACTTTTCTTAGGCTATTGTACTTTTTTTCCAAGAAAAGAGTATAGAAGGTGGTAGCCTCTTTTAGAGGGAGAAATGGCACCCAGGAGATTTTATGTAGGGTTTTCCTTATCCTTGACACTAGGTATAGGGGCGGGACCCAGGACATTTGTAAGGCTCAAGGAGAGACTCAGAGCAAGGAGTGAAATAGAAATTTGAGTCTAGAAACCAACTAACTAACTTTAAAAAAGGTCGAAATAAGTTTTAGGCTGAAGATCTTTTAGTAGAAGCAACACAGTGGGAATGCTGTTTGTAAATAGAAGATTATGGTCTATTTTACTAAAATTTTGCTCTTGTCTTACAGTGAAAAGGTCAATACTGTTCCTGGGTATGACTTTTTGGTGAATTCTGTCTGGCCAGAAATAGTACAAGGATTAGAAGAAAAGCTGCCCTCTCTTTTTAATCCCGGGAATCCCGATGCATTTCACGAGGTAACTTTCCCCCACGATCTTGACTCTTGAAGACGTTAACCTGCGACTTTAGAAAAATCACGTTCTCTCCTACACAGTCTTAGTTCTGTGGTTTATTAAAAATAAAAATTTGAGTTGTGAAGTGAACATTTACCTCAAGACACACATTGTTTTACCCAAGTCTATGATAATTTTAAGAATAAGAACATGTTCATTTTAGAATGTAAAGTGTAATTCAGTCTAGATGCAATTTTGACTAGATATGTACGTTATTTCTAACTTTCTTAAAAATGTGCTAAGGACCATTAAAAACCAGTAGTTTTGCAGTGTTTTCCATGAAAAATTGATTGTATATCTCTATTGTATAATTTTGAAGGAAAAAAAAAAGCATTGATTGGATTTTAAAATGTACTATATAAATGTTCTTTATAATTAAAAAAATTAGGAAGCCCTAATATTTATATCCTTTTTTTAAAAAAAACATGTTATCAAGATTTTGTGGTTAGGATTTCAAAAGTAAATTCCTGAGTCTGTTTCCCGTTGTGTCATTTTTAAAGGCAGCACTTGGTGTCGTGGGTAAGATGGAGACAGACGGCCAGATTCCAGCCCTCCTGCTTACTGCCTCACCCGGCCTCTGGGTGCCTTGCTTCCTTCTCCTTCCCCGGAGTTTGTTTTTGGTTTTTGGTTTTCTTATTCAATGAGACAATCTTTGTCTTTTAATTAGGTAGTTTATTAAATATGCAATGACTGCAATTACGGATGTATTGGGGTCTGTCTTGGTACTTCCTACTTGTCCCAGTTTTCTTCCCTCTTTTCCTTCCTCCCGTCTTTTCCTCTGCTCTTCCTATTTATCCTTCTTTGTATTTTAGACTTTTGGGCATTTGTTTTCCTCCTTAGCCTGTGTTTTCCCCTTTACTGATGGAGAAGTTGTGCCTTTATGTCTGTATGTATGACGTGACCGTAGTGCTTACTTAACAGAATCCAGAGTTCATTGACGTTGCTGAGCTGCCTCCTGGATAGCACACAGAACTTAGAACTTTAACGCCAGTCTTCTCTTCTCATAGTATATATTATTGTTTCCAGGCTATTAATTCTATTTTGATTCTTTTATCCTAAAAATTAGATATTATTTTTTATTATTTTGTATAGTCATCGTCCTTTGAGAACTACCCCACATGCTGTCATTTCTATTGCTTACTATTCTTTCATGGATGTCAGCCCATCCTTCTTGGATCATTTTCCTTCTTCATGAAATTCATCTGTTAAAAGGCTTTTTAGCAAAGCTATGTTGATGATAAACTTTAGTTTTTTTGTAATAGACTCTCAGTTTGTGTTTGTCTGAAAATAGCTGTAATGCATTTATGTTTGAAAAATCACTTTGCTGGGTGTAGAATTCTCAGTACTTTGAGCATTGTCTTTTGACCTCTGTTATGATTACCTGTTAATCTAATTGTTTTTCCTTTGTAGTTAATGCCTTTTTTCTCTGGCTGCTTTTAAGATCTCTGACTTTGATGTGCTAAGGTCCACAATGATATGTCTAGTATTAACTTCTTTTTATACTTGGGATTTGTTGGTTTTCTGAATCTGAGAATTGGTGTCTTTCAACAGTTCTGAAACATTTTTGTCCATTATCTCTTCAATTATACTTTTCTTTTCTTCCTCTATTATCTCCTAGAACTGTTGATTAGACCTGTATTTACTGCATCCTGGATAACTTCTCAATCTTTCTTCTAGTTCAATAATTCCTTCTCCAGTTGTGTCTGAACTCTTTTTCACCTGTACTTTGAGTTTCCAATTTTAATTATCATAATTTTCATTTCTAGAAGTTTTAATTGTTTTTTACAATCTGCCCAGTTAGTTTGCTTATTAATTTTTAAAGTATACAGAGGCACGATGTAAATGTGGAGAGCCTGGACCTAGGGGACTTCAAAACAAGGAAGCAAACAAAGTCTGAGCCCGTTGTCTCAGAAATAGCACTTACTGTTCTCTTGGCTCACTGTCTCATGTTATGATACATTGAGTAATAGGATTGTGTTGTTTCCAATAAATGTTGTTACTACAACTTTTGTCATTTTAAAGAGTAGGGCTTTTAAAATGAGATACCATAAGCAGAGTGAAATAATAGTTTTCAGTGCTAGCAATTTAAGATGATTTACATATTACTGTACTCTTTAGAGAATCGTATTGATAATGTTAGGCTCGGGAAATGTTTCCAGAAATGAACTTTTCCTGTAGAACTTTGACTGTAGAGTTTTAGACCAATACTTAACATTTGCCGGTGCAGTTTCCAGCAGGAATTTATAAGTTTCTTTCCAGAAATACTTTCAGCTTTAAGCCTTAATGTCCAAGTGTTTCTCGCGAAGAGGAAAATATGTTTGTGTCCCTTTAGCGTCCATTACCTGCAGAGGTACAGTTTTATCCCAAAGGAAGGAATAATCCCTCTCTTTGTCTCAACTTCACACACTTAGACCACCCTCGGGGGATACCATAATGTTGCTCAAGACCAGTTTAAAAGAAATTTAAAACCTGTAGTTCTTACTACACTAAAATTCCTGTCTAAACATAGACTTGAGTATATTTAGGTTAATGGTTTGGTGACCTAGGACTGAGCCCCTTCTAATCGAGAAGTACAGAAAAAGTCCAGCCATGTTCTGCATGGAGCCCAGGGACTTGGGGAACAGAGTACCCACAAGAGGAATGTGCAGCTGCAGTTTTGCTCAGCTGGGTGCCTGGCTGGCTTCCCTACTGGTAGCTTTGTCTTTTGGGCAGGTTCTCTCCGAGCCTAAACAGAAGAGCAAACGTCATCTGTAAAATGGAGGAGGATGATAATAGTTACCTTCTAAGGTAGTTTTGTGGGTTAAATTAAAATACTACAATTCTAAGTGCAGTGTGTTGATGGTAAGTGCCAAGTGAGTGTTAGCTGCCACTCTTAATGGTGTTGGAGGATCTCCCTGCCATTTTCATGCTGTCTTATCTATAAAAATGATGTGATTATGCACATGGTTTGATTCTTTCTCTCTCTCTCTTTCCTTTTTGAAATTTTCTCCTCCTCTTCCTCCTTCTGGAGAGGATGATGAATTACACCATTTAATCTGCTGTCTACTCCAATTCCAGTGGACTGGGTTAAAGGTGCCCTAGAACATGAGCTCTGTCATTAGAGAGCACTGGACTTAGAATGCCTGGGTTTCAGATGGGCTTGGCTATGTAAGACCTTGAGCATGTTACAAAACCCCTTTGGGCATTATTACCTCGTCTTTAAATGGGGTCATTAGAAGGAAGGTCTAACTTGTAAGGTCCCTATTAACTCTAGAAACTGTGATTCAGTGTGTTGATCTTCATTATCTTGATTAGTTTTCAGTATATGCTCCAAATTCTGGGCTTAGTTTGCTGACAATGACAATTCTACCTGTTTGTTCTTATTTTAGAAATATACCATAAGTTTGGATTTTGTAAGAAGATTTGAACAGCAGTGTGGATCACAGGCCAGTATAAAAAGATTAAGAGCACATCCTGCCTATCATAGCTTCAATAATAAGTGGAACTTGCCTGTTTATTTTCAAATAAGGTTAGTCATTTATTCACCCCCACCTCCACCCTTCTAAAGCAGAATTTGAATGCAAGTTAAGGATGTTGTCTCCAATTAATAACTCCCTCTCTGTGATCATCATATTATCCTTTGGGTGACAAAATTGAAAGTGGAAATGTACAAGAAGTATTATGGTTGCCAAAGTCTGGCTTGCATGATATAAAGGTAGGTTTTATTTTTTTGGTAATCGGGGAGCTCAAACACCAGACTGCGAATGAGCTGACACCAGGCCCAGTGTCTTCCCACACACTGTGTCCTCGTTCACTGTGCAGAGAGAGAGAAAGTAGGAGTTCTACAGCAGTTCCCTTGTTCCATTCTCTGTATTTAATCATCTGCCTCAAAGAATGGATCTAGCCCACGTCTGTTTTTGTTCACTGCGATATTTTTCCCCCAGAGGCAGTGAAGAGAAGCACAGCTTTATAAGTTTTCTTTGCATCTGATTCCGTATCTCAGTTTATGAGAATCCTCATTATTCTTTCAGCTCCCCTTATAATCTTTGTGACATTTGCTCTCTCTTTTCTGGAAAACAGTGACGTTTTTCTTCCATGTTCTGTGATAACATCACCTATGTCAATTAGTGATTCTATAAAATACTTGAGGAAATTTAAGATAAACCCTTAACAACATATGTTGCACTTGAAAATAGATGATAATAGGCATTTTTGCAGATTCTCTTGAATGAGGTCATGATAAGTTCCTCCATAGAATGGAGTTGAACTGCTCTTTGAAGAATCACAGCCTTTATTATTTAAATTGCTGAATGCTTTCATTAA
>NW_012152618.1:7705646-7885837 GCF_000956105.1 Propithecus coquereli | reverse complement strand
CCCCGCAGTTCTGAAGAATAATTACAGGGAGGGAAAGACACTAAGAATTAGATACCTTGATGATGATTGCTTGAGATGATTGAGAGTGTATGTACTCATCTTTTGGTAATGAAATCACAGCACTCAGAATGAAGTAGTAAGATGCCCTTTCACATACAATACGGGATTTTATGCTTAATTTTCCAAGGTCACATCATCATCTCGTTTGTCATTCAGTGAGGAATTAAGGATTTGCTCATCTAAGATATTCATGGGCTGCACTGGAAATAGTTGTTGTATGATAATTGGGATCAAGCTGCGGCAAGAAGCCCTTTTGATTCATGGGCAGGATTTAAAATAGTGAAGCATCATTTTATAGACTAAGACTGTGATAGAGGATATTTAAATTTCCCCATTTCTTTCGTAGCCCGGGTTTGGAGTTAGATTGCTTCAGTTATCGAATGTCATCGCATCCCAAACATACTCCTCTGCCTCCTGCCTCCAACCTCCTCTTTCTTAGTCCTTTTCCTAAGACCCTGTGGCCCACGCTCGGTTACCTCATGCTGCCACGCCACTGCTGTGCCTCCTGCTTGCAGCCCACACACTTGGCTCTGCCAGGCTGGGCCCCACGGTGACAGCACAGCCTCCCCTCAGCTGCATGTCCTCTCACTCCAGTCTCTCTCGAAGCTGGTAGTTGGGCCTTAAACTGTGTTGAAACTCAGCCAGTTCCCTGGAAGACTTTTCTATGTTCACCACATTTTAGCCTTAAGTCTTCAAAGGGGTTGGTTAACTTTTCTTTTAAACTGTTTTTTTAAAAATTTATGAAATTTTTCAATATTATATTTGAGTTATGAAATATGGAACTTGTTTTTAGTACATCTGTTTTTCCATCTAAAAATACATTCAAGTAAGACTTTGTAGAACTTTTCTATTGATTTTTACCGTGTTGGATTGTTTACTCTGAGTGGTGACAAGAAGTTCTGCAAACATGGTTAAGGGCAGAGTTGCATTGTCATCAGATTCTCTTCAGGGTCATTTAAAGTAAACCTAAAGACAGCGGGGTGGTGATGCTTGACATTTTTCTAAGAAGAAATACTACCGTGGCCCATCTCAGTAACAGATTTCTGCCCCTGGATCTGACTATATACACACATCCCAATTGTCTTCAGGAAAAACGGCAACACCAACACCACCATTCTCGCGAACACATCTGGTGTCCCTCACTGTTCCTGAGACCCCACTATGTCTACATTTCGTCTGCTCTTGTGGGCGTATTGGAAAGTAGGGCTAGGACTTAGTTTCTCATAGGAAGAAAATAAATGCAAATGTTACTAAAACAGCCTCAAATTATCGTGAATCAGTGGCTACCTGGAAACTTTAGGTGGGCCCTTTAAATGCAAAAGACTAAGTTTTACTTTGTTGTGTGCGTGTGTTTATTTTTTATTGAACTCTTTCTAGAATGTGATGTACTCCCAGAACATTTACGTGTATGTACTGTGTGTATTATGTCCAGTATGTGCTGAACATGATAGATCTCCGTGTGCCGTGGAATCTGTGTGGTACTGAGGTATAGGTAGCCCTTTGCTTCCCTTTCCCTGTTCCTTCCTCAAACGTGCATGTCCACCGTGCAGACAGACATGCCTGACAATGTTTCTGATACTTCAGAGCAGAGAAAAAACCAACAGCCACCACTATTATTATTGCCATTGTTATTTTTTGTAAGTACTTTTATGTTATTGTAGATCTGTGTTGTTCATGGAGGAATGTATCTGGAGACCTTCCCCACACCCAAATTTAAGAATTTACAAATGTTAGTATTTGGGGTTGGCTTTCATACATACATACTATAGAGAGTATATCCTATTGAGAGTAGAGTGACATCCTATATGCACGTGAAAACCACAGCATGGCTTTTTCAGATTTCACCAAAGTGTTCTCTGTCTTTTTTTGCTATTTTCCAAGAAGTACAATTTATTGCTTTACTCCTGGAAGTTATTGCACAGCAAAGCGACATGAGGGCTGGTCCCAGGCTCCTGGCCAACGAGGCACAACTATGTCAAGTGACTTAGGCTTAATTTTTTGCGTCTTTGCACTTACAGATAGGCAGAACATCTGTGTGAAGGGCATAGATACCAAGGTTCTGCTGCATTTTTTTTGTATTTTTTCATTTGTGTGCTTATCAGAATTATCATAAATGTACATGTAACTTTATATCCTATGTCTTTGCCTAATACTAAATGATACTTGTCCTTATCACTTTATGGCATCAAGCTTTCTGCTTTAATACTGCATCCCGGTCCCTGAATGTACCACGATTTACATCACCATCTTGCTTTTGGCTCTTGGGGATGCTTCTGGTTTTTTCGTGATGTAAACAGTGCGTGCCAGCTATCAGGCCTTTCCTATATTATTGAGGCTCTGTGTTTTGTATAGATTTTGAAAAAAGGTAGAGTTGGAGGTTGAGCTCTAAGTGCTGGTTTGCTGCCCCAGCTGCAGAGTAGTTCCTCGTCCCTTGTCGTTGTGCTCGGTGTCACTGTTCCCTTCTGCTGCTGTTCCTGGGCCAGTCTCCAGTGCTCTCTCGTCTCACTTTTCCATCTGTCACTTGTTCCTTCTGTGCCTCTCAATGGCAGCTTAGAGAGACAAGCCTTTGTAAGCTTCACTAGGCAGTTAAAGAGTTCTTTCCTTCCATGGTGCAGACAGGACAGCTACAGGAAGCCAGCCATAATGGCCCAGGGTCGCCTTAGTGTCTTCGGCCCTCAGCCGTGTCGCGTGGGGCTGCTGCTTTTTATCTGAAATGCTATTCCTTTTACTCTTCAATCGCCTTTTGCTCAATCTCTGAACTGCTTTTTAAAAGCACATATGTACTATCAGAAGACCAAGATTATCAATTGGATAAATTGATTGTAAGCATGTGTGAGAATTTGTTGCTAGCAAAGGCACTAGCAGGTGACGAAAGAGTGTGCTGGTACAAAGAGGTGTGAAATGGAAGAGTTATATAGTTAGAAAACAGAATGCCTACGGAAGCGGCTAGTCAAAAAAATAAATATATAAGATATAGAACAGTTACATTTCACAAAGTCACCAAAACATACCCATATCTGTTATTAAAACCAAAGTCTGTGACAGGATGATCTGGGGTGCCAGGTGGGCCAGCTGTCATCAGGGAGACAAGCAAGCACACCTAGGAAGCCATGGAGCAGATATACCGGCAGTAGTGTCCAACAGGGCAAGTCCCATGAAAGCACGACAGAGGGTCGGCAGAGATTAGAAGAGCACTAAGCAATGAGTCCTAGTGTGAACTGGCTACTGCCGTGATTTTTCTCCAGCCACAAACACAGGTGCAGAATACAGCTTTCTCAGTTTGGGTACATTTACTTTCCTGTGATGGTGTTAACATAGAAGGATTAGAGAAACCAGAGTTTTATGGCCTCGAAGTGATTATAACCAGGTTATAACCAGGTGGAACTTACCACAAACACCTTCTTAATGAAAAATTATGTGGCAGTTTGTTTAATTTGATAAATATGGACTTGGTTATGATTCAGACCAGCTGCAAATAACAGAAACCTTACATAACAGTGGTTTAGTCACGATTTCTTATTGAGTAAAAAAAAAGTCCGGGAAAGTAGGCATTCCAAAGCTGGACTTACCAGCAATCAAGGGGGAGGAAAGAACTTGTTAGGAGAGTGGATAGGGAAAGGCATGTAGCAGAGTCATAAGCACTAATTCGTGTTCTTGTTTTTATCTCAGATTTAGAGAAATAGCAGGGTCCTTAGAAGCAGCACTTACAGATGTACTGGAAGACGCCCCAGGTAACTTCCTTAGAGTGATAAATGGCAAGATGTCACTAAATGAGTTTGTTAAGCTCGCCAAGTCATCTAGATCTTTTTTTTTTTTTTTTTTTGGAGACAGTCTTGCTCTGTCACCCAGGCTAAAATACCATGGCATCACCCTAGCTCACAGCAACCTCAAACTCCTGGGCTCAAGCAATCCTTCTGCCTCAACCTCCCGAGTAGCTGGAACTGCAGGCATGTGCCATGACACCTGGCTAATTTTTTCTATTTTTAGTAGAGACAGGGTCTTGCTCTTGCTCAGGTTGGTCTCGAACTCCTGACCTCAAGCAATCCTCCCGCCTCAGCCTCCCAGGGTGCTAGGATTACAGGCATGAGCCACTGCACCCAGCCAAGTCATCTGTATCTTGATACCCCAAGGGTACTTTCACTTTTTCTTACCATACAGTAAATTGAACCTTAAAAACACTTAGTTTCACTTCTTTTTTTAGTAAAAAGAAACCAAATTTTTGTTTGTTTGTTTCACAGACCTTCTTGCTTCACAGAGATGATAAAAAGGACGCTTTAAGAATATGGGGAACAGACCTTATTTTCATTTCTGAATATATTAATAACAGTCAAGAGGATATAGCCTCTGGTGTACTTAAGTAATAGCTCTTTTTTGTATCAAATTGGCTGTGATCTGCCTTCCTCCCAGGGAAGACATACTGGTCTGCAAGGTAATGGTCAGGATGTTCCTGCCTCTCACTGAGAATGACTCACAGCTGGAGCATGTGCCCTGGGCCTCCCGTGCTGGGGCCGAGGCCCTCAGCCTGGGCAGGTCACAGTGGTAGCTATGCAGACTTACCAGAACGTATTTGCATACCCTGACAGCCTCGTTAATTTCTGCATTATGTTGTGTTCATTCCTGGCGACCATTGAAATACTGTGTGGCTGTTATTCCTATAGCCACATAGCTTCTGGATTCCTCAACATAAATCTCTGCCCCCTTTTATGCAGCTGTGTCCACTGGCAATCTGAACCGCAGTGTTTTAGCTTCAGAGTTAGTTTTCATCTGCCTTTGCCAAAAATGTTCGTATGTAATTAACTTCCTCTAGATAAGTAGTAAGTATGTTGAGGTAGAGGAACAGAGGGGTAGACACATGAAATAGAACCAATTTGAAACTAACGTTTAAACCCTTGCGAGCGACTGTCCCTCCTGCTTGTGTTTGTTTATTGGGTGGAAAGTACCCACTAAAACATTATTTCTTGAGACTTTTGAATTTCTCTAAAAATAAATTTGTTTCTGAATGCTGTGTATGTTTGGTATTTATCCAAATGCCTAAATGATACCATGTAAAATTATAAAATGCGCAGCATCAAATGTGGGGAACATGGATTGTGGCCACTGGCCATCTGTGGGCCTCCACCAGCAGCTTTGCAGACCACGTGGCAGTCTTCAGAGTCACCTTTGAATCATATGTGAAAAATTCTAGCATTACCTTATAGCCCATCATTGACCGAAATTCCTTGAACGTGCTTTTTTCTCTAGCTGAAAGTCCGTACTGCCTTTTGGCTTCTCATAGAACATGGAGCAGCCTTAGGAGGTGTTGGTCAGATGAGATGTTTCTGCCCCTGTTGGTGCATCGTCTGTGGAGACTCACTCTGCAAATTTTGGCTCGGTACTCTGTGTTTGTCAATGAGGTAAGGGCTGATAAAAATGAAAGATATAGCAAGCTAAATACTGGAATGAGATTTTTAAAAATGCCGTGTTGTCATGGAAGGTTAATTTAGCAGCCAGTAGGCTGATTTCTCAGGATAGTGTCCAGCTCTGCTTCTGTGTTTCATTTCCACGCCTGCAAGCGTGGCCTTCAGGGGAGTCTGCATCACAAATGCGGAGTTGGTCTTGTTGACAAGCACCACCCTGACAAGTCCATTTGCCCTCCTCAAAACCCGAATCTTTGAGGTGCCTCCAAATTAAAACAGAGATGCTTATTGTAGTGAAAATGATTAGAAAGTGATTAGAAATTGAAATATTTTAATACTTAATATGTGGAAGTTTAAAAAAACTATATGATCATTGAGATTAAAAGGTAGTAAAATTAATCATTCCTTTTTGGAATATCCTACTTTTTCCTTTTTCAAATAGTCAGATACATTAAATATCCACATAACCCTGATGATTTATTAATGTTACACATAAAGCCAGAAATTCTTGATATATAAGAGCATCGGTGCAGTGCAGTGCTGAACACCAGCCTTGCTAGCCTTGGTCTGCAGTGCTGCCCTGCCTCTGGGACAGTCACTCTCAGTGACAGACACTCATGTAAACTGGTCACCAGAGTGTGGGCAGTATGAAAAGAGAGATGTTCTTTAAAAAAAAAAAAAAAAAAAGACAACATGAAGATAGCACACATCAAAAAGAGTAAAATCTTTGTTATCTGGAGTTGTCGTCTTGCAGTGTATTTTAATGGAAAGAACATAAGCTCAGGAGTCAGGCAAAATCAAACCTTGGCTCTTCAACTTTCTAAATCTGTGGACTTAGGGAAATTAAGCCGAGTCTCAGCTTCTTCATCTGGAAAAGGGAAAGAGCTTCTATATGTGGCTGTCAAGAGGGTTTATTTGTGGACTGAAGCCCCTGCAGATCGTGGGAGTTCAGTGGAAGTTGGTTCCTCTTTCCCTTCTGCCGTCCCTTTGCTCAGAAGGGTCTCACAGACTCACCTTGGCCCACTGCCCTTTCCGAAGATTGCCAGGACGGGAGGGGTTACTACGATTCTTCAGTTAGGCCTGTGCCCACCTTGAATATTCATTATCCCATTCTTTTCTTGATGCTAGCATGCTTCTCTTTGACTTTTCCTTTGCAAACAATACATCACGCAAAAAACACTTTGTATTATTTGGAGCATAGTAAGATTTGTGTTTTTATTTTTTTATCCTTATTAATTATGAATTTATTAAGTAATTTTGTAAGTTATTTACCTAATATGGTTAGTTAATTTTTTAAAACATATTATGTTCCAGAAATTAATTTTACTATGGTTTGGGACTTAATTATTTACTTTTTGCATGTTACTTTGTATCACTAGAAATTAGACATGAGTTCAAGAAGGGTAAATGCACACGGGGTTACAGTTTGTCCTTGTTCTACTCTTAGTTCATCACACCTGCCTGTAGAGATGAGATACGATGTTCTTTCATTAACAAATTTTTACTGAGCGCTTTGCAAACAGCTAGCATTTTATGGTGAGCTGTTGCCATATATATATATATGTAAATATAAATACTCATGTATCTTGCTAGTGTAAAAATACTTAATCAGTGAAATCTTTTTTCAGCTTTCACGCAGGCCCATTTCTAATGAAAGTGCCAAGGAAATCAAAAAACCTTTGGTAACAGGTAGCAAAGACCCTTCCCTTAGCCAAGGAAGCACTGAAGACCAAGGAGGCAGTCCTTCAGAAACAAAGCCTGCAGTTTCCATTTCCAGCACTCAGCTCGTGTACGTGGTCGCAGACCTGGACAAGCTTCAGGAGCAGGTAAGCCAGAGAATTCTAGATGCTTGGTTCAGTGTTTTCACAGAGGCTGTATGTGCGAAAGGCAGACGCCAGTTGGCCTTATGGGGCTTAGAATTGTGGGGCCCATGGGTACCCCAAGAGAGAATATCTCATTCATCTCCCCTTCTAGGTGTTTCTCCAGCTATCCCTGACAGATCTCCTCCTCATAAGGTTTCTGAGAATGTGCTGTCCTCCCCCTTGTGCGCAGTGCATGCTGGTGGTGTAATCCCCTCTCCCTGCTTCCTTTTCCCTGTGCTCTGACGAGCTCAGAGCAAAGTCAGGCTCCACTTATTTTTTTTTTTATTACCACCAGTTACTCCGCTCAGGCACGATCTTTAGTGGGCTGCATTTTCGTTATTTTTAATCCACTTACCCAAATATTTTCTGTTCACTTTCATTCATCAGCTATGCTTAGAAAGTGCTAAAATATTAAATTGTCTTCCTGTTTTCTCTGTGTAGGTCCCACATGTTTTTGCTTTTAACATTAGGAGAACTTGGTGGGGCGAATTTAGTGGTTAAGTCCTATGATGCACAAGTCTCCTTTCCTCAAGTGTAATATTTGGTGGTGGTTGCATAAATACTGTTTTCAATAAAAACGGTTGTATGTTTTGAGCAAGAATGTGGTCTTCACTGTAAGCTGTTTTTGTTTCGTGGAGAGCCATGGAGTAGATGATGTTTTCGCTGATTCTCTGTGTCTGTGAATAGCTGTAAACCACATGCCTTCCCATGTTGTTGAAATCTTTTACAGTGAAAGCATTGAGACTGTTACTTTCATTTGATGAAAATTATTGAAAGTTCTAATTTTAGATTCACCGTTCATTAACAATATTCTAGAGTTTGTAAATGCAAATAGAATTGCCTCTTCCTTTGATTTATAAAAAGTAACTGAATATATAAAGTGTATATTTATTTCAGCTTCCAGAACTCTTGGAAACAATCAAGCCAAAACTTGAAAAGATTGGCTTTAAGAATTTTTCTTCTATCTCAGGTAAAAATGAATCTTCAGACTCAGCAAATCTTTAAATAAAAAATAATTTAAAATAAAATTCAGAGACTGTGGGATATATTTAAATTAACATTTTCTTCTCTAGTTGTAAATCCTTGGTTGTTTCTATATTCTGTTCTGTGATTATAACTTCCCTAAATAAGACTTTTATCTTAATTCTATTAATTTGATTTGATTTATTATAGTACATGCTCTAAATATTAGGACATTATTTAAAATGAAATTTACGTCCGGGCCTGAATAGAATGATTGAATCCAGTCTTTGTATCTCAACAGCGGCCCTTGAGGACTCCCAGAGTGCTTTGTCAGCCTGTAAGCCTTCCTTGAGCAGCAAGATCATCCAGGATCTAAGCGACTCTTGCTTCAGCTACCTGAAGAGTGCCCTGGAGGTTCCCAGGCTTTACCGGAGAACCAATAAGGTCAGCGCCATTCACTGAAAAGAATTTTGAGATGGAAAAACATATATTGGAAAAGCTAGAGAGGGAGGGCGGGAGTGACAGGCGTCCGGGGCTGGCCTGAGACAGGCTTGATTCCTCTCGTTCTGAGAATCGTGTTCATGAAGAGAGGGAGGGTCTGCAGGTGGGTGGTCAGGCGCTCGGGGAACATAAATGCAATAGTTGAACTTGCATAGGATGGCCTTTTTGTGGATTTTTTTGGCTTTAAGGAATGATACTTTTTTTAAAAAAAAAAAAAGAAAGCATTTTAATAACACATTTAAGTCCTATACTCTTTTGTCTTCATATCTTGTATTCCAAACTTTATACCTTGTTTTCTTCATGTGGTTATGGGAAGTACAATTGGCCCTTGGTATCCCTAAGCCCCACATCCACAGAGTTAGCCAAACTCAGATCCAAAATATTAGAAAAGAAACCCAGAAAATAACAATACAACAATAAAAATAATACAAATAACAAATACAGTATCACAACTATTTCCATAGCATTTGCATTGTTTTAGGTATTATAAGTAACCTAGAGATGATTTCAAGTTTGCTAGAGGGTGTGCCTAGGTTATATGCAAACATCATTTCATTTTTTATTTGCTCTTTCTGGTCTGACTTGAAGCTCCCACTTGAAAGTGGGAGGGAGAGAAAGACCTGTTTTACATTGCCAAATGCTTAATTTTTTTTTTAATTTTTATTATTTTAGTAATCTACCAACTTTTGCTTTCTATTCAATAGGCTGTTACAGTAATTTATGTATTGAGAGTTTGCACTGTGGGTCAGACACTGTGCCAAACACTTCACATACACTGTCATTACTCCTCTTACGAAGTGGGTGCCGGTATCCTCATTTACATGTGAAAAACCCAGAGCTAAGAAAGCTTGAATTACTCACCTGGATGCTTGCTTCTCAAGGGGCGGTCTGTCCACCGGCAGGGTTCACTCCACCTGGTGGGTGGGAGCTTGTTAGAAAAGCATAAATCTCAGAACTCAACCCTTCCACTCCACCTCCCCACCCCACAATTAGAACTTGAGTTTAACGAGATCGCCCGGTGATTACTGTGGACATGCAGTTATGGGAACCAGTGCCCTAGATCTGCGGTCCCTACCCCCACCCCACCCCACCCGGGCTGCACAGCAGGAGGCAAGAGGCAGCAAGCAAAGCCCCACCTGCACCCACAGCTGCTTCCCATCACTCGGATCACTGCCTGAGCTGCCCCCACCCCGCCTCAGAACAGCGGCGGCATCAGGCCCTCAGGGGAGCGTGAACCCCACTGCAAACTGCACATGCCGGGGATCCAGGTTGTGCACTCCCCGTGTGAATCCAATGCCTGATGATGTGAGGTGGAGCCAAGGCAGCCATGCAAGCCACCCCAGGTGACTACGCTGTTGACGGCTGGCCCGGCACCAGAATCCAGCCTGGCTCCAGCCTTTCTGTCCTGCGCTTGCTCTTCCTGGCTCCCTCCTGCTGTCCTGGAAACCCTCTGCAGATGTGCAGACAGCTGTGTTACTTTGAGGGAGGGATGGAAGTGGTACATATCTCAAAACTGGAACATCAGGAGTCTCCTTTCGAACTTGACGTCTAGGGAACTTACTCTTTTCTTTCTGTGCCTCTTTAACCCCCATCATCATTATTCCAGGAGGTCCCAACTACGGCTTCCTCTTATGTGGACAGTGCTCTGAAGCCATTTCACCAGCTTCAGAGCAGACACAAGGACAAGCTCCAACAAGCAGTAATCCAGCAGTGGTTAGAAGGCGCACTCTCCGAGAGCACGCACAAGTAAGTAAAGTAGGAGGCCGTGTGGGCCCTGCTCAGAAGAGTTGAAGGCAGAAATCCCTGAGGCCATGTCAGGGTTGCTTGGAGATAAGGCAGTGAGAATGTCCATCGTTCCTCACTGGACAAGTCAGAGGGTGGTCCTTGGTCCACTCCCTCCCCACGCCCCACACGACCGCCCCTGGGGCCAGTTCCTCTCCCTGGGCTGCAGCCCCACTGGCCCTATTCTAGGTGCCCCTGTTCTCGATGGCCCTGTTCTCGGTGCCCCTGTTCTCGGTGGCCCTGTCCTCGGTGCCCCTGCGTCACTGGGGCCCGCCTGCCTTCGCTGCAGGCACCGTGCTCCCAAGTCCAGCCACGTTCCTCTGGGACGTCCTGTCTCTGCTCAGGCTCCGTCAGCCCAAAATGGCTCTAATCGTGCCAGATAATGAAAGGACTTACGTGGGCGAAACCTTTGTAATCAAGGGAGAGAAAACATTCATTTTAAAGTATAATTACAACTGACAAAGAATCAATTTCTAAAACCTCTAAAACCCTTTAGTGTCTCTTCATTTCTAATTAAATCTACTTTTTCCCAAATGCCAGTGTTGAGTTACATCAAAGAGATTATTATTCACTTTTATTATTGATTTTTGTTTAATTATTAATAATGATTAATTCTGTGATAGTATTTTACTTCATTTACCTAAGAGTTAAGTAGCCATTTGTAGGTTGTGTATAATACTATTTTGTGGACAAATGTATTCCAAATGCCAAGTAACTAGCTTGTAGAGAAAGTTTTAAAATATAACTCATTTATAATTGGAAACTTACATTGAGAATATTTTGAAGGAAATGAGTTTTATTTAAAATTCTGAAATATTTATATACTTTAAAAGATGAAGTTCCTGGAACTGATTGGAAATGAACTTGTCACTTGATTTTGGGAATGAGCTACAGCTGTCCCCCTCAACATATGAAAGACAAATTGGCCTATGATTATCTCTTAGTATTGGAAATTAAAATTTTAACAAAATCCATGTACATACTTCTTCGTTTCCAGGAGTGCTGTGCTGGAGACTTGAGACCTTATTTTTCTTATAATCTTAAGAAACAAATATTTATCGTGGCTGAATTTTTATTGGAAATTAATGTTTATCTTAAAAATCTCTTTTTGGATCTGCAAAGCCAGTTACACTTTAGTGTTACCCACGAGTGTCTGTTTCACCATTAAATACCTCTTACGCTCAAGGTACTATGAAACCGTGTCAGACGTGCTCAACTCCGTGAAGAAAATGGAGGAGAGCCTGAAAAGGCTGAAACAAGCCAGAAAAACCGCTGCCACCAGCTCGGTTGGTCCCAGCGGCGGCATGAGCGACGACGACAAAATCAGGCTGCAGTTGGCCTTAGATGTTGAGTACCTAGGAGAGCAGGTAACCCGTCAGCCGCCAGCAGGCCCAGCGAATGCGAGACCAGACTCTGAGGGCCCCGCAGTTACCTGGGGGGTCACGTGAGCCCTGAGGTGCTGTTGCAGTGGCTAGAGAGTCAGTTCCCGGGTGTTAAGAGAAAGAGCCTGGGGCCCAAGTTACTTTGAAGGTGATTTGCATCTTGGTACTATGAGAAAGAAAAGGTAGAAGAATACTGAGATTCCCTGTCAGAAGTCCATGGAGTGCTCTTTGGTGATGTGGCCTCTGCTTGGTTCCCCAGTGGCGGGTGCTCACGGTGCCCGCTGCAGTGCGGGCTCACGGCAGAGACAGCGTCCTTTGGTCCACTGCCTAGAAAGTGCCTGATGCATAGTTGGCACCAAATCCAGGTCTTCGAAATTCTCGCTGGTTTGGCTTAGACTAGCTATGAAAGCATCACCTCCTGCGTGCGTGGGAGGTTGTCTGAGCACAGCTGCTTTGCTTCCCTCTCTGGGTTTTGTAGGTTTTCTGTAAAATGCACATTTCAGGATCACAATACACGGCTGAACGTTAACATGTGCATTGCCACTTAGGAGGTGATGTGGGCGACGTGCTCCAAATGCCTCTTCGTTCTTGCTGAGGCGCCGTCCTCATCGCATCATAAAACTTTTGGATGTTCAGAAACGGGTCTTCTAAACTTTTTAGGTTTCCCACATAGCAGTAGATCCTCAAGGAAGATTTTGCCAGAGAAAAAGAAGTAAATTCATAAAATTTCCATCAGAAGACACTTTGTTTTCTAGCTCACTGAGGAATTTCTTTTATACATGAGGGTCATCACTAAAAATCTAAATTTTTTCTGCTTTGAGGTGAGTTTAGAGATATATCCTGGCAAAAGTCAATTGCCATGTTTCTTTATTTCACAAAAGAAACTTAGTCTTTTACAAGCAAGAAAATTTGTTATAGAAAAATGGATAGTCAATAAGCAAAAGAAAGGGAAGGAAGGAAGGAGGGATGGGGGATGAAGGGGAAGAAGGTACTCCCAAAATCCCAGAGCTAACCACAAAATGCTGACAAATGCTTGGTGTGTATCTTTCCAGATCTGTGTGTGTGTGTGTTTGCTGTTGTTGGGTTTTTTTATTCTTTTTTTTAAATTGTATTTTTATTTTTATTAAGACAGAGTCTTGCTCTGTTACTCAGGCAAGTACCATGGCGTCAGCCTACCTCACAGCAACCTCAAACTCCTGGACTCAAGCAGTCCTCCTGCCTCAGCCTCCCGAGTAGCTGAGACTACAGGCGCACACCATGCCTTGCTAATTTTTTCTATTTTTAGTAGAGATGGGGTCTCACTTTTGCTCAGGGTGGTCTGGAACTCCTGAGCTCAAGCAATCCTCCCGCCTGGGCCTCCCAGAGTGCTAGGATTATAGGCATGAGCTACCACGCCTGGCCTGCTGTTGTTTTTAAACAGAAGTGGGAACATAGTATGCCATGTCTTGGTTACCAGGATGATCCACAGTAGTTGCTGTGCCAAAGAGTGTTCAGCTCATCAGATTCTAAAAGGTTGCTGGTGATGGATGTGTTAAGAGACTAAGAGCTCAGGCCAATACTTTTTTGAAAATTCTCCACTTACAAAATAGTTGACTTTTTTATTTCTTTTAATGTGATTTTCTTTCTAGAATTTTTTTTAAGTCCACAAAAGAGGCTCTTGTCCTGTCTTGTTTGATGGACTGAGGTAAAATAGCATACTGGCTTCTTAGAATGCTAAATGTTTGACCCCAAAAACCTAACATTTAGAATAAGTAAATCATTTGCTCTAAAGAAGAAAATACCCAGCAAGTCTTTGGGGAACTGTCTTTCTCTGGTTTGCTGGAAGTGGGAGTGGAGATTTTTGTTCTGTCTTTTGTAAGAGTCTCTTTTCCACATTCAGCATAAACTGCAGTAACACAATCATTCTCGTGGCCTTTGCAGATACAAAAGATGGGCTTGCAAACCAGTGACATAAAAAGCTTCCCGGCTCTGGCAGAGCTTGTTGCCGCTGCCAAGGACCAGGCAACAGCCGAACAGTCATAAGCATCTTGGAGGCCCCAAGGGGAGAGGAAGTTGGACTTCAAGCCCGAAAGGAAGAAAGCGGCTCTGTTCTCCCGCAGGCCTCTGTGGCGAAGAGGTGCTTCCAGCGTCACCCCAGCAACGCCGCCGTGCGTCTTCTCTCAGCGTATTTGGGTCTTCTCTCGCCCAAAAAGAACACAGAAGCCTTTTCCATTGTATGGAAGATAGTTTTTAAGACATTTGAAACTTTCTACTATAGTTTACAGAACAGATTATTTTATTTTTATCGTGAATCTTAGCGCGGAAGAGCTGATTTCTAAAATATGATTAAAGTAAATATATGTGTATAAATATAAAATTGGGTTGTCTCCCTGAGCCTGCGCTGGGGGCGGCGGCCGCAGTGGAGTGGCGTGGAAACGCCCTGCTCTGGAACGGCCAGAACTGTGTCCGCTCCTGGGCTTTCTGGAAGAGGCTGTGAGGCAGCCGTCCTGCGCTCTCACACGCGCTCTGTGTGCTCCTCACCCACACCTCTCTCAGGAGCCAGAACCAGTAGGAAAGATTTACTTCCTGAATAAAAGAAGTGTCTGCCAAGAGTGCGTGTACCTTGTATTTGTAAACTCCTCTCATCACTAGTGCCCTAGAGTGACAGGTGTTCCTGTACAGGCAGATGCTCCCTTTAACCCCTGTCCAAAGGGTCCTGTCCAGCACAGACCCTCCCTTTAGATGGGTGGCAGCTCTGTTCCCTGGAGGAAGAACAAACGTGCCAGGGCCCACCCTTCCTGGCCAGTGGGTACAGACAGAGGGAGGAAGGGAGACTGGGAAGAGGCGCTGAGATGGTCGTTGGTTCGTTAACTCTCATACCCATGCAACACGAGCGTCCTGCGGGCCTGGCTGCAGCCGTGGCATCTACCTTTCAGCTTCGTGATGAAGCAGCTGTGTTGCTCCCTCTAGCTTTGCATTCCTGTGCACCTCAGTCCCTTTGTTCAAAGGTTAGCTAGAGTGAGAGAAAGGAAAAAGAAACCCGTAGGGAATTTAAGCAGGTCCTGGAGCTGGCAGGAGTGATTTTTCAGCGCTGTGATGAGGAGGGCTAGAGAAGTCAGGAAGCCCCAGTGAAAGCCCCAGAAGCCGTGTGTGTGGAGTCCACATGTCCGACAGGCCCCCACAAGGAAGGCTTCTACTTTCTGTTCCCACACAGAAGCCCTCTCTGCCTTTTTCTGCTCCCTGCATAAAGAGCGTTCGCTCCAGGCTGAGCCGTGGAGGCCCTGTCCCCGGAGGGGCCTAAGTGTTGGAGTTCGGTGTTGGGAAGTTTGGTCAGAGAGATAGAACCGTAGGGGAGAGCAGAAAGGATTTCTTCCCACGGCCCGACACGGCTGACGTGCCTGTGTGGGAGCCGGCTGGCCAGCTAGACAAGGCTGTCGCCAGTGGGGGCAAAAGGAAAGGCGTGACACAGGACAGCAAGGGTGGACTGGAGCCCATGGGGATAAACGGAGCCCACATCTGGCTCTCGCTTCCTCCAGGTCTCCCAGGGTCAGCAATGGGGTGACCTGCAAAGGAAGCTGGCACCTTCTGGAAGCTACACGGGCACCTGGCCCAGGATCTGGGGAAGCTGAAGAAGAGCTCCAACAGGACCTGAAGGAGCTGCAGGCCCACGGCCTGCCCCACGCCCACCGCCTGCCCCATGCTGATGGGAGAGCCTGCAGCTCTGCGTCAACACGCGTGAGCTGCTCAGAGCCCGGCCTGCGGCAGCCTGCTACCTGTGATCACACCGCCACTTTGCTCACCTTCCGAGCCTCCTACAGGTGCATCTTGTGGCCAAGGCCAGCCTTGAGCCATCCCAGGAAGGGAGTTGCGGGGAACGTAGTTCAGCCTAGCCAAGTCGATCTGGGGTGAAGCTGCCTGAGTAGCCACATGTCTCTAAGCCACTTCTGCCAACCCGGCCTTCATCAACCATAGACCCCTAAGTGCTTGTCCCCCCCGCCCTGACTCTGCCTTTCTCATTTGTTTCAAAACATGGAGGAGAAGGATGTCATTTATCAGCCCCCTCCAATTCCAGCTTAATTATTCCCATTTTACAGATGAGGAAACAGACACATTATTAGGTCATTGAGATAACTAATAAAAGGATTTAAACCCAGGCCAGATAGTTCCAGAGCCCAGTTTATTAACCATTAGGTAATTCTCCCTCCCTAATAGCAGCACTAGAACAGAGAAGTTAGCAGTCCAGGATCGGAACCCAAATTACTGATTTCTTTGACCCCCATCAATCCCTGACAGGCCCTGGACTTAATGACACCACCTTTCCCGGCTTGTCTCACGGTAGTGACAGTCTTGCTGTCATAATACCTATTTCTAGGCTTAAGAAACGAGACCGTTTGGGAAAAAGCACCAAGTTTCAGAATGCTTCTCTGCTGTTCCCCAGAACATCTCTCCTTTCTTTGATATATGTTTCATCCGTCTGCTTTGGAGAATCATCATTATTGAGTAAAGTTTAAAGGTGAAATAATACTTTTTTACTGTAAAACTAATTATTTTCAATTTTATATAGACTCAACAGAGGGGCTCAAACACAAGAAGTTTACTTTTTGCTGGTGCAATGTTGCACTGTTAGGGAGGCTGTGAACAGGTCGCCCGGGGCAACTTGAATGCAGGGATGTGGACTCCGAGACCCCTCCCGTCTCAAGGCGATGGAGTCACTGACATGTCAACACACACGGTGTTTGTGAGTCCGTCACAGTCACCCAGGACATCTCTGCTCATTCTGCAACTTTAAAAATTGCATGGTGAAAGCACGTCCACACAAAAACCTGCACACGGCTGTTACAACAGCTGTCCTCACAACGGCCAAAACCTGGAAGCAACCGAGATGTGCTTCGGTAGGTAAATGGGTAAATAAACTGTGATACATCCAGATGATGGACTATCATTCAGCAATGAAAAGAAAGGAGCTATCAGTCCACGAAAGCTGCGGAGGAAGTGTAAACGCAGGTTACTAGGTGAAAGAAGCCATTCTGAAAAGCCTGCACGCTGGGATTCCAGCCGTACGACAGGGCAAGGCAAAACCATGGAGAAGGCAGTAACAAGATCAGGGGTTGCCAGGAGTTAGGAGGGAGGAGGGGGGAACAGGCAGAGCACAGGGATTTCAGGCAGTGCCACTTCTCTGTGTGATACTGTGGTGGTGGACACATGTCATTGTACATCTGTCCAAGCCCGTAGAATGCGCAACACCAAGAGTGAATGCTGATGTAAACTGTGGAGTGGGGTGACAAAGACGTGTCGATGCAGATTTGTGGGTTGTAAGAAATGTCCCACTCTGGGGCGGGATGTTGGCAGCGGGGGAAATCTTGAGGGATAGGGGACATATGGGGAGTCTGTGTACCTTCCTCTCAGTTTTGCCGTGAGCCTAAAACTGCTCTAAAAAATGAAGTCTATTAGAGAAAAATCACACGGCATCGTATTCAAATCCACAATCCGCTGTCCAAAACCTTCAGTGCCTGTGTCAGTAGTTGGAGTTTTTCAGATTTTAAAAAGGTAAAGTGGTTTATATCCGATATATCCTGGACCATTCCCAGGGGGTTGTGGAATATTCACACTGTCGACTTTTATCATGTAAAGATCTTCGACAGCCTCATGGTCTAGTTTTGCTGCCAAATGAGTAACAAAAATCTTTCGGTTTTCCAAATTCATTAAGAGATTTGGGACCCAATGAATTTCCCGGAAGCTGTTGGAAGCATCCCGCAGCTGTGGTCCCTCCAGATCTCGCGGGCAGCCGGAATCTCACTGGTAGTGACCATAGTTGCTGAGTAATGGCCTTGGCTAGTGGATGGGCACGCTGCCGCCCCTGGAAGGCTTAGAACACGGTGAAGAATTGTTTAAGAGAAACAGACCGGACCCTTATAATTAATTGTGTGTGTGTGTGCATGTAAGTAACCTGCAAAATGTTGGTGTCTTGTATCTTTGTAACATCCCAGAGAGCCGTCTGACCCAGCTTCCCATCTGTAACTGCACAGCACACAGGGCTGGAGAGCTGCGCGGGTTGGCAACACCGCAGCCCTGGCCACCTGCAGGAGCTGACGCAGCTGCTGGGTAGACTTGGTTAGTCCGCTGCCAGCTGCCTTAACACTCAAATGCTCTGTTCTTCGAGCACATGGCCGTGCTGTCTCGGGTCTTTGCAGGCGATTTCAAAGCCTCGGCCTCCTGTCAAAATGCAGATTCTGACCCCGTAGGTCCAGGTGGGGCCTGAGATCCTGCATTCTAAGAAGTTCCCAAGGCTGCTGCCAGGGCCACCGCCACTGCCGCCGCCACTGCTGCTGCTGGTCCAAGGGCTGCACTTTGAATAGCAAGACTTTAAAGGACTTCTGGTCCCTGTACTTCCAGTTCTCCCCAGAGACCTGGCATCCCGTGGCCATTTCGGGGAGTACATGTGAGGCTGCATCCACCCCCAGTGGCCCTTTGCGGGGAGAACAAACCAGGGAGCTCCGAGAGTGGCAGCGAAGGTGACCCCAAATAAAACTGGTGACGTGCATCATGATGAAGGAACTACAGACACTGATCACTGATGTGGCAAACACGATCCCTTGAGCGTGAACTAAAGGACGTGCTGTCTTCGTGACGTGGAGGCAGGGAGACGCGTTCAAGGCCGGAGCGAGATGCTCGGGGCGTGCGGGGGAGGCTGAGACCTGAAGGGCTGTCGCAGCAGGTGCCCCCAGGCTCTGGGCAGTAGCTGACACACACGCATTGAAATACTCACTTATTTCAATGTTTATGGAAGGAGGAAGAGCAAGTGCTTCGCAGACATAAGGCAGCAATGCCGTTGTTACCAAGCGACAGCAACGGGCCTGCTGGGAGCCCTCCTCCTCCTCAGTCTTACCCGGGCTTTCAAAGCTGTGGGTCCGATTCCATCAAAGGGAAACAGGCAGAGACACTCTACACATGGAAAGGAATCTGCAAGTATTTATCCGTGAGAACTGACTTCTCTATCTTGCACTCCGCAGGCACGGGACGAGCAGCCATCTGACCCTGCGTCACCGGGATGGAAGAAGTGCCCCTCTGCCCACTTCCTGTCCCGGGTGCCACGTGGGGTGCAGCCTCCCCCGTGCCCCGTCCCCGTACATCACGCAGGTGGCACCACTGCGTACGGATGGACGTGTCCGGAGAAACCCATGACCTAGAACTTCTCCAGAGGACAGCTCAGTGCGGGCCTGGCCTGCCACGGAGACTCCACCCACGGCCCTGGCAGGCGCGTCTGCCTGCACAGCCTGTCGGCTCGGTTACGTGTATCTGTTCTGCTGCTAAATGAAAGATAGAATTTTTTGGCTTTTTGTTGCAAAACATTTATTACTAACACAAAGGAGGGATAACCAGCCACGGTTTCACATTCCAATGTAAATTCAGACATTTGTGTGTTTTGTAGTTTGTTGTTGAAAAATCACAAATATCTATGAAAAAAAAAAAACTAAAGTATTGTGGAAACTGCGTGAAGGTCATAGTCTCACATTCATTAAGCTAAATATAAACCAAGGCAATAAAAAAATGTATATTTTAATATTAAAACCCAATTTCTCTTCTCAACTAAAAAGGGAACACTTTTTGGTTTCACAAACAAGTTGGTTTGTCCAAATTCCTTCCGGAACAGTAGTCCTGTGCGAAACACCAGTTCCTGGTCCGGCCCGGCCTCATGCCACGCTCAGCGGGTGGGTCACGCGGCCCAGGAAGTGCAGGGAGGCGGAGCCGTGCTCGTACACGGCAAACAGGAACGGGCTGCTCAGGGTCACCTCCAAGGCCTCGGGCTTTCCGGGCTGCTGGGCAGACTCTGTGGACTGCTCTCCATCGTCCGCTTGGAGTTCAAAAAGAACACTGTTCACCACCTGCAAGGCAGCAACATTGCGATGGCACCCAGGGCACGCTGGGCGCAGGAGGGCTGCGCTCACTGTCCTGGAGGGGGATGTTTCTCCAGCCTGCCAGGAACACGCATAGTACACACATGCCCCCCAGTGTAGACAAAGGTGTGCTTGTGTAGACAGCCCTTACTCGGCCATCCTGGCCCAACGCACTGATGGCGTCTCCCTTACATGCCCGTCACACCCGAGAAACCCATGACCTAGAACTTCTCCACCCTCCACCTTGCTGTCCGGGGTGGAATTCCTGGCTCCCTCTGCTGTGGCCCCCCAGTGCTTAGCTAACGTAGCAGAGAGGGCTCATGACTCCTGCAGTGACCCCCATCTTCTCCCCTGCACCTGCACCGTGCCCAGAGCACGCAGGCATGTCCGTGGTAGTTGCAGCCGTGCATCGCTCCACATGGCAGAGGAAGAGTCTGCCTACTGCCAAGTATTTCCCTGAAGAAGGGGCTCGGGCCTGGGGGTCTCACTCCCCTCAACCCAGTCACACTCCTGCTACAGCATCTGGGGAGGATGCCAAGGTGGGAGGCTGGCCAGGCTGAGCAGTGCCACAGAGCACACAGCAGGGTCCGGGATACGAGGCGTCTGCTGCTCTGCACCTGTCCCTGGAAAGCCCCCGAAGTCTCTGGCAGCTTCTCCCCCATCCTTGGCCCTGTTCTCCTCTCCCTCCTACCCTGAGGGCCCCGTGTGCAGCTTCCCCTGTGTCCTTCCCATGGGCTCCTCCCACCCTGCGAACACACAGAACCCAGGTCAGACACGCACACGGGCCCGCACAGTACCTTTCCCACCCTGACGTCATCACCGCTGATTTTGCCCAGGTTCGCCTTGGCACCCAGCAGGGTGGGCAGCCTGGCCTTGGCAAGTAGGTCCTGCAGGTCATAGGAGCCTCGCAGTACCAGCTGGGGCATGGTCAGGCGCATGGCCCTGGGAAGAGGACGCACCGTTAGGAAGGTTCCAGAGAGGCTTCCACCGTGACTCCTCAAGCCACACAGCAAGGGAAGCCATGAGCCGCCAGGGAGCCAGGTGGGCGTATGCTCCCTGCTCCTGTCCCTGAAGAGGGGGACATTTGCCCTTCTGACCCAACTAGGTCATCCTCACCCTTGGAAAAAACTTGAGCAAAAATACAATTAAAAAACCTCCAAGTCATTTGAAATACTATGAGGAGGACATAGAACGTGTACCAGTGATGATCTGGGGTGATTAAATGTGAGCAGTGGCCTGTTCTTTGGTCCATTCTGTTTTTAGGTTGACTCTATTGAAGGTGTGTTACTTGAATAATTTTAAAAATGCTATTCCCTAAAATAACACATCGTGTCTCGCTAGCTACCTCTCAGCAGTGTTCTCGATGGCAACACAGCCAAGAAAAGGACTGTGGCACAGTACGCAGTGTCAGCCTCTGTGCTGGGCATGCCGCTGCGTCGATGGGATTGACTGTTGTAGACAGCCTCTTCCTTCTGATGTCCCTCAGAGCCCGTGGACATCTCAGTGTCATACCAAGGCCTTGCAAGAGTCAATGTGTGCCCGTGTTCACAGCAGCTCTGTTCACAACAGGCAAGATGCGGAAGCGCCCACGCGTCCGTTGGTGGGTGAGTGGGTGACAAAACGTGGCCTATCCACACGGCAGAATGAGATTCCGCCTTAGAAAGGAAGAAATTCCAACACGTGCTACACCCCGGATGAACCTCGAAGACATTAGGGGTTGCCAGGGGCTGGGGGAGGGGAGTGGGGATGGGGATTTAGTATTTAATGGGAAACGAGAAAGTTCTGGAGATGGATGGTGGTGGCAGCTGCACAACAATGTGAATGTACTTAGTGCCACTGAATGGTTAAGATGGCAAATTTTATCTTATGTCTATTTTACCACAATAAAAAAATCACTTAAAAAAACCGAAGTTGACATCAGAAAGCCATTCGTGTCCCTTAGTGTCTGTCTTCGGGAGCAGATTTCTAGGCCTGACTCATCTGGACCTGATATGTAGGTCAAATCTGAGCTCCACTGAAGGAAATTGTTTGTTTTTGTCAAGAGGAGCTAATGACACCTCCTTCGCCTCTCCCGGCCTCCGACAACGGGTTCCGGATCAAGGGAAACTCCTGTGTGCCGCGCATGTGTGTGTGCACGGGACGTGGCGTCCAAAAGGCCCCTCTCAGAGAGGGGACTGAAATGTTCTCCCTCTCTTCGGAACTGGTAGGTAAATGTAAGTGCAGAAAAAGCATTCTCCCCTCCCCGCCACCTCGCCTGCTCCGGAAAGACACAGGCCAACCGGAGAGCTCAGTGCGCGGCTGGAGAGACAGCGGTAGATGCACTGTCCACCTGGCCACCCCTCACTGCTCCGTGCCCTAGGCTCAGCTAAGTGCCAGCTTGTGTGTCCCCCCACCTCGCCTCCCCGCCCTGGGCAGACGGATGGCACAACTCCTCTACTTCCCGGGGGAGACCCGGAGGCTCCTACCGGGGGGACGGGTCCTTCATCCAGCTGCGGAAGTCATACTGGAAGACCAGGGCCTCGACCTTGTCCAGGTCACAGCTGCAGTGGGGCTGGACCAGCAGCAGGCCGGCGTGCTCGCCAAAGGGCACATCAGTCACCGAGAAGTTGTTCTGGGCATCGCTCCAGTGCTGGAAGGTGCCCATGCCAGAGAGCATGGGGACAGACACTGAGGTGCTGTTGTCCACCCAGAACTCCTGGAGCCCGGGCAGCAGGGAGAAGCCCTTCATCTTCCCTGAAACCCAGACAGAGACAAGGAGGGAAGAGTCAGCTGGGGTGGGGCAGGGGCTGGCAGACACCGCAGGGCCCTCTCCTGCCCTCTCTCCCGCCTCAGCCTCCTTCCCGGGCCTGCCCCAGGCCCTCTGCATCCTCCTGGCCACAGGGCCTCACCCCCCACCGACCAGAACCCCGAGTGTTGCTCAAGTCCTCCTCCTGCAGAATCCAACCCTTGGAGTTCACTAAGGTAGCCCTAGCTACCAACTGCGGAAGACTCAGGGCATGCCAGGCACTGAACCTGAGGTTTTGCCGGTGTCACCTTCAGGGACCCACCCTGCTGGCACCTGACCTGGTAAACTCGAATCCAGATCTGTCCTGGTCTGAAGCCTGTGGTTTGCCATACTCACTTTTTTTTCCTTTAATAAGTGATTTTTAGAGTGGTTTTAGGCTCACAGCAAAATTGAGCAGAAAGTACGGAGCTCCCACACAGGCTCAGCCTCCCCCGCTATCATCCGCACCAAGTGGCCCATTTGCTGCAACCGGGGAACCTGCACCGACTCGTCCTTATCACCCGGAGTCCGCGGTCTACGTGCGCGCTCCTGGCGTTGCGCATGCTCTGGGGTTGGACGGGGCAGGACGACACGCAGCCACTGTTGCAGGATTCCACAGAGTCCTTGCTGCACACTCACTTTTTCGTCTGGGTCCAACCCCAGCTGTGGCAGAGCCTGCTGGCTGTCCTCTGGTCCCCATACAGAGCCGGCCACGCAGGCTCTGGGGACAACGGCTCCATTTCTCAGCAGCCCCTGCCGCTAGGGACAGTCACACGACCTCGTTGTGACCCATGGGTTTGAACGGGGCCTGGGGGGCAGGGGTCAGCCCTCTGTCTCCCCTCCCGCTCGCAGGGCTGTGGAGTAGGTGAGAGCTGGGGAGAGGCCAGCAGGTCAGACCACCCCAGGGGCAGAATGCAAATTCCAGGGGCAGAACGCAAATTCGTGTCTAAGCACTGTTACTCCCGGCCTCTCTCCGACAGCAGCCGGCCCTCCACCACGACCTTACACTAGCACATTGCACCCTCTGCAGTCCTCTCACTCCTGGTGAAGGGTCCATTTGTGGTTGTGTTTAGCAGAATTGGGTGAAGTAGAGTAGAGGCCATCACGGAGCAGTCCCCTGAGCACATGGCACTCGGGAGTCTCAGGAGAGGGGGGTTAAAAAGAGTCCAGTCTCCCTTTTTACTGAATCAGAGGTCACCAACGTGAAGTGGGGGGGGGCTGGGAGGACACAATTCCTGGCAGGAAGGACCTAGATGCAGTTGCCACCGCTGTCCGGGTCTCCTGAGAACGCAGAGGCAGACCCCGTGTCTCCCTTGTCCTCGGTGTGCCCTGGCAGGTGGCAAGAGCGGCTCCTGAGAAGCTACAGGGTCCCTCCTCACACTCTCCCTGTGGGGACCTCGGTGTTGGCCCACCCTGCCTGGCAGGTGGCTTTTTAGTTTAGAGGAAAAAAAGGACTAAACTCTTTTGCTCCAACAAATTAAAACAATAAAGGCAAGCTGCCTCCAAAAGGACATTGGAATCTGAAATGTGGGTGGCTGCCCTCTTCTCTCTGCTCATCCGACACGCCCGCTCTCCACCCTCATCCAGAGGGTGAGTGACTCTCTCCGGGTTAAGTCAGCTGGCGTCATGAAACCTGCCGGGGTTCCATGTCCCTCAGAGGAACAGCGAGTGCTGGGCAAAGGGCGCCTGGAACTCATTGGCTCCCACATCCCGCTGTCAGCTTCAGCCCCCAGGCATGTTTGCCCTGGGATCTACCTTCCCCTTAATCTCCAACAGCCTGGGGTCAGGGCCTGTACAGCCTTCCTCCTGCCCCTCCAAGACGCCTGGCTCAGAGTCCTACAAATAGTAAATACACTACGAGTATTTGTTGAATGAATAAGCAATTTTCATAGTAGGATTTTTTGGCAAGACTCCCTCTCATGTGAAAGGCATTTGAGCAAGCTAATTGGCTATTTCTGCAAGGGCCAGTGACTCTAGTCCTTGACCTTCCCAAGAGATGCAAACCTGTCCCTTCTAAGCATAGAGCTGGGCTATGGGGTGAGGGGCGGTGGGTTTGAATCCCAGGACCCCCAAGGTGGCTGTGCCATCCCGAGCAAGGCACTTTGTTTCCGAGAGTCTCTATGTCCTCACTAACACCTTTCGCTGCATCGTGAGGGGATTTAACGGTGAAAGCAAAAGGATGTGGTATAGCGACAGCACGTGGTAGCTCTAGGAGATGGTGCTCATCCCAGGGCCTGGCGGGACAGGCACCTCCCCTCCTGGAGGGGTCTCCAGGTGCATCCTCACAGCCATGCCATGCCCACCCCCAAGGCCGGGCTGCTTAGCTCAGCCGCACTTGAACACTAGTCCACAGAAACAGGGAACTGCCACCCTTTGGCACTGGCGCAGGGCCAGAGCTGATGAAGGCTTTGCCTTACCTCGGAAGTGGACGTAGGTGCTGAAAAGCAGGGTGCTGTCTGCTGTGACTCCCATCGGGCTGGTCATCTTCCACCCCGTCACAGCCTGCATGAACCTGTCCATTTTCTCAGCGGCGAGATCCGGGTCTGTGGAGAGGTCCAGAGAGCGTGGGAGCACAACAGGGGCATAGAGAGCTAGGCCCTGCACGAATGGCTGCTTCAGGTGCACGCTTGGGTCCGTGAACAGGCCCACCACCGTGGACAGCAGCAGCTGGGCCTGGCCATCCGCCCCACCGGGGGCGACCAGCAGGCCCTGGATGGCCTGCAGGGCGGAGAGGACCTTGTGCCCGTCCATCCAGGAGGTGCAGCCCCAGTCCTCCCTAGTGATGCCCAGGAGCACCTGTAGCTTATGGGCCGTGGGGTCCAAGGCGCCCAGGTAGAAAGAGGCCAGGGTGCCGAAGAGAGCTATCGGGGAGAGCATGACGGCACCAGTGGCGATCCCTGACTTGCTCAGCGTCTTATACATGCGGAAGCCCAGGATGTTGGCCAACATCCCGACCATCTCGGCCCTCAGCTCGTCTTCAGCCTCCAGCCTCTCAGCAGCCAGCACCAGCTGCTGGCGCAGGTCTTCCTCTTCCACCGGGGCCGTCTTAGCCTGAATCGGAGCAGGTGTGAAGGTCGGCTCTTTGAGTGTCTCCGCATTGGATTTCTCCATCTGCTCACAGCTGCTCTTGCTGTAGATGAGGAGGTGGAAGGGGTGTATGTACACCCGGTCCCCAGTGGCCAGGCCAGCCCAGGCCATGAGGCAGAGGACAGTGGCCCTCAGGGTCACACCAGCAGGACCCATCTCTGACCGCAGCACTCACTTCTGCGTACCCTGAAGAATCATTTATGAAGGGTGAAAGGTGATTATTAACTAACCATTAAGAGCCCTCTAGCCAGACTTCTAGCTGTTCCAATACCCCCTGCAACCATTTAGCCCAGGACAAATCCATCCTCATCTACAACTGATGAAGAAAGCAATGGATTCCAGGCTCCATGGAAAATGTGTGACCCAAGTGCCAAATGCACTGTTATGGGCTGGATCAGGTCCCCTCCTGCTCAGCCCCCTGTTCCCCACAAAATTCATATGTTGAAGTCCTAACTCCCAGGACCTCGGAACGTGACTATGTTTAGAGACGGGGCCTTTGAAGAGGTGATTAAGTTAAGATGAGGCCATTAGTGTGGGCCCCACTCCAATACGACCGGTATTCTTATAAGAAGAGGAGATCGAGACACAGACACACACAGAGCGAAGACCATGTGAGGTCTCAGGAGAAGACAGCCATCCACCAGCCAAGGAGAGGGGCCCCAGGAGAAACCAGCTCTGCCTACACTTTGATCTCGGGCTTCTAGCCACCAGCACTCTGAGATAATTGACAAATGCTGCTGAAGCCCTCAGTCTGTGGTACTTACTGTGGCAGCCTGAGCAGACTGGCTGAGAGTTCTCCCCTAGGGACCCAAGTGTGTGCCAGTCAGGAGGTCTTTGTGGAAGCCCCCCCACCCCCTGAGATGATAATGCAATGGCTTGGGAATGGGTTTTTTAGTCTCCCCCATGGTCCTCATGTGCAGCCAGAGCAGAGCCAGAATTTCCCACCTGCCTCAACCTCAGACCAGCTCTCGACTATCCCTGCATGGCACCACCCCCGACGGAGCTCCAAAGTCCCACCTGCCCAGCTTGGCGTGGCCACCAGCAGTCAGACTCGTCAGTCTATGCTGGGGCCTGGCATAATCTTTTTTTTAAACTTCTCAAGTGACTCTGATGTGCAGCCAGGGTTTAGAGCCCCTGCCCAAGACACAGGTCGCCAGGGTGGGCCAGAGGAGCTCCGGCACCCCACTCCCTCCAAACTCCTGCGACTCTGCTCCGGCCTCAACTATCGCAAACAGCACGCCGGGAGCTAGCCTGAGACCCTGCAAGAGAAGGTTCTGGGGCTACCCTGTGAATTTATTCCATCTGCCTCTTCTCCACGGAGGGATGAACGTTCGTTCTGTTGGTTCATTCAACTCTAACAATTTGTACCACATCTCGCTCATTTCTCGTAGAGGGGGTGACCTGTAATACCGTGTCACTCCTCAGCCCTCCTGCCCCCCAGTGCTGATCAGGGCTTTCTTGGAGCTGTGGTATGTCGCCACTGACCCAAGGTCACCTTGATGCCTCCCCTAAGCACACCCAGTCACCTCTCTTGTGTTGGCGCCCAGGCTGGTACCCACACCGGCCCTCCGCACAATGCAACCGCCCAGGTGCACAGTGTGTCTTTCAATTGACAAAGGGACTTTGACTGGTGACCTCAGCCGCCATCTCGCCCAACCTCCCCATGCGTTTGACTCCATCCACTGTCCTCATGCAAAGCCACGTGACCAGGAACAAGGGAACAAGACAGTCTCCCTGCTCCTCACAGGCCTCCGGTGCAGACAAGCCCAAGTTGCCAGTTCACGCTTGATCCAGACAGTTAGACCAAGCTGCATCAGCAGGGACACCTGTGGGAACCCACTGTGGGGGGGAGCCCCACCTAACAGGCCCCTACAGGGCCCGGGTTTGGACGACACAGGGAAACACAGCCCCCTCTCGCTTTCCTGCTCTTGCACGGGCACCGTCTGAGCGGAAGCAATTTCAGGGGCCGTTTTGCGGCAGAGGTCTTTGTTCTCAGTTGTGACCTGCTGCTGCTCCCCGGGATGGTCTAGGTGTGCAGGCAGCGGGGTCCTGAGTGTGACGGTGTTCAGCGTGGGGGCCGACACCCCCCCCTGGCCCTCCCCCCTTCAGCAGCCCTTCGCCCTCCCTCTTCCCCAGCCTCTCTGCTCTCCCTCCCTCCTCCTGGCTCCTAAAGGCCTAGGGGGAGGGTGGCAGCTCAGCTTCTGTGATGCTGCCACTTGCAGGGCCCTGCTCCCAGCACTTTCCTTATATCAACCCATCTGATCTCCACAAGAGCCCTCACCTTCCCCTCGGACCCTTCGATGACACATTTCACCCTGCTTGCCCCGCCACGCCGGGCACGCTTAACTCTCCTGTCCTGACGGACTTTTACCACCTTGCTACATCCTGTGTCATTTAGTTACGTATTTATTATGCTCCGTGTCTTGTCTGTCCCCTCCCATGGAATGGAAGCCCCACGAGAGCAGGGTCCTGCTGTCTCGTTCACCGATACAGCCAACATTCCCAAGACAGTGCCTGGGATGTAGTAGGTCCTGGATATGTAGTTGTTAAATTAATTAGTTGATGCTGTTTTGCAGAGGAACAGAGAGGTCCAGTGACTTGCCTCAGGTCAAACAGCCGGTAAGAGACAGAAATAGAACTCAAACTGAGACTCCCCCAACCCCCGCAACCTATTGTCCACATGCTTAAGTATCAAGCTATACTGCCTCTTGAAAAAAATAAGAATCTGCCTTTTCAGCTCATCCTAAAATTTAGAAACATTTTCATGTCATATTAGTTCTCTTAAGTTATACTGCAGCCCACAAGAGAGGAAGCCCAGGCACTGTTATTAGGCCCATTTTACAGATAAGCAAACAGGCAGACCCGGGCAGTCTGACTCAGGGGAGGTGCAGGTTGACCCTGGTGGGGGGCAGTGAGGGGCTGACCAAGCTAGACGCCCCCTGCCTGCCCCACTGCCTGCATCAGCCTCGCTGCTCCTTCTGATGGGAAGAGGACCCAGTGGACTCTTGGCCATTCTGACCCTGCTCCTCTGCCTGTCCCCTCCAACCCCAAGGACCCTAGGTCTGCTCAGAGGAAGCAGGAGGACCTGACCATGTTGCCCCACTGCTAAGGAGGAGCAGTTCCTCTGGGGAGACTCGGAGTGAGATCTAAGGGGGAGGCCGGGCCACCTCCAGATGTCTGGCCTTATGGGGGGAGAGGCAGCTTCAGTCGTCACGTCTCCTGCAGTGCACAGTCACTGTCACCCTCCTCGCTCCTTGCTCCCAAATGTGGTGCAGCCAGCATTTCCCCACCGCCTCCCGGAGGTCCCTAGCCCTGTCCTCCCAGCACACAGCTCAGCTGTATCTGAAAGAGACACGGTGGAGAGGGACCTCCTGCTTACCTTCCACTCCAGTCCCAGAACAAGGGCAGCCTCTTCCCCAGCTAGGCCATGGAGGCCCTATTTATAACTAAGGGGTGGAGATGGAGCCGTTCCCAGGCCACTCTGCGCACAGGCTGGAGGAGGGGGCTTGCATCACTTGACCAGACCGCAGGCTGGCCAGGGGGACGGACGCCAGAAGCCACTCTCGCCCTGGGACCCCTTCCAGGACGTCACGCTGATCGATGCACGGTTTCACTGCTGAACAGAACGAGCCAGTGCAGGGCTGGGTTACACATTTACTGACGTTTGCTGGAGCGAAGGCCACTGTTACCGGACACTAGAGGAGCATCCCCCGAGTGGTGTGGCCACCTGAGGCCAACCGCCCAGGCCTTCTGACCAAGCCCCCCTTGTGGTGTGCTTTTGAGAGGCCACAAGGACGGCCAGCTGGGGGGAGGAGGGAGCCGGGACAGGAGAAAGAGCCGTGCTCATGCAACCTGGGGCCACTTCTGACCCTGTCGCTTGCCCCTGGGGAATGTGACCTTGAGCAGCTCCAAACAGCCATTAGGTGCCTACCCTCTGTGAAGGCCTCTAATAGGCACTGGGAGAAACACACCACCGAGTGAAAAGCACCTTCTGGAAGCTTCCAATTTAGCTGTGGAGACAGATAAACTCCAACAACAGTGCAGCCAGATTGAAAGGCACAAATAAAATGCCTTCAGGTTGCAGAAAGGAGCAAACCGTGAAAGCTGGGGCAGGGCTGAGGGGGAATGTCATTGGAGCCACACTTTTTTTTTTTGTACATGAATGCACATAGCATCTTTATTTTTTTTATTTCTGCATATTATGGGGGTACAAATGTTTAGGTTACGTTGCCCTTGCCCCCGCCCCCCCAGTCAGAACTTCAAGCGTGTCCATCCCCAGACGGTGCACATCACGCTCATTATGTCTGTATATACCCACCCCCTCCTCTCCCCTCCCATCTGCCCAACGCCAGATAAATGTTATTCCTATATGTGCACTTAGGCGTTGATCGGTGAAACCAATTTGCTGGTGAGTACATGTGGTGCTTATTTTTCCATTCTTGGGATACCTCACTTAGTAGAATGGGCTCCAACTCTATCCAGGATGACACAAGAGGTTGGAGCCACACTTTGGAGCATAAGTAAGTTGACTTAGAAGTTGCAGGAGGGCTTTTCGGGGGAGAGGCTGTGGTGGTGGCCGCAAAGACCTGGCCAAATTGCTGCCGCCGGCCTATGCCTGCCACCCACGGGGACGACGGCAAGGTTGAGCTGTCACAGCTGTCTTTCCTACCAAGCCTCCAGGACCCAGAGCTCCAGGCCAAACTCTCAAGGAGCTGGGGCTGACACACATGGGGAAACCTGCTTGGCACCCAGGTCCAGGGTGCGGGGCCCTGATAACAGAAGCCCTTGAACACCATGCCAGGAGGCGGGCATGGAGGCCTCCTGCGGAGGGACTGATGGAAACAATGAATGAATGGAATAATGTCTTTTGCGGCAACTTGGATGGAACTGGAGAGCATTATCCTAAGTGAACTATCTCAGGAAAGGAACAACAAACACCTCTGTACTCACAAGTGGGAGCTAAGTGACAGGTGCACATGGTCACACAGAGCCGCGAATCGGGCGGTGGGGGCTCAGAAGAGGGGAGAGCGGGAAGGGGATGAGGGATCGAAACTTACCTGTCGGATACAACGCGTACTATTCAGGGGATGGGTGCACCAAAAGCCCCGACCTCACCACTGTACCACTCATCCACGTATCAAAAAACCACTCGTACCCCCTAAATCTATTGAAATAAAATAAATAAATAAAAGCACTTAAAAAAGAGTTCCAGGGTTGCGGTCCTCATCCAGCCCTCCTGGCCTGGGGGTCTACAGCATGAGAGGGAGAGGGTGACAAAAACAGAGATATCAGTGAGATTTGTTCACAGAGCCGGTGACAGCACCAAGGAGAATCTTCGTATGCACCAATTGGGCTGTGACAAATACGTAAGTACCCTTGTCTATCCCTTACTCTAAATCTTCATTTAAAAAAGATCATTATATCTCACATGGGCCTGTGAATTCTGTAATATGTTTTTTAAATGACTTTGTTCATATAGGCAAGGCTTTCCTGTCTGGGGCCCCACATAGCTTGGAGACCCTCCTAAGTGCCCCTCGTCTGAGTTGGTTCGTTGGGACCCCAGAGGCCTGGGTCCTGCGCCTGGCTCCGCCACCAGCTAGTTGTTTGAGGATCGGCAAATTGTTCCACCACAGTAACAAGCAGCCCTGGACACAGAAGGGGGACGTGAGGATCTAACATTCCTCAAGCACTTACTGTGTGCCCAGCGTTCCAATATTTCAGCTCTTTAAAGCCTCAGAGTTTATTCCATTCATTCACTGTTCCTGGTGCTCAGTATATATCAGGGAACAAAACAAAGGTCCTTGTCCTCGGGGCACTTTCATTGTGCCTGGGCCCCATGCTTCTGGCCTTGGAATGATCACCCCATTCAACAGCAAAGATAATAAAGAACTGATAAGGTAACATGCTGGAAGGTGGTGTCAAAGAAAATAAAATTTCAGGACCCTCTGAATTTATTATGTCAAGGAGGAGGCTCAGCCCTGGAGACTGGGTCGGGTAGTATGTTTGCAACTTCTGCTTTTTAGGTTATAAACACTCTTCCTCATTGTTCTTGTTCCATAAATGACTAGAAGAGACCGAGACCAGACTCCCCCCTTCCAGTCACTGATCTTTGCTATAGATTAGCTACCTCCTTTATTGTCCTGTACCTAACTCAGACCAGAAGGTGCCCAACACCCCGTGACTGTCACATCTTCTTCAGTGCGGAATGTTACCTGTGTCTTTCTCGAAGGAAAAAGACCGCCTCGACCAATCAGATTGTTCTAACTACGCATTAAGCCTTACATAGAAAGATGCTGAAGTTCTGTTAAATGTCTCTAAATTTTGTCCACATAAACGGCCCCAAACTTCTACACTTGGGAACACCGACTTCCACTCTTTGGAATCTGTGATTCCCGAGTGGCCTGTCCCCAAACTTTTCGCTTGAATAAACTCTCTTTAGATTAGATTCTGACCCTTTTGATTATTTTAGATTGACAGTGGTAAGTGCTGTGGAAATTGAATAAGGACAGGAACATGGGAAGGGAGGAGGACAGGGGACTCCTCAAAATCATAAAAGGATTGGTCCCGACGTTACTGAGAAGGCAGCAGGTGAACAAAATCGTGAGGAAGTTAGCTATGCCAGCAACCAGGCAGAGGAGAGAGATGCAAAGACGTGTCTGTGTGTGATTGTGGGGGGTGTCTGTGGGTGTGTGTCCCCATCTATGTACCCCAAACACAAACACAGACACACACAGAAAGGAGAGAGGAAGAACATATGTCAAAAAAATAAGTGTGAGATATTGAATAGCAGGATTATGGGGAACATTTATTTTCTTCTTTGTGTTGTTGAGATAGTTTCCCCAAGTATCGTTTTTTTCTTTAACAATGACTCTGGTTACTCGTGCAACATAAAAATTATTTTTTTAAATATAGATAAATGGACAGTCACAGAGAGTGTGAGATGTGAAGGGCTGATGGGAAAGAAGAGGACTGGACTGCAGCTCATGAGAGTTTCGTTGTTTGTTTGTTTGTTTGTTTTCTTTAGAGACAGGGTCTCGTTCTGTCACCCGGGCTAGAGTCCTGTGGCATCATCACAGCTCACAGAAACCTCAAACTCCCAGGCTCAAGCAACCCTCCTGCCTCAGTCTCCCACGTAGCTGGAACTACAGGCATGTGCCACTATGCCCGGCTAGTTTTTAAAATTTTCTGTAGAGATGGCATCTCACTATGTTGCCCAGGCTGGTCTCAAACTCCTGGGCTCAAGTGATCCTCCTGCCTCAGCTTCCCCAATAGCTAGACTACAGGTATGCGCCACCAAACCAGGCTAATTTTTCTATTTAGTAGAGATGGGGTCTTGCGCTTGCTCAGCTGGTCTTGAACCTCCTGAGCTCAAGCAATCCTCCTACCTCAGCCTCCCAGAGTGCCGGGATTATAGATGTGAGCCACCATGCCCGGCCCCCCGGGTACATTTTTAACACAAACTGGAACGACGAAGTCGCATGAAGGCAATCCAAAGGCAATGAGACTTACTGAGGAAAGCCAGCAGAGGCTCCTCCCAATCTCTTCCCAGCTGCTCTGTGGGGGCTGTCCCCAGGTTCCCCGTCCCTGCACTGCCCAGGAAAGGGGGTGAGCCAGGAGGGGGCAGAGGCCCACCCTCCTCCTGCTTGCCTTCAAAGCCAGGTCCTGCTCTTCTTCCCTTGTTGGGTTCTGGTGCAAGAGTGTGCCCTTCCCCCCAGACACCGTTTCTCTACAGTGTGTCCCCAAGCTCCATTCTGGCTGGTTAGCTCCCCGGGCCTTGCTGTCAAAGGCTAGTATCATCGCCTAGTTTTTGTTCCTCTGACATTTATCTCACGTTTATTGCCCACCTGTGGTGTGCCGTGCTCGCTAGCCACTGAACAGTCCCTCTCAGCCTACTGGGGACTCGCTTTCTTTAGTAAACTGATGGAACCACAGACCCATTCCCCAAAGAACACACAAACGCACTCTCGCATGCAATTTCACTCACAACTGCAGTGGTTTCACGCATCCCTGGAGGTCCATGGGTGTGCAGTTGAGAACTCCTGCACTGGACAGAGAGTTGAACAGGCATTTTCCCCCTCAGGAAAAGGTGTGTGTGCATGGGTGGTGGTGGCGTGTGTGTGCATGGTTTGTGCATGCATGCGAGTGATTGTGAAGTGGTGTGTGTGCTATAGTCTGGATGTTTGTACCCCCAAACCTCACGTTGAAATTTGATTCCAATGTTGAGGTGGGGGCCTAATGAGAAGTTCTTGAGTCTTGGGAACAGATCCTTCAGGAATAGATTAATGTCCTTCCAGGGGTGGGGGCGAGTGACTTCTCTGTTATTTCCCAAGAGAGCTGGTTGTTACAAGAGCCTGGCTTCTCTCCCCAAATGCTCTTGCTTCCTCTCTGACCACGTGATCTCTGCACACAGCGGCTCCTGTTCACCTTCCGCCATGAGTGGAAGTGTCCTGAGATTGTCACCAGAAGCAGATATTGGCACCATGCTTCTCGTACAGCCTGCAGAACTGTGAGCCAAATAAACCTCTTTTCTTTATAAATTGTCCAGCCTTAGGTATTCCTTTATGGAGACACTAAATGGACTAAATGTGTATGTGGTATATGTGTATAGTTTGTGCATGCATGCATATGTGTTGTGATGCGTGTGGTATGTGTGTGTGTGTGTGCATGTGTGTGGTGGAGGTGGTATACTGAGTGTACTAACTCATGTTTCCCGGCCATGCCCTGGTGCTCTTCTGTGGGGACACACACCTGTCCTGGGTGGCTGACCTAGACATGTGGGGCTCCCAGCTGCTCCCTCCTTCCTCTCCATAAACTAAAGGGGGTTAGACACACGTTGCCTGATTCCTTCCTCTGTCCTCTAGGCCTTCCCTGTCACCGAATGTCCCAGTGGCTTGCTCTCTCCTCTGGTCCTGGTCCCTCCTGTGCATCCTCATCCAGGACACATGGGCTCCCCAGCTCACCCCTGGATCAATTCCTTCCCGCACTGGCTGGCTCGCTCCCTGGGGCCCTCAGATCAAAGTTGTCCTCCCCAACCTCCCCTTTGCCATCCCCGCCTGCTCCTTGGGCCCAGTTCACCCCCCCTGGTCTGTTACCTTCTGCAAACTGTGTGCCCTTCAGTAGTGCTCCCTTCTTTCAAGTTCTCCGGCCCCGAGAGTTCATTCACACCGTGATACATCTTTCAGGACATTTGAGAGCAGTTCATCGGAGATTACAACACAGGTTAAAGTTCATTGCAAACTTTTTGCAAGGGGAGAGGCCTCTGAGAAAGCCAAATTTCCTTTAATAATGGCATATTATGGAGGAGAAAGTAAGGAAATAATCATTACTAGATTGGACCCAATAAAGAATGTCTGCTTAAATTTTTTGCAAGATTGGTTGGAAGTCCTCAGACTACTTCCAAAGCTATCAGCTGGGTGGATCTTCTCTATAAGACTTTTTTTTTTATTTCAGCAGATTATGGGGGTACAGATGTTTAGGTTATGTATGTTGCCCTTGCCCCCACCCAAGTCCGAACTTCAAGCGTGTCCATCCCCTGGATGGGGCGCATTGCACTCTTTGTGTTTGCATATACCCGTCCCCTCTTCCCCCGCTCCCGTCTCCCCCCTGCCCGACATCCAATAAATGTTATTCTTATATGTGCACTTACGTGTTGATCAGTTAATACCAATTTGATGGTGAGTACATGTGGTGCTTGTTTTTCCATTCTTGGGATACTTCCCTTAGTAGAATGCGTTCCAGCTCTTTCCAGAATACAAGAGGTGCTATATCACCATTGTTTCTTAAAGCTGAATAGTACTCCATGGTATACATATACCACATTTTATTAATCCACTCATGTATTGATGGACACTTGGGTTGTTTCCACATCTTTGCAATTGTGAATTGTGCTGCTAAAAACATTCGGGTGCAGGTGTCTTTTTCATAGAGTGTCTTTTGTTCTTTTGGGTAGATGCCCAGCAATGGGATTCCTGGATCAAATGGTAGCTCTACTTGTATCTCTTTAAGGTATCTCCATATTGCTTTCCACAGAGGTTGCACTAGTTTGCAGTCCCACCAACAGTGCATGAGTGTTCCTATCTCTCCGCATCCACGCCAACATTTATTGTTTTGGGACTTTTTGATAAAGATCAGTCTCACTGGAGATAAGTGATATCTCATTGTGGTTTTGATTTGCATTTCCCTGATGATTAGAGATCTTGAGCATTTTTTCATATGTTTTTTGGCCATTATTCTGTCTTCTTTTGAAAAGTTTCTGTTCATGTCCTTTGCCCACTTTTTGATAGGGTTCTTTGATTTTTTCTTGTTGATTTTCCTGAGTTCTAAGTAGATTCTAGTTATCAGCCCTTTATCGGATTTGTAGCATGCAAAAATTTTCTCCCATTCTGTAGATTGTATGTTTGCTCTTGTGACAGTTTCTTTGGCTGTGCGGAAGCTTAAGTTTGATCAGGTCCCATTTATTTATTTTGGTTGTTGCTGTGATTGCCTTTGGGGCCTTCTTCATAAATTCTTTGCCTAGGCCAATGTCTAGAAGAGTATTTCCAACATTTTCCTCTAGAATTCTAATAGTTTCACTCCTTAGGTTTAAATCTGTTACCCAGCGTGAGTTGATTTTTGTGAGAGGTGAAAGGTGTGGATCATGATTTAGTCTTCTACATCTGTAAGACTTTTAAGCCCATTAAAATAAATCAGAACATTACTAGAGCATTTTCATCAATAATGTAAATTATTCCCCAAAGGGGCAGCCATTCAAATAGAGCCCGGACTTTTGACCCAGCCCAGATGTAGGACAGTTTTCTTTCCAATAGGTGCTATTTCTTATGCATTCATTCCATCTGTGGAAGTCAGGGACAGAATTTATCTGTTGAACGAAAAGTCAATGCTCTGCAGAGAAACTAAGTAAGGCTTCACTCAGGATGGGGTCCGTGAAGCCAGACAAGGCTAGAGTCAGCAGGGTCCCCGTGCGACGTCTTGGTCAGTCAGGGGCCCTCAGGCTGGTCTCATCCGGGGATATTCTACTCTGTGGTTACTGAGATGAGACTTGGTCTAAACTGGAACTCCTACTTTCCAATCTCCGGTACACTCGCCTAGTCACAAGACAAACACACACAAACTCCCACTCTAAAGCAAAACCAAACCAAGCCAAGAAAGTAGATTATTTATGTACATATATGATGCAGTCTAACTTGGAATCATCTGTAAGGAAAGAACAAAGTGTAAACGAAAGAATGGGGTTTTCATTTTTGCTTCCAGGGCAAAACTAGTTGTTTCAAAGGGGACTCGTCTCTGCCCAGATGAGAGCTGCTGTCCCACAGTGTGCCTTGTGGGAGGCATGTGACCACTGGGCATCATTTACTGGAAAGCAGTGGGAGGGGAGGAGCCCTCTGTCCCGCATCCTACGTTGGGTCCCTGAAGTTCTAAGTTTTTCTTGTCTGATGAGGACACGTCCTACCATTTCTGAGTCCTCATTGCTGTCCATCTGCACCAGGAGGGCTGGGACAGGCCATTCGGACCTCTCAGTTTGTAGAACGGGCTCTTTAGGGAAAAGTCTATTTCTTTCTAATAAACAGCTCTCAAATACAAACAGAATTTTCTCAGTTGGCTCACCTCAGCTTTAGACTTCTAGTAAATAAAACAAAAGAGCCCCACCCAGCTCCCCTGTTTCACCAAGGGGAAACTGTTCCTTCTTTTTTTAATAAAATGTTTATTGTATTTATTTAAGGTACACAACACTATGTTTTGATATACCTATAGATAGTAAAATGGTTACAATTGTCCAGCAAATTAACATATTCATCTCACATAGTTACGTATTTTTTGTATGTGGCAAGAACACCTAAAATCTACTCTTTCAGCACAAATCCCAAGTACAATATTGTTGAGTATAGTTCGCATGGTGCACATCCGGTCTCTAGACTTGTTCATCCTACATATCTGCTACTCTGTATCCTTTGATCTGCATCTCCCAGTTCCTCGCCTTCGCCACTCCCAGGAACCACTGTTTTATTCTGTACTTCCGTGTGTTCACTTTCTATTTTTTAGATCTCACGTATAAGTGAGATCCTGCAGTGCTTTTCTTTCTGTGTCTGGCTTGCTTCACTTAGCATAGTGTCCTCCAGGTTCAACCACGTTGTGGCGAGTGGCACATTTTATTTCCATGCTTCTTTCTTAAGGCTGGATAGTATCGCGCTGTGTATATTATACTGGGCGCTACATCTTCTTCCTCCATTCATCATTTGGCAGAGATAGGTTGTTTTCCTATCTTGGCTACTGGGAATAATGGGTTAGCAAAAGAGATCTGTGGAGGGAAAAGGGACAGCTTTATTTTCTGTTTTTTAAAAAATCTGCAGATTGGGGAGGCACTGCCTGAATTCAGTACAAGTGAAAGTGTGCCCTCTGAAGAACAAAGAGAAGGTTAGAGGCTTTATGAAAAGGAGAAATGTTACATATTTTTATAATGCTTTGAGAAATTTTCTTGGCAATAGTAAGGTTTTGGGGAGCGGTGGGCAAAAGCATCCTGAGAGTTGCAGCAGGCTGTTTCGGTAGCCATTAGATAAAGCCGGTTCCCAGTTCCTGCGGTCGGTGTCAGCTGCCAGGCTTGCAGAGAGTTACACTGTGGGAGCAATGATGTGTGCCCTTTGCTCCCTGACTTAATGACTCTGTTTCAGTTGGGAGTGACAAGACTGACCCAATTTCTATGATCAACTTTCACAGGAAGGTGCTGACTTCATCTCCTTTGGGTGAATACCCAGAAGTCTGTCCCTTCTGTTGAACCCTTTTAGACACCACGTGATGCCTTCGGCAGTGCCCTGGGGACTGCTGTTGACTCAGATATAGTCAAGCATGGGCTGGAGGAGAGCAAGGATCTGAGAAAACAAAGTTCTGGGAAATTCTGTGATGAGAGCATGTTTCAGAATTTACAGCCACACTACTGGCTTCTCTGTCACCAGCTGCAGTTGTAGAAATGGGTTGTTCGCCTGTCAATTTCAACATTAGCTGCTATAATCAGTGAATCCAGATTCTTGTTCTTGTGGAAAGTGGTGATAAACTTCATGCCTAACACTGCTGGATGCTCACACACACACACACACACACACACACACACACAAACACACATACTTCTGATCCCTTTCTCCTTTTGTCCACCCCCACACAGAAATTGAGAAATGAAATACTCACTTTCCTATTCTCCTCTGTAGTCATTAGTGGTCAGGGAAGATAGTTCTGGCCAATGAGACATAAATGGAAATCTGGGAGGGCTTCTGCTGTCCCTTTATTGGCAGAGTCAGTGGCTCAGACTCAACCCCTTCTTCCTCCTTCAAATGTTGATGCAATGGCAGGAGACGGACCAGCCGTCTTGCAACCATGAGGCAACAAATGTAAGGACCAAAAGCCAACAAGCTAAGAATGATAGAAAACACCCGGGCTTTTGATTGGCATACAGAGCTATTTAAACTAGTATCGATGATTGATTATCTACCTCTGGACTTCTGCTTGTTTGAGCACTATTAGCATTTTCAGGCAATTGTGTGCAACTGAAAACATTCCTAAGTAACACAACCTTTATTCTCACTCAGACGCCAGAAGAACATTATTCAAGAATTCAATTCCATTATGTACAGTATATTTCCTGTTGAATTTCAACCTTTTTATAATGAGTTTTGCTTTTATGTTTGTTTTAGTTGCTTTTGTTTTTTAGGGGAGTCATCAAAGTACAGAGTGTAACATTTGCCCTGTTAAGTCCAGAGCTTGTCTGCTGTCCCCAGATGGGTTAATGACTCCAGGCCATGACTGGGCAACAAGGCTAATGTCATGCCTTGCTTAGCTATTAGCTTTTACTTTATTGTCTAACGTGCTCCATCCGTAATTAACCCTGTGATGTGGGTCTGGGTGATTTTTTTTTGCTTCCTTTTTCAGTAAGCTGGGAAAATAATTATCTTCTCTCTATCCAATCCTAAGAGGTTTTATGGTTCTTAAGTCTGCAGGGTGTCAAGCTCCTCTAAGAAAACCATATATGACCCCAGTGATATATACAGAGCTTTTTGTAACTAGGTAAAAAGAAAAACTTTTCTAACATGCATTCCAGGAGCTCTCTCTTTATGGTGGTCCATGGTCAATCCTGACAAGTAAAGGATAGTTTTATGAAAGAAATAATAGAATGAGTGTTCATCTACTCCAGGGATCGACAAACTGCAGCCCATGGGCCAAATCTGGACTGCCATCTGTTTGTGTAAATAAAGTTTTATTGCAACACAGTCGAGCTCACTAGTTTATGAATAGTCTATGGATGCTTTCATGCTACAGCAGTTGAGTTGAGTAGCTGCAACAGAGAATGTGCAAGTAAAGCTGAAAATATTTATTACCTGGCCCTTTACAGAAAAAGGTATGATCCCTAATCTGTTCCATTAATTCAGATTGTCAATGACGGAGGTGCTAGATATATGCTTGGATATTGTCCTTTCATTCAGAACTTAGCTTTAGAAACATCCACTGTATTTATAGCACTTATATAATGTATAATTTTATTATTACATTTCTATGTGAAGGGATGATTATCCAGGGAATTCAGAACATAACGACACCAAAATAGACAACATGTTTTATTAAATTCGTAATGAATATTATAGGCAGAAATAGTCCACCTACCTATCTGGACAATGGTTGGAATTGCACATTACAAACTTTGTCACAAACTAAAAATCAATTTAAAAGACTATTGTTGGCAAAATTTAGCCTGGGACATTGGAGTTGCCATAGGGAAAGAAACAAAACAAAAGGAAACTTTGGATCTAGCCAAAAAAGAAAATTCTCAGTGGCAGAAACTATAATCAGGAAAATTTGATGAGGACAAAAACTAATTGATTAATCAGATCTTTGTTATAAATGGATAAGAATTTATCCTGATGGAAATTACTTTCAAGGAATAAAAATGGAAAACATTTCATTAATTAACTTTTAGAAAAATAAAAATGATTTAACTAGACTGTATAAAAATTGATTAAGAGATTAAATTGGCTTAATGGATTTTATGCCAGAAAATAATTTTCCAATTAAAATTCATCATTAGTCACATAAATCTGAGTAAAATATTCTTATACAAAATGACACATTCTTGGGCATCCACAGTTTGTTGGGGCAGTGCCTCCCTGGTTCAGGGGTGGCCCTGGACCAGCCTGGGATACTATTTCTGTGTCAGTAGAGTGAGGCCCCATGAATGCAGAGCCAGAAAGTACTGTTTTCAAATCTGTTTTTTCCATTGAGACCTATTCTCACTTACGCTACTGCAGCAATGTGTCACTGATCCAAACTCTGCGTGTTTGCTTTGGCACTCATGGTTGGGGACAGTCAACAGCAAACAGTTCTGCTCACTGTTTAATAAGTTTAGATAAGAAATGGCTGTCCAAATGGAAAAATGTTGTCACCCTTTTCCCACCGAAGCCCCACAGTTGCAATGATATAAATGCTGTCCTTGTGGGCCAGAGATGCTATCTCTTGTGAAATTGAGTATCAGAAATAATATTGAGTTGATGTTCAGTTCGTCTTCTATGGGAGACATTGCAAAGAAATTTGGAAAGAGAAATATCAGTTAGTGCTTTTCTACTGCAAAGGAGACAGAGATGAGAATTCAGAGTGGAGCGGGGAGGCCAGGCCCGGCAGGACTGCTAGGAAAGGCTGCCAGCCAGAGCCCTCAGTCACCTCCAGGGCCTCCTGCCAGCCATTGCACAGGCACTAAACGACTGAACATCCTGTCTGCACATTGGTAGGCGGAGAAGTACCCACATCCATTGCTTTGTTCATATTAATGATAAGAAGGACTGGCTGCCTTATAAATGGTTCACCGGCAAATGGTAAAGCTAATTGGACATAAGCACTTAGCCTAATATATCACACTACTGATAAGGTGGGAGAGGGCTCTATCTGGTTTGCACTTACAATGTTTGAAAAGAAAACAAGAAATTAGCTGGATGGACTACTTATACCACTTTATTATATGCTTAATCAACAGTACCGAGTCCAATGGGTGAATGAGTATCTCCTATTATCGTTTCCAAACATCCGTGCTCCATAATTCAGTCTTTTATGTTTGTTATTGAAACTGAGAGAATCGGGTGGTTCCAGCCCCAGTGTCTTCATCTCATTCTTCCTCCTGTCTGCAGGTTTGTCTCAACCCCATGGCAGGACCTCGATGAGGAGAGCCAGACACTGTATCTCCCCCCACTTCCCTTCTCACCCACACTGTTCCCTCAAGTCTCCCAGTGCTTCCCAAGAAGACTCCTGGGCTAACAGGGTGAGGAATAGGAATCTGGGTAAGAAATCTGGAAGTTCTCTGTCTCCTTTTCTCCTAAGGGGTCATGGGAATGGTGACTTTCTGGAGTCAAGGTTGCTATCTCTGTTATCTACCCCAAGAATGATGAATGGTGCAATGTTCGGGTGAGGTGGCAGGAAATTAGCAGCCCAGTGGCCCTTGGAGAGCCCCCAAATCACACCAGTTGTGCTCAGGGTTGACCCTGATGCCTAGAAAGCACTCTCTCTCCTCCTAGAGTCCAGACTGGAGGAAAACACGCTCAGCTCAGCTCCCTGCAGCAGACATCATGACCCTTCTTTGCCAGGAATTGCTTCTTTTACCCCTGTTTGGGCTCCCCCCCACCAAGCCAGGGCAGGGAAACTGTCTCACAATACCAAGTCTCATGGCAAACTGTGCACACGGGGTGCCTTCCCCGGGGAGGCATACATGCACTCGCCCTCACGGGGTTATTCCGTGACTGTGACCTAAAACCATCAATCGGACTCAACAAATGTTTACTGAGCACATATAAACAGACCACAGTTACAGGGGAGATTAGAAATTAAGAGAGAAAATACCCTGTATAGCTTTATACCACTAAGTATGAAAACCTAAGTGATGTGCACTATTTCTAGCAAAATTTAAATAAGAAATACAGGCTTAAGAAAAAATAGAAACCTAAGTAAGTAACTAAGGAGGACACACAAAGTTTAGTCGAAGTTCTACCTCCTCGAAAGACCCTATGCCTAAATGGAAAAACAGTAAGTTTTAATCACTTCTAAGGAATCAATAATTCTCATCTTTTGTGAATAATTATTGGGCACCTACTCTGTATAAGGTGCTGACCCAGTCTGGGAACCACAAAATATCCAAAGTTTTCCTGCCTTCAAGGGTGTTAGTCACATTGAACAGGTACTATCTATACACGTGAAGATATCACCAGCAAAATAATAGCTGCAATAATAAAATGCTGCCACCTACTAAGGACTTTTGATGTACAGATTACCCTCCAAGCATTTTATATCTATGAGCTCATGTGCATTCTTTGTAACAGGGTAAGCAGCGCGGCCAGAGAAAGGGGAAAAGGTTAGTGTGTACTCTCGGCACATGCATTTATTTCACTCTTGCATTATAATCTCTTTCATTAAGTTCAGGGAACATATGACACATTTTTATATTCCCTGCAATCCCCAGTAGAAAACTTCCCGTCTCTGGGTGGTAGTGAGGGCTGAATTAGTTAACATACGAAAGCATTTGGAACAGAGCCCAGCACACAGTGAGCCTGTGCAAGCATTAGCTGCTGTCACTCCAGAAAGCTCTGCCAGGAACATAGTTGTCCCCGGGGGATCGGGGAAAGAGAGTCAGGTACCCATGGGGCTAACTTGGCTAGGCTAACGACAAACAAAAATGCAAACGTGACCTGACCCTCCACCCCAACACCAACCCCCAAGCATAAAGCTTCTGCCTGGTACAGTGTCTCCACCACCCGGCCCACCGGGCTCCACCCTGCCCTTTGGCCCCTCTCTCCACTCCCGCCCTGGACTTTCATCCACACTCAGCAAATAGCCTCCAGCCTTAGCTCCGGGGTAGTGTTCCCAGCACTAGTGCACACTGAAAGGACAAATGCAACTTAAAAACAAGTGGCTTAATTCTCCAGTTTGAAAGTGAGGGAAGAGGTTCCCTCCCCTCCTTTCTCAGAGCTTGGGAGACTTGTGATTATAAGTACTTTCTTCTCTCTTTGAAATATATACAAAATCCTTCTGAAGACTAGACAGGACTGTCTTTCTCAAGGACCTGGGGTGCAAACATTCAGGGAGATGGCGTCCGCCTGTCCTGGCTTCCGTGGGAGGGTAGGAGTCTTTCTCCCTTGGGCTCCCAGCTCCAAGCTGCAAAACTGCCTCCCGGGACAAAGATGTGGGAAGTTTGTTTTTCCTCTGGATAAAGCCGATGGACTAACACCAATGGTCATCCCAATTGCCAGGTAAAGTTAGGATGAACTATGTGCGACCAAGGGTGTTGTAGAGTCCTCTTACTTGAGGACTAATTATATGTAACAGAGGGAATGGCCTGGGCGGGGGAAAAAACCCGGCATAAATATTTTCTGTCTCTTTAACACATCCTGCACTCCTTTTCGAGAACTAAAGGCTGCATCCCTGCCTGAGGCCAGTGGTTGGGAGGGGCTGGGTCAGTCTTTTGTTATTGCCCAGGCCTGGTAAAGGGAGGTCCTGGGTGGAGGTCAGGAGATTGTCTTCAGCAGAGTTGGGACTACGAGAATCTCCAACTGTAGTTGAACAACAATTGCCTGAAGTTGAGAACCCATCCTTTAAAAGCTCTGTGTTTCTGCTTGTTATTAGGACGATGGCATTTCAGACAGGAGTCTCCATACTCCTCCTTTGCCAGCAAAGTAATAAAATGTCTCTTTCCTTCCTCCTCAAACCACTTGTCCTTGTTCTTCTTATTCAGCCTCATGGACAAGTGGCTGAGCTTCCGGTAACAGATTTGGCGTCCCTGGTTTGGGCCATTGGCTTCCCGACAGAATGGCACCCTGTGACATGTGAAGCCATGGGTAGGAGCATCACCTTTTCGGGTAAGAAAGAAAGGGATTCATTCCCAAGCACGTGCTGGGGTGCGATTGGCTCCTAGGAGCCCCACTTCTTTCTGGATGGATGGACGCATCTCCAACCAACCTGAACTGATTTCAGGGGAAGGAAATGGAGTTGGGAAGCCTTGCAACAGCCACAGCCATTTATAAGTAAAGCCCCCTCGGGACGCCAAGACCCTGTTTCCACCCATTTTGGGGGGGCTTTCGGACCTCCCTGTTGGTTTAGAGGTGCCATTTGCAGGTGGAAATGTAGCTGTTTAGGGGAACTTGGGGACCTGGTTTGGATGGAGCTCATTTGCGGTTCCCAGGGAACTGGGGGGTTGGGAGATGTTGGTTCTCTTGTCGGAGGAATTTCGTTCCCATTGGTCCTCTGTGGATTAGGAGATGCTGGTTCTCAGTTGAGAATTAGAAATGGTTAAGATGATAAATGTCAAATTGTGTGTGTTTTACCATAATTTATACATATAAATGATATCTATATATCTCTATAGAGACAGATAGATAGGTAGATAGATATAGATATAGATACAGATATAGATATAGATATATGGATCATCCCTATGTACAGGGCAAGACTACTTCCAGGGAAGAATTTAATTCACACCTGGTAAATCTAATTGGCCGTGTTTACCTTCTTAACAAAAGACAGAGGCGCCCTGGAGGAGAGCATCTCTAATCAGATAGATCATTTCCTCAGCAATTGCCCACTGATCACTTTGTGGGTCTCCCACCCTCTTGCGGGAGAGTGTTGCCGACATCACAACTGGCCAGCAGGACGCCTCCTCCACAGACTTCACCAAAGCCTTCCTCCACCGCCTCCCGGGTGGTAGGAATACTCTCACCCTGACTGTCAGGAGAAGGGGGCAGAGTGTGGTTTCTCCTTCCTCCTCCTTTTCTCTCCTTCTTAGAGTGGATTAACAACCCTGCTCCACCTTCCAAGGTGTCATTAGTTATCTCTAGAAGGGTTGTCAACTTCTCTTCAAACCCTCAAGCTAAATGATTTCCAATTCGTGTTTAATATTTTTACCTTATTGTTTTTAAATTACTGTGAAAACTAATACACCATCTTTTGTAAAAACTTGATACAGAAGTACGCAAAGTGGTATTCTTATTCTCCTCCTGCCCACCCCCTGCCCAACCTCACTTGAAGGAGTCCTGTTCTCCTTTTAGCAGCTGGGCCCTGCCTGGCTAATCTGGTGGTCCCTCTGGATCCACCTGCCACCTGCTCTGTCCGCTGGGAGGCTGGTGTATGTGGATGGTGGATGGTGTCATGGGGCTCCATGGCTTCAACTTCACAGCCTCTCCTTCCCCTTAAGGTGGCCTCAGGTGACTGCATCCTCCCCACCAGGTCTGCAGGGCTATAGGTTCTGGAGGGGCCATGCTGCACCCAGTCCCAGAAAACCACTCAATCTATGGTGGTTTTCCTGCCCACACCCTTGTAAATTGTTCATCTCTTAAACCTTCCTCAAATTGTCCCATTCAAATATACTGCCTGTTTCTTTTCAGAACCCAGACTACTATTTAAAAGAGAACTGTCCCACCCTACATTTGCAGAGGGAGTTTGGAAAATTGTGTCAAATCTCAAAGAAAGATAACATCCTAAATCCAAAGAGTTTGCATGTCTTACTGTCACTCTTGATGCAATTGAGAAAACACGGGTTGTTTAATAACACTCAGCTCTTAAAATCATTTTCTGTTTCCAAGCTTGTGAAACAAGTTTGTTTCTTTACATGTAAATTTTTAAGACAAAGTTTTGTTGACTTCGATTTTTTTTTTTAACTCAATTGACTTCTTTTCATTTTGGTCTTGATCGTAAGAATTATTTCAAACATTTTTGTATCCCCAGTGTTGTCACAACATCTGGAGCATGAACATAGTTCTCAAATAAAAATGGGGACTGAGCAAGGAAGAAATATGTTACTCTGGGTGTTCAGGTTTTGATTAAATATCTCCTCTACCCTAATTTATGTTTCCTAAATAGCCACTTGCTGCTATCCTATCTAATGCAATTCTTCGAGCAGTACTTTGCGGCAAAATATCAAACTCCTGAAGCTCAGTTTCCTGATGGGCTGGGCTTCAGTCCCTTAAAAAGATAGAGGTGGACACAAATGGATGCTTCCCTGGAGTCTGTAGTAGGCGTGTAACAAAGGGAATGGCCTGGGGGAAAATGCTCAGAGGATCCTCCCCCTCCATGGGAGAGGAGGAGCGCGGGGCCTAGCTGGCCTCAGACGATGTGGCTGAAGTTTCTCCACATTCATTTTCCAACCTGAGTAGAAGTGAAAGTTTGGAAAATTAAACTGAGAGACTCCACAATGACGTCTGCTTTCCCGAAGCATTGGCGCAACGTATATTCAGCAAATGTGCATCAGGCTCCTGCTCTGCCAGGGCTGAGCTGGGCGCAGGACCCGACGCTGAGACGCAGCCATGGCTGCGTCTACAATGAGCCCTGTAGGCGAGGTCAGCGAGGGGCTCTGTGGGCCACGCCCGGCAGCTGACCACCTATGGCTGGGGTCATGGACTTCCCAAGGAACAGGACCCGGGGGTTGGAAGGATGGCCAGGCAGTACCCCCTGGGAAGGTGCTCCCTCTCCCTCAGACGGTAGCAGGGTGCAGGGGAGCAGGGCTGCAAGGTGAGCACTAGCTCTAGCGCTGGAGGAGGCTGAACCCTTTCAGTGCATTTCTTACTCTGGGGCATTTTTGCTTTATTCAATAAATGACAGTGCAGTTCTCTGACTACCTAGCAACTAAAATGAGCCTTTAAATAAAAAGACTGATTCTTCCAAAGCCTAGGGGAGGCCCAGGCAGAAGGGCTGGACCTCTGCCTGGAGAGGCGTTTGTAACAGGAGTGGAATAACAGCATAAGTCCTGGAGCTGGGAGTGGGTCGGGCACTGAGCAAACCCTTCATGACTCTGAACAGCTCTGGATTTTAATTCAAGGGCCTTTTCCCAGTTGCTGGGGCATCTGAAGGGGACATTTCAGAAATCTGGGCTGGCGATCATTTCCCTGCTGAGGCGTCACCAGAAATGGATGGCCCTCACATTGTCACACCTGCCTCCCTTCGTTGCCCTTTTTAGTCACTCTGAAACAGAGCTGTCTGGCCGGGCAGCGGGCAGCAGGACTCTCGCTGGCAGCTCCGCCATCTCCAGCAGAGAATCGTCTGGACAGGCCAGCACGAGGGTTCCAAAGTCCTTCACTGTGGGGACAAAGAGACACAAGAGAACAAGAGCCTTTATGGGAGTGGGGGAGTGAGCTCAGGGGGGCCGTGAGAGCGGTGTCTGAGGGACAGGCACGGGGTGCAGAGAGGACGGGGGAAGGGGAGGCGTAGCAGCCCCTGACCCCATGCGTGTGCTGGACTCTGCGAGCCGCTGTTTCCATAAATCTCACCACAGCCCGGGAGGCAGCTCTCATTACCCTGATTCACACCTTGGAAACGGGTGCAGCCCACGCACAAGTAACTCGCCCAAGATCACCCCAGGCAAAACTGGGAGTTTGCCTTAGTATCTTCCAGCTGCTATAACAAAACACCACAGCCTGGGTGGTTTATGAACAACAGAAACTTACTGCTCCCAGTTCTGAAGGCTGGAAGTCCAACATGAAGGCGTCAGCAGATTGGTGTCTGGGGAGGGCCCGATTCCTGGCTCTGTGTCCTCACGTGGCGGAAGGGAGGAGGAGCCCTGTGGGGCCTAATCTTAAATAAAGCGATAATCCCCGTCACGAGGGCTCCCCCCTCATGACCTAATCACTCCCCAAAGGCCCCACCTCCTAATTTCATCACCATAGGAGTTAGAGTTTCAACATATAAATTGTGGGGCGGGGTGGAGGGACCCAAGCATTTAGTCCATAGCAGAGTTGAACCCAAACATGTCCAACTCTGATGTCTACATCTCCCCTGTAAAATACTATGCAGGACATACTGGACAGAAAGTGTCAGAGACTAAGCAAACATTCCTGGGAACCGTGCGGTTTTATAAAAATACATATCATGGTCTTTTAACTGTACCCATTAACTCAAGACCCCTTGCCTAGAGGATTACATAGAAACCATTGTAAAGTGCTTCAAGTGGTGGCTGATACTTTTATTAACTGCCTCCATCCTCTGACCTTCATTTTTTTCTCAAATGTGAGGTCTTATTTGTAGGGTCTTAACATGGCAAGGAACTTTTTTAATACGATGTCTGGAGAGGAGAGGCACATGTGCTCTAGAGAAGGCGTGGATGTCCTCTGTTAGTTCCCCTGTATCAGGAGTCAGGTTGGATGGAATCCGGCCCCCCACCTGCTTTTGTAAATAAAGTTTTATTGTGCCATAGCCATGCCCGTTCGTTTGCATGGCCTCTGTGGCTGCTTTGGTGCTACAAGAGCAAAGTTGAGCAGGTGCAGCACAGACTGCATGGCCCACAAAGCAGCAAGTCGTTACTATCCAGCCCTCTACAGGAAAAGTTGCCAGCCCTGCTCTCAATCAAAATGGGATTTTGCAAGACCCATGCAAGCTGCATTCACATAACACGTCCTATTAGGACTCCCCAAGCTCCCTTCCAATTGCAAAAGTCAGCCATCAGGAGCTGTGACTCAAGGCCACACAGCACACTCTGTCCATGCCACCTCCTGGACGCATTAGGTTTCTCACCATTTTTCCTTGCGAAGCAACCCTCTCTCCCCTGGGTGTCTCCAGTGCCCTCAGCAGATGTGCCACCTCTGCCCGGAACCAGCCGGGCCCCAGAGCTGCCTCTGGGTCTGCAGGAGCCCTGAGTGGGCAGCGGGCTCTCTCTGCAGTTTGCCATCAGGGCGTGTCCCATTTCAGGCTCACAGGGAGGTGCCTGCAAACAGGTGGAGGCGAGGGCCGCGCAGCCCAGGGGCCCTCGGAGCTGCTCCTTCTGGACGGCACACGCAGTCGCTCCTCCGCGTCCTTTCCCTCCACGGCCCACCCAAGCCCGCCGGCCAGGGAGCAGCCATGCCTTACCTCCACCGGGCCCCCGGGCCCCAGCCACACCCGGTCCCCAGGGATGCCCGGCTCACCCACTCTTCAGGCCAGAGCTTCGAGCAACTGAGGCAGGAGTGCCTGCGGAAAGGCACCCTGTTTGAAGATGCAGACTTCCCGGCCAACAACTCCTCCCTCTTCTACAGTGAGAGGCCCCAGGTCCCCTTCGTGTGGAAACGGCCAGGGGTGAGTGGAGCGAGTAGGGTGGGGGCCCAGGGGACGCTGAGGCTCGCTGGCCTGGGGAGAGGGCCGCAAGCTCCTGGGGAGGAGAAAGCGGAAAGAGGGGCTGGGAGGGGCGGGCTGTACCCTCAGTTTGACCGAGGCTCGGCGTCCGAGCCTACCGTTGAAAGCTTTGCAGTTTGGAGGCAGGAAATGATGTGCGGGCCTGGGATACTCTGGGGTGGGTGCCCGGGGCATCTGCTGTTCTCCCCACCCTGCGCCAAGCTCTCTGACTCCCACCGAGCCCAGGGACCTGGAGTCAGAGAGGGTCTTGTCAGTAGGCAAAGAGCAGGAGTCAAAGCTTTATCCCAAAGGACACCTCTCGGTTCAGAGACTGCCCCTCCCCCTGCCTGTGTGACGGCGCTGCGGTCGCATATGTGCAGTGCTCTGTAGCTTCTGGCCCAGAACCAAGGATGCTCAGTGTGGGCAGATGCTTGACTCAGCGAGTTCCCAGCAAATGTGTGATGAGTGGCATACAAGGGAAGCAGGATGCTCTCCCAAGAGCGATGCATCCCCCGTTCCTAGAGGAGAATCGGGGTGGGTGCCGCCCGCCCCCGGCAGTCTGGAGGTTACGGGCCTCAAGAGTCACCAGCTGGTGCCTGGGACACTATATCAATATTTGCGGTATGGATTAGTCAAAGCTCTACCCCTGACCCGGAGCTGGCTGGCTCCCTTCCTCTGGGTGGGTACTGGCCTGGGAGTGGCTCCTGTGGGGACAGGTGGTTTATGGGCCAGGAGGGGCAGTGCAGAGGGTGCTGGAGCCACAGGTGAGACCCTGAGTTCTGGTCCCATCCTGCTGCTAATTTGTCTCAAGACTCCAGTCACATCACTTAACTCCCCTGAACCTCAGTCTCCACACCTGTAAAATGGGAACTATAATGACTAACGTAGGTCAATGTCCAGTACACAGAAGGTTTTCAATAAATGACCACTATGGTCATTACTGCTATTACTCTTATTATTACCATCATTATTATTAGCTCTAAATCCCATCTTCCTTATAAGTAGCAAAGGATTCACCATAGCTACTTCCTCTCTAGCTCCTGAAAATAAAATAATGCTGATGTTTTAAATGCATAACATGTTCATTTTTAAAATGTGCATACACAAAACCTCTGGGCTCTTCTGGGACAAGGCCAAAGTAAACATAAGCTGTTATGCATGAGATGGTAAGGTCTTTAGGCTGTCTCCTGTTGTAGGCAGTGTGGGGTGTGTGCATGTGTGTGCATGTACTTGTGTGTTTGCATTCGACCAAGTGTGTGCGTGCATATGTGCATGTATGTGACTGCATGTGCATGTGCGTGCACACGTGTGTGCGCAGCTACATGCACATGCACACATTCACCTACCAGGTAATTGATCCTCACATACGGCTAGAACATCAAGTCCCAACAAGGTGCCCTACACGTGGGGGAAATCGCAATAAGCATTCAGCTGCCCTAGTGGGGCTGCAGTGGAAGCTCCCGGGCACATTTCTCGCGATAACCTAAAGCCTCTACAATGGGTTTTGATTCTCTGCGTATGGCTGGTAGCAGTGTGAGGTCAGGACACTGGCAGATCGTGTGGGGGTTGCACTTTATTGGCAGGATTAGTAGATCATGCTCTGCTAAGTAAGAAAAAGAACATTTCCAAAATAAAAACAGTTACAGTACACAAAATAGTCACCCCTAAGGGGCACTGTCCACACCCCTTAGGTCTTCCTGGGCATATTTCCATCCCTCAGCCCATGCACAAATGGCACGTGGGCAGCTGCCCCAGGCTGCAGGCTGTGGGTGCATTTGTAACTGAGATTCCCGCAGTTGCAGTCAGGAGCACTGGAAAACAGAGTTGATCCCCTTGGCCCCAGGCAGGCAGAGCCTAGTTGCCTCTGGCCACTGGCAGCTTTTTCGTTTACCCCAGGGTGCCATGCAAATATCGATGCATGGCATTGATGGGGGCTTTCTATGGGGGCTTGACAGGAAAAGGGTGGAAGCACCTACTTAGGGGCTGGGGTCAGTGACTTCGATGCTCGTGTCTCTTATTTTAAATGGAAATTGTCTTGGACTGTAGAACTTCTGCATGCAGCAAAGTGCACCTGTGTGTGTAGGTTCAGCAAGCAGCCAGGTCTCTGGGAGCTCCCAGCCAGTGCTCCTCAGGCCTGCATCCTGGCCTTGCTCTGACTCCTCGCCTGTGACTGTAGGCCCTCGTCTCCCAGCCTCCCCTGCTGAGGTCACCTCGCTCTTCCTGGGAATCGCCCATGACCTCTCCCAGCCAAGAGGAGGGCTGCACCTCCAGGAATCTGCCCAGTGATGCTCTCCCTCTCCTGCTTAGGCAGTGCCTGGCCTCAGGGGACAGTGGCCACGTACCTGTGAATAGTGATGACAGGAGACACAGGAGCTGTGACCTGGCAATTCCATTCTGTGCCTGGGGTTCAGGAAAACAGAGTCAGAGCCGCCACTAATGAGCATCAAGGGCTCCCGGAGAATGCTGGCCAGTTTCCACATTGAGGGCTGGCAAATCTGATTAACTTGCAGTAACTGCTGTGATCCATTAGTGATGTCTGCCATGGGCACATGACGTTGCCCTGGGAATGCAGATGCCCTGGGTCGGCTGCTCCCAAGCCTGTCATTGAGAGTCAGTGTCAAGGGCATAGTGGATAAAATTCTCGTGCTAGAGGAGCGTACAGTCTACTCAGAGTGAAATAAAATGCAGGAGTGAGAGCCACACGCACACAGCACGCAGCATGCTGCGGAGGACAAGACAGGTCTCCACTCAAACCTCGCCACTCCTGGTCAGCCGTGTGGCCTCCCTGTCCTTCCCCCATCTCTTCCGGTACCTTCTAATAGGTCCCCCTTCTGATAGGAAAACCTCACCCTCTTGCAGAGACCAGAAGCCTCCGCTCAGGCTGGGAAGGCAAACGGGCTCTGAGCACACAGGGAGATCTCTGCACAGAGGAGCCTGGCGCTTACTCATCCCAGCACTTTCCCGTAACCATGTACCATCTTTTCCAACGTGGTGGAGGGAAAAAATAAAAAGCTGCCCAAAAAGAAAAGTAAGTACTCCAGAGTCACCTGGACACTGGAATTTTAAAAATTTGAACGGCAAGTTATTAGTATGTATTAAAGCAGGTTCATGGGTAGGCGCAGTGACTCATGCTTGTAACCAATCCCAGCACTTTGGGAGGCTGAGGGGGAGGATCGCTTGAGGCTAGTAGTTTCAGACCAGCCTAGGGAGACACCGTCTCTACAAAACAATAAAAAAATTTTTAAAAGCAGATTCATACTTTACTTTATCAATCTGAACCTTTAAAATGGTTTAATGTTAGAGGTTCAAAAACTAAGTCTCAAAGGATTCAGGAAACTTGGGGACACTTATTTATGAAACCTATTGCTGTTGGGGGCCTACAGGGGCACAGCCCTGTTCAGGCACCAGAGGCAGCAGCTGACCTGGGGATAGAGGGTCTGGGCCCCAATTTGATGCCGTCCTGCCCTGCCTGGTCCGTGGGGAGCTGCCCCTGGTTCTGCAGTGTCCCAAGTCTGAGGGGCCATCACCAGATGATTCAGCCCTCCTTCCGAGAAATCCCGCTGGCTTCCTTGCCGCTAACTGGTCCCCCTGCCTGCAGATGCAGCTGGTCAAGCCACCTCCCTACTGCCTCCAAGGGTTCAAGCCACCCCCTCTGCTCAGCACCCTGGGCGGGCTCAGCACTGCTGAGGAAGGAAGCACAGGCTCCCAGCAAGCCCCGGCCTCGAGTGCAGCCTGGGGCTCCGTCCTCGGGGAGAGGGGACACCCCTACAGCATTCCGTGTCCCCCCATGCACACTCCCTTGATCTGAAAGGCTCTTCCGTGCCTGTGAAACTTCAACTCCATGGCCCCCCCAGCAAAACCTTCTTTGTTCCCCAAGCACACTCAGTTGTCTACCTCGGCCCTGCCGCCGTTGTGATATAACACTCTGTGTGTCCGCTGGTCCCCTTTTCAGAGCCTACCTCCTCCGCAAGGGCAGGGGGCTCATTTATCCCATTCCCACGGCATCGTCAGCTTCACCACCCCGTCTGGCACCCTCGGAGCAATGATGACGGCCAACAGTTTCTTGGCCTGGCAACATGTGTGCCTGCCAGGATCACCTCCTTACCCAGGTGCCCCTGAGAGCTGGGTGTTATTATTATCCCCTCCTACCAAAGGTGACACTCGGGCCCAGAGGTTAACGTCACACTGCTAGTCACAGCGGGCAGCAGTGCCGGTTCCGACCCAGGCTGTCTGCCCCTTTGCACTCCCTGGTGACCTGTGTCCCGGCTGGGTGCGGAGCTGCTCCCACTGGCCCTGCAAGCAGAGGGTGGTGGTTGGCAGAGCTGGGCTCCTCCTCTGCTTCTGTTCCTTCGGGCAGGGAGGGGCACCTCCACCCACCTGAGCACAGTGCTCCCTGCAGCTGGCTAAGCCTCTCTGACCCGTTCATCAGGGTGCTCTTAGCGTCACATCCGAGGGAGAGAAGGGGCTGCAGGGTGGTCCCGTGAAGGCCTCAGTCAAGCACAGGGGCACCCTGGAGCTGGGATGGTCCCTCAGAGTTGTCCGGAGGTGGGGTGACAGGGCCTCTGTGTTTGTAGACCTATGGATGTGTCATTGGATTCGGATACAGATGCCCTTGAGACGTGTGACCTTGAACAAGGTCGCTTTCTCAGCAAGTTCCAAAGAGTCTAGTGCTCCCAGCAGTGGGGACGCACCTTCCTCTCTGAAGGGGTCTGAGAGGTGAATCACAGCAGCCACCACAGGGACTCAGTTTGCTCTTCCATAAAATGGGGGCAATAGTGCACCTTACCTGTGGTGTCACTGTGGGGATCAACTGTGTTACCACACGCAGAGCACTCAGCCAAGAGCCTGGCATGTAAATAATAAGAAGTGTTAGTCCTTGTTCTTTCTGCTGCTATAATTTCAGACTAACACTATTTTCTCCCCATCACTCTAGAGGGCCTGCCCTTGTAGTCTGGCCTCACCTGGTTTCAGGTGTAACTCTGTAGCCCACAACTTATGTGCTTTTTGTCAAAGGTAGAATTCTCCAAGATAAAAGCTGGACGTGCAGACCAGGGTGGAGGGCACCCCTGTCTCCACTCCAGAGATCTCCACTCCTGGGACCAGGGTCACCGAGACCCGCCCAAGGACTTCAGAGTCTCAGGTCCCCACTCCGAGAGGCTGTCTGTCTTCTTCACCACTGACCCTCCAGCATTGCCCTGAACGCTGGGTGAGACCTTAAGCCACAGGTCCCTGCACCACGTCCCTCCTGCAAAGGGGCCCGGCCACCCGGCCCATGCCTCATCCCACAGCTCTAGCTGGGGCTGGACACTGCCTTTATTGGTCTTAACTTCGGTCTACCATGCTGCTGCCCTTCCCAGGGATTCATTTTCAGAATCTGTTCTGCCCTTTCCTTTGTCTGCACCTGAGACTGTCCCCTCAGTCTGGTCCGCCTTCCCTCACCCCCATCTGTTTCCTGTTCAGGGGAGCTGGGGGCTCTGCATTGTGTCTGTGACGTCTGGAGCAAAGGGGCAGGGGTGGGCGTGGAGCTTCTTCTTGCAGTGCGGACGTGCAGGGTCTCTGGTCGGCGGTGCGGGGGTGGCAGGGTAATCGAAAGTGTTGCCCGACTCCCTCCACAAAGCCCCGCTGCTCAGCATTTTCACACGCCTGTCTCAGCAGCCCCTGGGACCATGGGTGGGGCGGCCCTGTCCCCAGCACTGCCTTTTTGTCAAACACAGCTGTGCCTGGCAGGAGGGCGGGTGGAGCACAAGCCAGGGCACATCAGAGGGTGATGGGCAGCCAGACTTGCCCTCAAGGGAGCCCAGGGCGGGCAAGGAGCACACGGCGGGGCGTGACTCAGAGTTCCAGGGAGGGTGACAGATGCTGGCAGGGGTCCAGGGAGGGTGACTGGCAAAACATGGAGAGAAGGTGAGGTCACCACCAGGCCTCATGCAGGGGGCTGTGTACCTGAGTGCAGGTGAGTGCACAGAAAGAGGGAGGGTGTGTCGGGTGGGGGTCTCCAGGCCTATGGGGAGACAGCCACGTGTTTGCCGGGCCTCCCTGTCTGCACCCCTCTGCTTTCTGCCCTGCAATTCCTCCCTGCTCCTCAGCCTAAACCCAGGACACCTCCCCCCGAAGATGCCCCCATGGCCCCCTGGCAGCCCTGTGCACACTGTGGCACAAGGCCATGACGTCTCCTGCACAGGGGACTCCCTGCTCCCAGGGTTGCTCCCCCGACCCCACGAGGGGCTGTTGGCTGCTCCAGGACAGCTTCAGCGTCCCCATAGCCACCGCAGAGCTGGGCACATGCGGGGACCAGCACATAGCCATAGACTGCACCACCTGGCATCTCGGAGCTTCTTAGAAATACGGCTTTTCCCTTTCTAAATGGCTTACTGTACTTAGTAGGGGGAAGTCTTTGTCTTTGGCTGAGTCCCTGATGATGAACAAGGTAAACAGAACAGGCCCTAAGAGCAAACGTTCCGGGATGCTTGGCCCGTAGCCTCTGCTCCAGGAAAACCGCCTGCCTCCCCCGTGGCTCCCAGGGTCCCCCAGGGTCCCCAGGCAGCAGTCTGGGTTCACTTCAGGTTTGTCAAGACCCCTGTGATTGAGACCCTCTGATCATCCTGTACAGGACTGTGGGTAACCTCTATCTGCACCCCCAAAACAACATTTCACAGGAACAAACATACATTCAGGCCCCGTACACACATGCAGGACACACACACACAAACAATGCACATAAGCGCACATGCAACCAACATATATAATGTATGGAACATGTGCATGGGCACATGCATACTACACACCCAGGCAAGTCACAGTCATCTCACACACGTGGGACCACACGCTGGTCAACATACACTGCTGCACGGCACCCTGGTGTCTAACCCCCGCCCCCCATGGCACAACTGTCCCGCACATGCGTGCTCATTCCCCCCATGAGGGGCACACGCGTGCTCTGCTTTACAGAAACGCTGACCCACAGAGATGGCAGTCACACTCCAGGCACCTCCCCAGTTTATACCAGATGGCTAATTTGTGTTCACTTGGTGAGAATTTCGGAGTCTTCTCCTTCTGTATTTTTCTCCTAGTTGGATGCAATTTGATAAAACTCTCCTGCACTAAACAACCAATTGGAAGACGGGGGCTGGGAGGTGGTAGCAGCTGCAGTCACACCTGGCGCAGCTGGTGCAGCTGTCGGGGCCAGGCCAGCAGGAGACTGGGGGAGGGGAGGGACACAGCGGATATGAAGGAGGTGGCTTCCACAAGCACAGCCTGTCCCCAGGGGTTGGCACAGCCTGCTGGGCAGGGATCTGCAGCTTTTGGAGCTCACTTGACGCCCACTTCAGGATGAGTAGCATTGGCAGTGAGGCATTGCTTGTCAGGGTGATTCCAGTGGTAGGTGCCAGGCAATCGAGACAAGGAGGGCTTTGAGGACTCAGGATTCCCTTTGGGGAAGAGGCTCCAACACACATTCTGCAACAAGCCTAGCATGTCGGAGCTGGGGACAGAGGAGGAAACAGCCCTGAGAAGTTAAATGGCCTGCTCAGAGCCCCTCTGCTGAGCGGGGCAGGCTACCGCTGGGACTCTGGGGGTCCCCTCACATTTTCCCGGTTTGCAGTGTCCCTCCAAGCCACATGCAGACATCGTGCTAGCCCAGGCTGAGGGAGAACAGCAGCGTGCCTGGTTGTGCAGGTGGGAGAGGGTCCGCATGGGCGACCTTGGCACCAAGGCGCTGCCTCCCTACCCTCACTGCCTTTCCTGCCGCATTGGAGAGTAGGTCATTCAGTGAAAAGACCCTAAGGCTACCTGGAGCTGAGGGCAGGAGTGGGAGGACATGTGAGTCTCACAGAGGAGGGGCTGGCATCTGGGACGTCCTACCTCTGCCAGGCGGGGTTCGCGGTACGTCCAACGGCACAACGCTCTTCAGAAGCCCTCCTGACGCAGCTTGCTTGGATGTGGTAGAAACCAGTGTATCCATGCAGGCCTCTCCAGCGGGTGCTCTGGGTGTCTGTCACTCCACAGGCTGCCACACCTGGGAGGCGCACAGACAGCACCTTCGTTTAGCACTTCAGCTCTTTGTCCTGGGGACCCCTTGGCTTCAGAGAAATCTCTGTCCTCCCTTCGATCCTTTGGGACAGGAGACCCGGGAAGCAAGGTCCCGAGAAGCTTGAGGAAGACAGTTCAGGGCAGGGGTCTCTTGGGGGAGGTCGTGCAACTTAAGCTCCCTGCCCGGTGTGGGCCCAGATACTGCTGGGGACGTCCCACCTCCAGCCCGGGCCCTGCGCAGTCTCGGTGTCTGGACACAGGTGGGAAGAGCCCCTGTCTTACCTGCATCCGCTGATCCAGTTCAGTCAGGCACCTGCCGAGCACCAGAGCTGGCATCAGTGTTGCATGGGCAGCTGTTTCCTCTCCCTGGACCTTCACACACCCCCGCCAGCCCCTTGTTTAGGTCTCCGCTCACAATCTGCTTCCCCCCCAGTGGCCTCCCCCACTGCCTACGCCGGCTGAAACAGCACCCCCCACCCCACGGCTTCCCATCCTAGCGCTTCTAGCGCCTGGTTGTGGTCTGCTCCCTGGGCCACGTGGAGTTCGCAGCAGCTGCGCAAGGGAGGGGAGTTTCTCTCTGTTCTTCATTCCTGTAGCCCAACGCCAGGAGTGGAGCTTAGCACCTCGAAAAAATGGGAAGAATGTATGAACTGTGTAGGGTTGCTTTCTGACACTTTTTTGTTTAGTGTTTTATACTTATCCCTCCATAGTATATATGTAGATATTAATACGTATTGGTGATTATGTTAATACAGGTATATGAAATGTGTACTACATAATAAATATATATAATGCACTTAGGTAAGGCTATATGAGAGATATGTGCATATCTCTCTCTGCATATGGTATAGATATATAAACTTTTACCAAAATGCATATCTAAAAAAATAAAGAAGCTGGGTGGATGGGGAAGAGGGGTGTGTCTAACCCCAGGCCCCAGCCCGTGGTGGGTGCATTACTCACCTCATGTTAAGAGGAGGAATTGGAAGCCCATGGAAGTCACAAAGCTCACAGGTGGGGGAGCCAGGATTCGAACACTCAGCCCGACTCCCAGCCCAGTGCCCAAGTGAGGGCAGGAGTCCTCAGTACATGGCCAATGTCCCCCTTTGCGGCCAGGCGTGGCGCGAGGCTCTTTGGCCAGAGGACCACACTGGGTGCTGCTGGGGAGGCAGAACCTCTCCCCACGGGATGGGATTTATTAGAGACGAGCCCAGGCTTGTCCCAGTCATAGGGCCACGGGGCCTTTCCCCTCCACGTGGTCCTCCTCAGGGAAGAAAGCCCAGCACAGGGAGGAAGTCCTCTGCTCTGGGAAAGAAGAGCGACCCTGAGCCTGCCTCCTCCTGTTGGCCCACGGGGTGAAAGGCCTCGTTCTCATCACACTCTTGTTCCTCCAGGAAATCGTGAAAAACCCAGAATTCATTCTTGGAGGGGCCACCAGGACTGATATCTGCCAGGGGGAACTTGGTGAGTGTGAGGGGATGGGACATGGCCAGAGGGAGGTTGGGGCTGGCGGGATGGGACAGTCACAGCAGCACGGGGTCCCTGAGAACCCGCGGGGCACAGGGGTGGGGGAGACAGCACTGCCACCACCTTCCGCTTCCTCCCTCCCTCCCCAGCCTGCCGCCTGCCCCCTCTGAAGGGAGCCCAGTCAGTGGCCCCAAGCTCGTTGTGTGCTTGTTCCTCTAAAGGCAGATGTGCCTGTGATCTGGAGCTCGTAGCCCGTGGTTTACAAAGGACAGTGACACCCAGCAGCGTGGGTCTGGCCTTCCTACACCATGATGGTAGCTGACGCCTACACACATGAACTCAGTCACCTGCCAGGCACTCTCCTAAGCACGCATTGCCCTGTCTCATCTCCCCAGCCACCCTCCTGATGTCACGGATGAGAAAATGGAGGCTACGGAAGGCTAAGGAACTTGTCCAAGTTCACGGAAGTGATTGAACCTGGATAGTCTGGCTGCAGAGACTGTGCTCCTAACCACCATACACACTGCGCCTAGGGGCTCATACCCCAGCCGCCCAATCAATCTCCCTCCTGCTGTTGACCTGAAATGTCCCAGAGCCAGTCAAATTGGGTCCTGCATTTTAGGGTGTAATCCTGTTGGGCTGGATTTACCTTTATCCCACCTATGCAAATAGAGAGAAACTGCCTTAAACACACACACACACACACACACACACACACACACACACAGTGAGATCAGCCAAGAGAGCAAACTGCTGCAAGCGTGTGCAGACCCCAACTTGTTTACAGCTGAGGTTATCACTGTGGTCTAATGATTCAGGCAGTTCATGGTGGAACCTCCACTCTGAGTCACTGAGCCACTCTAAACACAGAATCCCAAAGTCACACACCTAGATCGATGACAGCTAATTAAATAGCCAGATATAGATGGATGGGCAGATGACAGTGGTGAGTGGTCAGATGGATAGATACATAAAGAGATGACAGATAAATAGACACGTGACGGGTAGGAAGGTGGTTACATGGTGATAGATTAATAGAGGTGGCTGATAGACGATAGGATTACAGTTGAGCAACACAGGCTTGAACTGCACAGGTCCACTTACACACAAGGATTTTTTCAACCAAATGCAGATTGAGAATATAGTATTCATGGGGTGTGAAACCTGTGGACACGGAGGGCCGACTGTTGCTATCTGCGGGTTCTGCAGGGCCGACCATGAGACTTGAGGATGAGCAGATTTGGGTGTCCTCGGAGGTCCTACAACCAGTCCCCCGTGTATACCGAGGGAAGGCTGTGTATATTCTAGGTATAACTTAGACTTTTCAAAAACGTCACATGCAGATGGTCTGCCTTTACTGAGGTTGAGCCTTCCCTAGGAGATTCTCCCGCCGCTTCCTGCCTATCCTGCACCTCCCCTGCCCCTGGTCCCGCCGCCCAGTCCGCCATTGCTGCTCAGTGGGAAACCGTTGCACCCACGGGCTCCTTTGCCTTTCAAGGTTTGGCTTGTCACATTGGTGTAACATGTATTTGGAGTTATAATCTTATATTTAACCTTAGTGGATGGTCGATGGTAAATATTATTTTGTTACACTTTTATTGCACCCAAATACTGCACATAGCATATATTATGAAGGATAACAGTAAAACGAGCAGCTGCGCTCTGTGCCACCCATGACAAGAATTAGAACTTGGCCAACACCGTTGGGTGCTGCTCCTGCTAGTGCCGACGCCGAGCACCACGCCGGCCTGCAGAGGGAGGGCACTTCTCCCGGCACAGCTGGGGAGGCCAGCCCCACCCCGCCATCCAGGCCCAACAGAGAGAAAAGCAATTTTATTTGGTCGCTGAGTTTTTCCATTTCTTTTAAATTGTATAAATAACATTGACTTCTGAATCTTCCCCTCCGAAAGCTCAGCAAGTTTCTGGCTGGATAGACACGAGATGTTGTGCTCTCAGGCCAGGAAAACACACACATTGTCCTCAATTGGGCAAAGCTGACACTCGGAAGAGAGGGTGGAAGAGATCAGCCCACAGCAGGGGTCACTCTGTTAGACTCCCTCAGGCTGAAAGCAGAGACTGCGTCCTTCCTCATCTTTGCCTTCTTGAACAAATGGCCCTGCAAGCCTCCAGCAGTGTCCCTTCCTCATAGCATCTCCCAAAGCTGACCCCAGGCTTCCCCAAACCAGCTGGTGCATTAGAAACGACTCCTCCTGTATCCCAGCTCAGGTTGGGGTGCCATGTGCCCTGTTGGTGACACCCTTGGGAAAGCCAGAAACAGAGCAGTTCAGGAGCAGCTTTCCCGACGTCATTCCCTGATCAGTCTCTCTTGCCTGTGAACAACCAGAAACGGGTCATATTACAATGCCCCAAGTCCAGCAGCACACAGTATTTTCCAGAAATGTGACCTCTGAGGAAGCCAGGCTGAGTACGATGGGTTCTTAGGTTCCAGGGATGTTGACGTTTCTACTGAAAACAAATACCATCCGGATAAAGCTGAGGGGTCTTGTCGGGCACATGGATGCTGCCAAACATCTGCTCACACGTATTTCACAGGCAGCGCCTGAAACGCTGTGAGTGAGGCACACACAGAGGCCGGGTCCATCCATTCTCCACACGGGTAAGCGTGGCAGGACACAGGTGACATGCCATTCGATGTTTGGCCTCACGTTTCAGTTTTCCTGAGGTCAGACATGTGTCCATGTGAAGACACAGCTGGGGAGTTCCGTAGGCGACTCGCTCAATCTTGAAAACGAAGATAATTTAAAGCACGTGAAGCTACCGCTCTATAACCAAACCGAGTCTGGGCTGCAGAGAGGTGCGCTCCCCAGGCCCGACAGGGGCCGTTTCTGAGCACCCCCTCCAAGCATCGCAGAACCGGCTGGGGCTGCAGCTCTGCGACACCTGCTCACCCAGCCCGCTCTGGCGCTCGCGTGCACAGCGTGCTGCCCCAGACGGAGAGTCGCTGGGACTCCGCAGAGCTGGCGCGTGGCGGAGCTGTGTGTCGGAACCCGACCTGAGCATATCTGTAACAGTGCCAAGAAGGCCACAGCTGTTCCTGACAGACGGGGCAGGAGGAGAGCAGGCCAGGGAGGCGGAAAGGGAGGACAGAGGTATTTGTTGGTATTCTGTCCGTTTTTAAAAACGCAGAAAAGATGTGGCCACATCTGGAACTCCCCCCATCCCCTCTGGCACAGAGCTTTCCCATTTCCTGTGAATTAGCAATGAAAACTGGGATTTCCGGCTTTCCCCCTGCAGGAGACTGCTGGCTGCTGGCCGCCATTGCCTCCCTCACGCTGAACCAAAGAGCACTGGCCAGAGTCATGCCCCCGGACCAAAGCTTCGGCCCCGGTTATGCCGGGATATTCCATTTCCAGGTAAGAGGGAGCCGGGGCCAGTGGTTTTACTCCTCTGGGGCCTGGTGTGACACCAGGTGCGTCTGTACCCGGTAACCCTGGAGACAACGTGACCGCATCTGAGCGAGAGCTAGGTCCTAACCCCGCTGAAACCAGGCTTTCTCGTGGAATCGCATCTATATGCACTAGAAAAGCATTCAAGGCATTGGAGGGCAACTCCTTCTGGAAAGTGTAGCGCAAAACTTTAAGGGATGCTTTGGCAAGTCTGGGGGTCCATGCATTAAGTGTTTCATTACTTGGAATTTCTTGTGCTTTAAGTATCAGTTACCTAAAACAGTTATACCTCTGGGGAACTGGATGATTTCTCATAAACAGGGAGGTTCTCCCTATGGAAAGAAATGTCAGTGTGGAGATCTTGAGGGAGTTTGGCAAATGAAAACTGAGAGAAACGCAGAGACCACATCTGCTGCAGTCCTGTGTGGCCTGCAGCCGAGCCTTGTCCCCGGGAAACTGTTTCCATGTCCCTACCCTCCCCCTCCCATCTGCTCTGTCCTGCATCACCCCCTGCCCAACCAGACAGACAGGCCTCTCCCGACACTCAGGCCACTGCTCAGGGCCAGCCCTGCGCCTGCATCCCCAGCGCCCTCACTCTGATGCACGGATGTACTCTCAGGTCCAGTAACCCACAGCACCGGAGCGTTCCTAAAGCAGAGCTGGCAACGTGCAGCTCAGGGGGTTCATGTCCACTCACAGGGTCAGGGCCTCCTGTGCTGGCCGCAGACAGACCTGCCTTGGGGCCGGGGGGGTGGGGGATGGAAATTCTACTCCCAGGGACCTGCCACCACCTGGCTCTCTCCCCTCTATGCCTCCGACTTCTTTCCACGCCACAGCCTTGGCTTTATGGCTTCCCCAGGCTCTGTCCCATCACTGGTCCTCTTGAACACACCAGGGAGGTAGGGTTGGGGATATTTGAACTCAGCACATCCAACAGAACTGCTAAATCACAACCACCACCATCTGATCTTGGGCTTCCCAAGGGAACCGTGTCCTCTGCCCCATGGAATGTCACAGCTGGGAGGGGCCTTAGCAATCCCCAGATACAGCCCCCTCATGTGACCTCTGGGGACGCTGAGTCCCAGAAAGGGGAAGTGGATGATCCAAGGTCACAAAACAGTAAGTAGCCAAACCAGGCCCAGCACCCAGGAGTTCTGGCTATGGCGTCCTTGTGGTGCTCCCCTGTGGTGCTCCCCTGTGCTGCCAGTGCTCAGGCTGGGGCTGGCCTGGCTGGTGACTGTAGGTCCCACACTGGTGACACTCCACCCTCTTCCCACCTCAGCCTCATGGGAAGTGGAACATTGGAAATAAATCTGCCTCTTTCACACTCCTCTCCTGTCCCTCAGCCACAGGACAGGTGTGTGGGTGCCGGAAGCTAGCAGAGCGTCTGGGCTCTGGACCCATTTCTCCTGAGCTGGCCCCTGGTGAGGAAGGCCAGTCGGAGGCTCATCCCACCCCTCCCCTGCTCAGGAAGCCTGAAGCCCGGGCCTGGCCATTTGACACCTGTCCCAACAGAGCCTCTGCTCAACTTGAAGCAGCAAACGGCCCTGAGAGCCTGAAGTGACCAGGTATCAGGAGGCGAGGTGGCCAGTGAAGCCCCTGAGTGGGGTCCAGCTTGGGCAGGGGCAGGAATCTTCCTTAAAACATATACACACAACCTCAGCCATGCCCGGGCTGGCCGGGTCGGCTCGGGATTAAACCCTGGTGTAGAGAGATAGGTGCTCAGGGTGCCACCGCAAAGCTGTAACTCATGGCTACTGGAGCCGCTGTGCCCGCCCTCCTCTTGACCTTCTCTTCCTTCTTACTCCTCGAGGTTACCTCTCTCAGGTAAGTGAGCCAGAGGAGGAGGCAGGTCCCTGTAGGATACAAGGAAGCGCAGAGAAACTACACATGATCCTTAACTTATTCCTGCCTCCTCTCCTGTTCCCTGCAGACCACACACAGGCTCACACACGTATACCTGTGCTTAGACAATACACACATGTGCATACACATGCACACATGTATGCAAACATATGTGCACTCTCATGCACACACTTGTACATGTGGGAACAAATACACACACTTGCATACTTGCAATGTATAAATGGACATGAACAACACACATACATGTGCACACCTGCACACACTGGTGCATACATGTGTCCACACATATGTAATCACGCACACTCACACTCCCTTTATGGCACCACATCTGGCATGCAGGGAATACCGAGTCCACCTGCCTCTCTTTATGTGAATGTCCAAAAAGTCAGTCTTAGGGGCTCCACCGATGGGCCAGGAGGAAATAAAGGTTAAGGAACATCAGAGCGAGATCCTGAGACTGGGAGGGAGAGAATAACAGAGAACTGGGCTGCACAAGAGCAAACCAAACCCTACACTATCATCCTCCTCCCTGCCTACTAAGTCTTCCTTGTGAAGAAGAAAAATTCATTCAAAGCACCATGGAGTGTCTTCATGTGACTCCTATCCTACTCCCCACTCCACGCCCCCGCTGTGACGGGTTGACAGAGTCTTCGAGCTGTTGTCAGTGGTGAATAGAGTGCGCAGCACATGGTTTGGTGGACAAAGTGCAGGTGGCCCCATCATGGAACCCACGTGTGATCTTCCTCAAGACTATAAGGGCAGTTTGGTTGTGGGGGTGGAGGGGAAACAACAGGATGAACACTTACAAACGGAGCCTGGACCTCCCATGTGACTGACTCCCCCATAATTTCTGTCTCCACCTTGGGCAACAGTTCTGGCAGCACAGCGAGTGGCTGGACGTGGTGATCGATGACCGACTGCCCACCTTCAGGGACCGCTTGGTTTTCCTCCACTCTGCCGACCACAATGAGTTCTGGAGCGCCCTGCTGGAAAAAGCCTATGCCAAGTCAGTGCCAGCTATCCTTAACCCCACCTTGGGCGGGCCTCCCAGCACAGCGCAGGGGACATGAATAGGGCATCTACGGAGTGGGGAAGCTGAGGCTCTGGGTTTGCCCGTGAGGCGCAGCAGGGCCCACCCGCCTGGGGGTCTGGGCGTGGGGAGGGGTTGGAGGTGGAAAAGGAGTAGCCAGAACAGCTTGACTGTTGTGGCCTAGATGTGCCCACCTTTAGGCACAGTGGCCACACATGTCTCCCTGAGTCACAAATCTGGCCTTGGAAGAGCTGGGGGGCCCAGCAGAGGGGAATTCCGGCTGTGCCAACCACGCTTGGTGCTGCGACTTTCTGCCAGATACTGGCGTGGCTCAAACATCTGGCCTGTTACCCATGTGGATACAGAGACAACAGTTGTCCCCCTACAAGATGCTCCTTTTTTTTACTTTTAAAAAATTGTGATAAAATATACATGACATAAATTTTACCATTTTAACCATTTTTAAGTGTGTAGTTCAGTGGCATAAAGTGCACTCACATTGTGCAGCCATCAGCACCACCCATCTCCAGAACTTTTTCATCTTGCAAAACTGAAACTCTGTCCCCATTAACCAATAACTTCCTATTCCCCCTCCCCCAGCCCCTGGCAACGCCATTCTACTTTCTGTCTCTATAACTTGACCCGTCTAGGAACCTCATATGAGTGCAATGGAGACATTCACTTGTAATCACCAACCAATGACCGCAGCTCCCTCAGGCTCTCAATTTCCAGCCCACCAGCTTGTCAGCAAAAGGCCACAGTGGCCTGAATTTCATCCTCAAATGATGGCAGAGCTCCTAGGAGCCACTCTGGGGCGCAGCCTGGATCTTAAAGCCATGGGAATCCTGTTCTCAGGGACAGAAGCAAGGATGATCTTACTCCTACCTCCAGGTGGGACCATAAAAGTTGCAAAATAAAGTGAAGGTGGACTGCCATTAAATCAATCCTGAAATCGACAGGACAGAGTTAGGGCCATCAAAGAAGAACCAGAGATGGTTCCCTTTGCCTCCTGTCCCACCCAGGGCTGTGCAGACACCATCAGAGCCACCAGGCAGGCTTGAGGTGGGCAAAGAACACTCTTTCCAGGTACAGGGGTCGGACCCAAGCCCAGCTCTGCCCCTTGGTGAGTCCTCCAGTCATCAGGATGCACGAAAGGCAAGAGAAACTACACATCATCCAGTTTCTAAATATAAACGAAGAAACATACACACTCTAAACATAAAGAAAATCTTTATTTTGATTTGGGGGTCATTAAAAAGGACCAAACATGGTTGGGAGAACACCCCACCAAAAAAGACATGCAGATGGTATGACAGTTTCATGTGTCAACTTGACTGGGCTAAGGGCTGCACAGACAGCTGGTGAAACACTATGTCTGCATGTGTCTGTGAGGATGTTTCTGGAAGAGATAAGCATTTGAATCTGCAGATTGAGCAAAGAAGAGTGCCCTCACGTATGTAGGCATCATCCAATCCATTGAAGGCCTAAATAGAAGAAAAAGGCAAAGAACGGGCAAATTCACTCTCTCTGCTTGAGCTGGTACCTCCAAGCTCTCCTGTTCCTGGACACTGGAGCCCCTGATTCTCAAGCCTTTGGACTCAGACTGGGACTTGCATCATCAACCCCCCGAATCCTCAGGCCTTCAGGCTCAAACTGAAGCAGACCACCGGCTTTCCTCTTCTCCAGCTTGCAGATGGCAGAGTGTGAGGTTTCTCAGTCTCCATAACCACGTGAGCCAGCCCTGTAATCAATTTCCTTTTCTATGTATCTACATATTCTATTCGTTCTGTTTCCCTGGAGAATCTGACTAATACAGATGGCAAATAGGTACAAGAAAAGATGCTCAACGTCCTTTGTCATTAGGGAACTGCAGATTAAAACAATGAAATATCACTGCTTACCTGCAGTACCAACTGCTGATGAGGCCGTGGGGCAACAGGAACTCTCGTCCACTGCTGGTGGAATGCAAAATGGTTCAGCCACCTTAGAAGATAATTCAGCAGTTTCATACAAAACTAAACATAGTCTTACCATATGATCCAGCAACTGTACTCCTTGGTATGTACCCAAAATTAGTTGGGTAAAAACTTGCGTCTACACAAAACCTACACATGAATGTTTATGGCACTGTTGTCCATAGTTGTCAAAAACAGGAAGCAGCCAAGATGTCCTTTGAGATGCATAAATAGAGAAACCATGGTACATGCATACAGTGGAATATTATTCAATGAAAAGAAGAAATGATGACTCTTAAATGCATATTGCTAAGAAATAAAGAACCAAGCTGAAAAGGCTCTATGCCATATGACTCCAATTATATGACATAATGGAAAAAGCAGAACTATTGAGATGGTAAGAAAGATCAGTGGTTGCCAAGGATTAACAGGGAAGAAAGAATAGAAAGAGGGATAAATAGGTGGAGAACTGGGGATGTTTTTAAGGTAGCGAGACTATTCTCTATGATACCGTAACGGTCAATATATGACACCATGCATTTATCAGACCCATAGCACTTTACAGCACAGAGAATGAACCTTAATGTATGCACAATTTTTAAATCATCTAGGAAGACGGGGACTCCCTAGGTGTAAAGAAACAATCTAACTGTATTACAAATGTGTGAAACAACCTCACTGAAGGGTGGGAGAGAAAGGTGCTGACTTTAGTAACTTTGGAAATGAATGGGGGCTGTAAGACTAAAGGCAAAAGAAATTGTACATGAGCATTGTGCTCTTGTGCTCTAGTTGATAAAGTTGTTTCTCTTAGGGGAACAAGGGAACAATTCCAATACAATCATACATGAATTGGACAATCAAGCAAGCGGATGGTGGAGCAGATTTCTCACTGTTAGAGTGGGAGGTTGCAGACAGGCAAGGGGAGGAGGCCAGAATGATGCACGTGATGATGCACGAGAGGCGGAGGCACCAGCAAGAACTTGGTGTGGCTTAATAGACATGTGACATACAGACATATGCATATGCACATGGGTTATCATACACACATATGTCTCTTTGCTTTGCCAGCCGAGAGGACCTAGAAGTAAGGACAGCTCCATAGCAACAAGCACACCTACCTCTCAGGTCTTGGTTTCTAAGATCACTCTCCTTCTTCTTGGAGAGAAGGCTGATTCTAGGACAGGGACAGGAAAGACATAAAATGAGACTAGAGCATCTTACAGTGCCAGAAAGTGAGAACTCACACACACAGCATGCACACACACACAGCACACACACACACAGAGCACACAGTGCACACACACAGCACACACACACAGCACACAGTGCACACACACACAGCACACACACACGCAGCACACACACAGATGGGGTTATGTCAAGGGGACACAGGAGCCAACTGAAGGAGCTTCAAACAGCCAAAGCTAGAACAATTTGACCAACAAAATAAATAAAGCAGTAGGGGATTATGAACCCAAGTAGAAAATAAATACCAATAAGTTTACATTGATTTAAATAAGTGATTGAATAAATGGAGGAGAAGGGACAAATGTCCTGTGCAGAATAATCCCAAATAAATGATGTATACATTCCATCCTCAGGGAGGGGGAGCATAATTCCCCATCCCCTAAACGTGGGCCACACAAAGTGATCTCCTTCCCAGGGGTACAGTGTGGAAAGGGGAACGGGGAGCAACTTTTCAGTGGAGAATCTGACAAACACAGCCCTAGCCAGGTGATCAAGGCCAACATCAACAGTGGAAAGTCATGTGGATAGGATGTACCACTGATGTGGTACGATGAGGAGGCACTTTACATCTTTGGTCTTCCTCCCCCAAATGGATAGCCATGAGAAAAATGTCAGACGAATTCCAAAAGAGGGCATCCTGCAACATGCCTAATGGGACTCCTTGAAACTGTCAAGGTCATTGAAAACAAACAAGGTCTGAGAAACTGTCCAGCCATGAAGAGTCTAAGGGGACAAGACGACTTCGTGCAATATGGTGTCCGGCGTGGGATCCTGGAACAGAAAAAGGACCTTGGGCAAAAACAAGGAAACCTGAATAAACTATGAACATTAGCTGATAATAATGTATCGGCTCAGTCATTGTAACAAATGTAACCGTACTAAGGTAAGATGTTAAAGGGAAAGGAAATTGGGTGACAGGTTATGAGAACGCCGTACCATTTTTCCATAAATCTCAAGCTGTTCTAAATTGAAAAGTTTATTTAAAAATTCAAAAAGAGCGCATATATATTAAAAAACCAAAATGCATGTGAATAAAAGAGATGACTGTGAACAAAAATGAGTGGCTGGGAGTATGTGAGACCAGAAAGGAACAAAAAGGCCCTTGACTCTAACATCGTCATCGTGGCCAGCCCCATTCCATGTGAGACGACAGGGTGGGACACGTGCGTTAAACCTCACAGCATGTTCATTTGCTCGACTGTAGTAATCATTTCATTCTGTGTATGCATATCAAAACAGATTATACACCTTAAATACATACAATTAAAAAATAAAGAATTGTGGCTCACACCTGCAATCCCAGTGCTCTGGGAGGCCAAGGCGAGAGGATCGCTTGAGTTGAGGAGTTCAAGACCAGCCTGAATAAGAGTGAGAGTTCGTCTCTACAAAAAATAGAAAAATTAGCCGGGCATGGTGGCACATGCCTATAGTCCCAGCTACTCGGGAGGCTGAGCCAGCATGATTGCTTGAGCTCAGGAGTTTTGAGCTACAATGACACCACTGCACTCTAGCCGGGACAACAGAGCAGAAATGTCTCCACAAAAAAGAAAAAAAGGAGTTGTAATAAATAAATAAATTCATAAATATGAAGAGCACACCAAATAGGTAGATAGATAGATACATACATACATACATAAAATAAATCTCACAGCAGTCCTGGGAGGGAGAGCACAACTGCCAGCCCCATTTTGCAAAGAGGAAAACTGAGGCACTGAATAAGGCGACTTGGCCCAAGGTCTTTCAGCCTATAAGTGACAGCCCTAGGATTCGAATCTGCAGCCCATCAGAGCCCAGCTTCCTGCTGTGTACCAGCACACTGCAGGGCCTCCCTCAAAGGGAGCTCTGGGTCTTTCACTTCCTCAGAGCACCAAGCAAACCCTGATCCTTTCTCTCCTCCCTGTTCCTTCTGCACCTTCACTGGGGAACGGTTTGGGCTCGGTTGGAAAAACGTGTCTGCAGGGCGTGCCCTGGTGGCCTGCCCCGGCCCTGCCGCAGCCCCGGCTCTGTTGCCGCCCCTGCAGGCTGAACGGGAGCTATGAGGCCCTGAAGGGCGGCAGTGCCATTGAGGCCATGGAAGACTTCACTGGCGGTGTGGCCGAGACCTTCCTGACTAAAGAGGCCCCAGAGAACTTCTATGAGATTCTAGAGAAGGCCTTGCACAGGGGCTCGCTGCTGAGCTGCTCCATCGATGTAAGTGCTAGCTGGCGCACTCCAGGCAGGGTCTGCCCTGGTGCCCTGGCCACACCCGAGGAGGGGAGTAACCATTGGGGGGGGCATGTCTATTTCTTTTAATTAAAACACAAATGTTTATTTACTGTTTTTCGAATCACAAAGGTAAGATATGGGCAAATCCTGAGACATCTAAAGGCACGTTTTTATCTCCCCCCACCACTTCCTGTGCGGCTGCCCCTCCGGGGCCACCCCTGACACTGGGACCACCTGGCCCGACCTGGCACAGCCCCCTCCGTGCTCATGCGGACACACATACACACACACAGGGGAGGTTGCTTTGATTTTACTAAAATGCAATCTCACTGTACAGTTTTCTGAAAGGTGGTTTTTTTTCACTTCATATACCATGAAAAAAATCTATCAAATCAGTAGATAGAAATCTAACAGTATTTTTTTTTTTCAAATTTCTCTATGCATACAAACGCACATATAATTTCACCTCCCTCTGTTTTTTTGAAATCTATTCAAGTTTTCTGTTTCCTGTTGGATTAACCTTGGGGGGGGGGTCTATTTTTTTGGACGGGGACTTGCTGTATGTCACTGCTAAACCTCCGAGGGGAGTCCCGTGAACCGGATTTACGTAGCCGTGCACATGGCCATCGTCTGAGGGAGATGAGGGTGCAGGATGTGACGTGACCAGCGTGGGGCTTGGGCTGGTCAGGTCGTGGGGCCTGACTTGCACATGCTCTTGATGCTGCCCTTTTGACGTTTTAGACCAGAAATGCCACAGAGTCTGAAGCCCGGACGCCTTTTGGTCTCATCAAGGGTCATGCCTACACCGTGACAGGAATTGACCAGGTAGGCGAAATACACCCCATTGCAGGGGACAGGGAGGGACTTGACAATGCGGGTCCCTCAGGCACTTATTTAGTGCCTGGCAGTTTAAATGTCTGTCTTCCAGACACTTCGGTGACTATCTCATCTAAAGGAGGCAGGCTGGAAATCAAAACAGCAAGAGAAAGGGAAAGAGAGAAACCATGTGCTTCTACCACAGCACCAGACTTGTTTAGCAGGCTTGGGAGCCTGGTCTTTGTTTTGTTTTTTTGTTTTGGTTTTTTTAGTTCTTTTCTTGCCCAATTCCACATCAGTCCTATGCTAGTCAGGATTTGTCAGAGAAATAGAACCACTAGGAGGAGATAGAGAGAGCTGACTCTTGAACAGCATGGGTCTGAACTGCACAGGTCCACTTAGAGGTGGATGTTCTTCCGCCTCTGCCACCCCTGAGACAGCAAGACCAACCCTCGTCTTCCTCCTCAGCCTGCTCAACTTGAAGATGAGGAGGATGAAGACCTTTATGATGATCCACTTCTAATTAATGAATAGGAAACATATTTTCTCTTCCTTATGATTTTTGTAATACCATTTTCTTTTTCCTAGCTTACTTTATTGTAAGAATACAGTGTATAATACACATAACATATAAAGTATGTGTTAATCGACTAGTTATCATTAAGGCTTCCAGTCAACAATAGACTATTAGTAGTTAAGATTTGGGGAAGCCAAAAATTATACACAGATTTTTCAACTGTGCAGGCGGTCAGCACCCCTGACCCCCACATTGTTCGAGGGCCAACTGTGATGGACTTACTACATGGCATTGGCTCACGCCATTGCAGAGGCTGAGCAGTCCCGTGATCTGAAGTCTGCAGGCTGGAGACCCAGAGAGCCCATGGCATAGCTCCAGTCTAAGTCTGAAGGGAACAACTGGGGACCAGGGTCACTACAGCAGAAGTCCCAGCCTGTGGTCCGGAGAAGACCAATGTCCCAGCTGGAGAGTGACTTCTCCTTCCCTCGGCCCTTTTGTTCTGTTCAGGTCTTCGGCAGATGGGATGGGCCCACCCACACTGGGAAGGGCAACCTGCTCTACTCAGTCTGCCAATTTAAATCTCATCTCACCCAGAAACACCCTTGCAGACACAACCAGAACGATCTTTAAGCAAATATCTGGGCACCCTGTGGCCCAGTCAAGTTGACACATAAAATTAGCACTCACAAGTCCCATTCTCTGCAGCTGAAGCCTGGGGTGGAACTAATCCCTGGGGCCACCCAGACCCCACACAGCACCACCTTGACCTCTAGCAAGTGGCTGGTTAGAAGGGGAGATCTTTGGGGGGACATGAGGGAGAGAGGAGGGAAGAGAATGGGAGGAAAAAGGAAGACAAGAAGCCTGAGCTTCCCCCTCCCAGGCCCAAGCTCAGCAAAGCACAGAGGCCCTCCTCTTCCCTCTCCACCCTGGCCTGGCAAGTCTTCGTCCAGTCTGCAGAGGGCACAGGCGCCTCTGGCCTTCTGTCCCCACCCACATTTTGAGTGACATACTCCGAATGCATGGGGAGCAAAGAGCACAGAAGGGAGGCCCTGTCCTCACTGGGGCCAAGGTGTGAGCTGCAGCTGGATTCTTTGGGATCCTTTAGAATTTCAGCTATTTGTACTGGAATATTTCCTTTCTTCTTCCTTCCCTGTCCATAGATGCCTTCCCACTCACTCACTTGAGTGGGCGTGTGATTTTTCCTGTTAGATTTTCTAAATATCATTCCAAGTAACAATAGAAACCTCCCATCATCTTGGTTTAATTGCCTTTGTTTTCTCTCCACCTGCAAGAAACTTACCTTCCCTGAACACTTCAAACCAATGAGCCTCTTAGCTGGTGAACCATAAGCCACACCTTGGACTCTGCAGAGTTGATATTACTCAAATTATTTTTACACATCAAAAATACAATTTATGCCCAATGCATGAGGATAAAGTGTTCTGTTAGCTAAAGTTTCTGGTTAGTGGATGAATAAAAGTCTTTTATTTTCATTCTTTCTCCTCCCAAACCTTTCTCATTGGCCCTCTTGCCTGCTCTGGGGCAGAGCATGAAGGTACCCTGCCTCCCGGGTTATCCATTCAGACAGCAGGGATCTTCACAGACACCTGAAACTAAGAGAATATTGAATTTAGAAGACTTCGAAACTACTTTTATTTATTGTTTTTAAAATTCCCAGCATGTGTTTATTTTCTTATCATTCACCTGTGAGTAGGACACTAGGATGAAGGAAGTTCCATGATAGTTCCACGCACTTTTGAGGACTACCCTTTACTACTGAGTGAACTATATACTGGGGATACGTAGATAAATAAGACTTGGCCCTGCCTCTGGGGAGACCCCAGTCTAGTGAGAAAACTCTTTTGTTTGAAGATTCATGTGGACTAATTTCTTGCTAATTACAATCCTACTTTATTCCTCAGATATGGCACAACCAATCTGGGGTGATGTTAATAATATAATATCATTGGCAACGCTTGCATTTATATTCAACAAAGATTAGCAAGTTCCAAGGGCTACTTAAGAATTGATGAACGTTTGTGTATCTCCAGCAGTGTTTTCGTTTTAGCCAACAGGGTTTTGGTAAGGCCAGCCCTGGATGGAGACGAACCACCCTGGATGACTGTGGCCAAACCTCCACCATATTTGTCCTTTCACATGTCCCTCATGCTTTTTCCCTTCCAGGTAAACTTCCGAGGCCAGAAAATTGAGCTCATCAGAGTCCGGAACCCTTGGGGCCAGGTGGAGTGGAACGGGTCATGGAGTGACAGGTCAGTGGCCCCATCCTGTCTCTCTGGCTGGTTCCCAGCTCGTGGGGGGCCAGGGCTGGCCTACGCAGACATGTGAGGGAGGAGTGGCTTGTCTGCAATTCTCCCCAGCCTCTGATTCAGGGTCCTGTCCTGCTTCGGGGTGGCCTTACTTCCTCCCCTTTCAGCCCTCGGGGCCCACCTTGCAGCCAACCTTGATTCTCAAGAAAGACTTTTGCAACAGCTCCCTAACCTTCTTTAACCTTCACAGACTTGTGTTTATGTCCATCAGTGTACTGCCTCCCGGGGCGATATTCTATATCCCCATGATACCGTGAAAGGCTTTATCGCCAGGCACAAGTAGCTCCAGTAGTCAGTGTGTGTTCACATATGTACATGTGTGTGTGTGTTTTGGGTGGGTGGAGTGGCCATGAGTATTTCGGAGGTGAGAACTCCTGCAATACTGCCAGGCAGGTAGGGCTCTCTCTGACGGTCACTGACCATTGGCTGAGGCTCCGCAGCCCAGCAGAGAAGTGGCGGCGGTGGGATTGGAAATGTCCATTACAGAGCCACTAACCAGGGCCATTTGCTTGGCTCCCAATTATAAAGAAAGGTCTGCCTTTTCTGTGTATGCCCCCTCACCCCAGCCCTGGTCCCTTGGTAAGTGGCCCAGGTGGCTGGGAACTGCAGATGTTTGGGTGGGTGTGTGGCAGGGCCCACCCAGGGCTGTCACGCCTCCCCTACTGCCTTGGGCCCCTGCAGTCCCTCCCTGCCCCACCCAGGGCTCCTGCGATTCTGGGGAGGTGTCTGAAGCAAGTCTAGAACTTGGGTAAAACTGAGCCGGTGTCTGTCCCCAGTCCAGACAAAGCCACCAGGTCACCAAACATGGGCACAACCCCATCTTATTGACCGAACCTGCTGTGAGGGCAGTGCACACAGGCACGCACTTTTCAGGCTGCCACCATCCCCATCGAGGCTCTTGTCCCGCCATGCCCAGCCTTGGCCTCAGCTTCCACCTCAGAACCAAAGTGCACTGGCAGAGACGGATTCAGACCAGAGCTGGGTCAAAGGAGGGAAGAGATCGGTCTCCGTCTCCTGGCAGAAGTGGAAAGGACAGAAATGCTGAAACCAAGACCAATGGGACTACATCGTGTCGTAAGACATGTGGTGGCCCTCGATTTCGAGACAGCAGTCTATAAAAGAAAAAAGGGTCACCATTTTCTCTTCTTTGCTGGAATTCACACAGAGGTAGACATGAAGAAAGTGCATTTGGACTGGGAGTCAAACTGGCAAGAAGCTTGTTTCCCACCCACGAGGCTTCCGGGCTGCTGGTCACACGCAAGCAGGGCAAAGGCACCGTGTGGCCAACGAAGCTGCCACCTTGGTTGTAGCACCACAACAGCGGTGACGTAATTTGAACTATTTGGAGACAACTCTGGGGGTTATAGAAAATGCAGAGAACTTTGAGTCACAGCTCCTGAGTTTGGAGGGCGATGGGTGGCCACTCACTTGTTGGCCCTTCCTTGAGCAGGTGTCCACGGCCTACCCGAGCCCCCTTGTCAGGACAAGTGTGCCCGGCTCACGGAACCCTACCTGACTTCCTAAAGAGGCCACGTAAAGAAGGTGCCTTGACATAAAACGTCAAGCATGGGCAAATACTAGGTATTGTTGTCACTTTTCACAGTGTCGGCTTATACACTGAGAGAACAGGTGTCAGGCACTGCTCCAGGTCACCTAGCAAGTTGGAGGCTAAGGTACAAAAGTCAGTCAATTTGTGTCTTCCAGCTGGGCTCTTCTGCTACTCCACCGGCATTCAATGCCTTGCGATTGTCCCATGACAATCTATGTAGGTGGTTCAAATGGTTCCAAGGGATCTTTTTTCCATCAGCAGCACTAGGACATGTATTTTCTGACCAGTCCTCATCTCTGGGGACCAACAGCTCACCAGCCTCTGCATCGCTGGGCGCATTTCTGGGGCCCAGTGAGCAGTCACTGAGCAGGACCTATTTCCTCCGTCGCTGCAGACTGTGGATTCCCGGGGACGGCCGTCCCCCCGCACCAAGGCCAGTGTTGCTCTTCGCGACCTCTGCCTAAACGCCAACTTTGTTTCCTCCTAGTTCTCCCGAGTGGCTTTCCGTCAGCCCAGCTGAGCAGAAGCGCCTGTGTCACGCTGCTCTCGATGACGGGGAATTCTGGTACAGTGCCCGTCTCTGCTTTCACCTTTGTATTAACTGCGTAACAGCTGTGAGCCCCGTGCCCCTGGGGCATAAGGAGCACCACGTCTCTTTCGTTCTTTTTTTGGCAGATCGAATACATCTGCCTCAAACCCCTCCTATCCACCTTGGTTGACAGGAAATTTAATCTCAATCATGCTTTGGCAGGGACTCACCCCTTCTCTAGGTTTGTCTGAGTCTCGAGGGAGTTAGTGTAGTCCAGGCAATGTAGGGCAGAGCCCTGGTCTCCATCCCAGCATCCCTCCTCTGAGCCCTCTGCCACCCGCATTTGCATAGTGAACTTTAAGACAGCCCTGCTGCCCACAGGGTCCATGCCCTCTGTGCCCAACGTGGTGGCAGGGGCTTTTGAAGGCAGCTTCCCTGAGAGTACCTGAAAATACAGACCGAAGTGGGGAGGAAACAAGCGAGTAGAGGGGAGGTGTAGCACAGAAGAAGTCAGGTAGAGGAAACTGAGAAATCCAGAGCGGGAGGCTCAGCAGAGAAGAGCGTCCCTGTGGATGGCCCACTGCCTACCCCTCTGCCCCTGATGCCGGGCCCGAAACCGCACGGGGGCCTGTGCCGTGTGGCCGGCACTCCGTGCGTAGAGCCCTTCCTCCCAGAGTCTGGACTCCGAAGCCCCTTCCAGTCTCTTTCCATCTTTCACCCCCTCTCAGGCGTGACCCTTGCAACTCCCTGCTCTCCCCTTACTTACGAATTCCCCTATCTTCCGAATCACCCACCTCAGTGTTCCAATGCTATCATTTCTCCTACCTTCAAGGGGGAAAAGAAAGCCTCTCTTGACCCATTCACATGACTGATCCAGCCCCTCCTCTCCTCCCTGCTCTCCCGACTCCACTCCACTGTGGGTGGCCCCATCCACCCTGCTCTCGCCCGGACACCACTGACTCTCGCTTGGCCACATCTAATCATCTTCATCCGTCAGCAGCATGAGACACGCTGGCACTGTGCTCCCCGGATTGCAGAGAACTCATGCTCTGGTGGTCCTCCTCCTTCCCAGGGCTCCTTCTCAACGTCCTGGCCCCTCCTCATCCCCCTGACCTGTTCCCGTTGAGGTGCCCCAAAGCTCCTCACTATCTTCTCCCACTCTTTAGGTGATTTCATCCGGTCTTGTGACTTTAAAGACCATCTTTACATGGATAATTCCCAGGTTTCTGTCTTTGGCCCCTTTCCCTGGAATTCCGGGGAATTCAGCTGTCTACTCGGCACCTCCCCTTGGATACCTAACAGGTGTCTCAGATGAACGTGTCCAGACCTGCACCCCCAAGCTTCCCTCCCAAACTTCTCCACCACAGCCTGCCCCGTCTCTGTCCTTCCAGTGGCTCAAACCGAACATCTTGACTCCTTTCTTTCTCTCGTTCCCTACATCCTGTCTGTCAGCAAACCCTGTAGGATTTACCTTCAGAAAATGTCTCAAATCTGGCCTCTGTTCCCCACCTCCCCTGCCACCAGCCTGGACTGAGCCATCCTTATGTCTCACCTGGATGATGGCACTAACTTCCTGGCTGTCTCTCTGCTGCTACCTGGGCCCCTGATGTCTGTTCTCAACACAGCAGCTATAGATCATGTCATTCTGTGTCACACCTTCCAGTGGTTCTTGATCTTCCCAGAATCAAAGCCAAAGTCCTTATACCTACCTGACCCACCCTTACCCCTGGATCTCATCCAGACAAGATCCCTTACTGATGCTTCATGCCAGCCTCAATGGCCTTCTTGGTGTTCCACGAGCACATCAAGCACCTGTCTGCCTCAGGCCCTTGCTGTGCATCTGCTGGAACCCTTGGAGAGCTGCTCCGCCCAGTACCTGGTACTTCAGGTCCCCACTCACAACGGGCTGCATCAGTAAGGCCTTCTCTTACCTCCCTGCTTAAACTAACACCCACCTCTACACTCCTGTCCTTCAGCCCAATTTGACTTTTCTTTGTAGCTATTATCATATACAATCAACATATATTTTTACATTTTTACAACATTTTTCACCTTTATTTTACCTTTTTTAAAAAAATTTCTATCTCCCACACCATGAGGCCTCCCCACTCCTTGAGTACAGGGGTTAGATGATTGAATGGATGGATGGATGGACGGATGCTTGATGCCATCGCTGTCGACCCCCCGTGTATTGTGTCTCTCTGCTTTGTTACAGGATGGCATTTAAGGATTTCAAGGCCCATTTTGACAAAGTGGAGATCTGCAACCTCACTCCCGACGCCCTGGAGGAGGATGCTGTCCACAAATGGGAGGTGACGGTCCATCAGGGGAGCTGGGTCCGGGGCTCCACGGCCGGGGGCTGCCGCAATTTCCTGGGTAGGTAGTCTGTCTGTCACTCTTTCTGCCATTCCCCAGTGTCCAGTCTAAGCCGGAGACATCAAAGGATCCGGTCCAGGACCCTCAGGAAAACCTGAAACATAAACTCAGACAGTAGGATTCCAAAAACCACTAGGAAAAGAAGGCTGCAGAGATTTAGTAGGTAATTGAATAAGAATTGCTCAAGGAAACTCCTTTGTTTTACCACTTAGGTTATTTTCTATTACAAATAATAGAAACACAACTTACCCCAGTTTAGCAATAAAAACGATTTATTGTCCTACATAATTGAAAAGCTCAGAGGAAAAGCAGGGTGGGATTCAGGCACAGTTCTATTAGGGCTCTGGCTTCATTTCTTGGTAATACTCTGCTCCGCCTTCTTTTCTGCATTGACTTCTTCCTGCCTCTGGCTTTCTTTGTTATCACAGGAAGGCTGCCGGCAGCATTTAGGGTTTCCTGAGGTTCATTCACATGAACAGCAAGAGCTCCTAGGGGTCATCAAACAAAAGTCCTCCCTTCCCTCTAATTGGAAATTCCTTGAACCAGTATTGCTGGTGCATGCAGTGGGCCAATTAGCTTTGTTCCAGTGCTCTGTGGCAAGAGGGGCTGATGTGGACCAGTCAGAGTTCGCCCTTGGAGCTGGGAGTGAGGTTCATTCTACTCAAGTCACCCATCATTAAATAGATGCTAGCAGGACGAAGTCCACTACACTCTCCTTCAAAATACCAATGGAAAAAAAAATAAGCTGGAACAAACTTGAGTAGACTAGACCCAGAAAGAATGTCTTCAAAAGGCTGTGTGGGAAATGGTTCAAAAGAAGGTAGAAATGAAAGCGAGGACACTTGCATTCTCACTGGGGCTTCTAGAAAGTAGAGCAAGAGGTCTGAACGGAGCAGGGGGAGAAGAAACTATTTCCTCGTGTTTGGGTGACAGGTGTGTGTGTGTGTCCTTCGTGTGTGTGTTTGTTTGTTTAAAGGAAGGGAAGATAATGTACCTCTTTCTAATGGCAGATACCTTTTGGACCAACCCACAAATAAAACTGTCCCTCACTGAAAGAGATGAGGGGCAGGAAGAGTGCACCTTCCTCGTAGCCCTGATGCAGAAGGACCGAAGGAAGCTCAAGAGATTTGGTGCCGACGTGTTGACCATCGGCTATGCCATTTACCAGGTTGGTGGCAACCAAACTGCACCTCAGAGTCCTCTGTCTGTGTTCTAAATCCTCCGCTCCTCCTCGGCCTCATGCCTGAGACGCAGTGGCCAGTCCCCAGCTGTGTCGGAAAAGCCGAGACGAATGGCCTCCCTAGAGATCCCTCCCCACTCTTCCGTTGCAGTGCCCTGGCAGAGACCAACACCTGGACAAGGACTTCTTCAGATACCACGCTTCCCAGGCCCGGAGCAAAACCTTCATCAACCTGAGAGAGGTCTCCGACCGCTTCAGGCTGCCCCCTGGGGAGTACGTCGTGATCCCCAGCACTTTCGAGCCCCATCAGGAAGCTGATTTCTGTCTGAGAATCTTTTCGGAGAAGAAAGCCATTACCCGGTGAGTCATGGGAACAGGTTTCAGAATCCCTCTTCATTTGGTGGCTTAGTCACACAGAAGTCACCTGGGGACTGCTGGAGCCAAGACCCCATTCTTCTCTTTTCCTCGATCTACCTGAGAAACAAAGCAGGACAGGTTGGTGGCTTGTTTGCAAAGCAGGGCACACTTCCCTTGTAGCTCAGCTCTTCCCTCCCTCAAGCAAACCACTAAAAAAAAAAAAAGTCACTCTCTCCTCCTGGTCCCAGAGTCACGCTCACAAGACACCCTGGGGTGGAGCCTTGCATTTTTCAGACCCTATTACCAAGAAGCTTCTGGAGTAAGAGCTGCATGTAGACTTAATTCTGTGCACGATGAAGGGGGTGGCTACTGCAAATTCCAAGAATGACATGTTCTTTCAGCTCCGGTTTAAATAAATGTTTTTAAGTCTGCCTATCATTTTACATACCCAACATTCTGCCAGCTCTTCCTTGCTGTGTCTGAGCAAAATTATTTTGTATGAGTAACTTCTTTGGAAAGGATTTCTCATTATTGCCCATTCTCCACTGGTTGCTCTGTGGTGGAGGGAAACCATGGTTCGGGACAGAAGAATCTGTTTCTTTCCCTAACAATGGTATTCTAAAGATTGCAGAGCATGGTAAAAATCTACTCATTCTGTATTTAAGCAGATAAATCCCTAACAAAGCACCAACCTACAAGAGTTAACAAGAGAAGAACAGCTGTGAACACATGGCCTGCTCTAGTTTTTTTTTTTTTTTTTTTTTTTGAGACAGAGTCTCACTGTGTTGCCTGGGCTAGAGTGCCGTGGCATCATCCTAGCTCACAGCAACCTCAAACTCCTGGGCTCAAGTGATCCTCCTGCCTCAGCCTCCCGAGTAGCTGGGACTACAGGCATGAGCCACCATGCCCGGCTAATTTTTTCTATATATTTTTAGTTGTCCAATTAATTTCTTTCTAATTTTAGTAGAGACGGGGTCTCGCTCTTGCTCAGGGTGGTTTCGAACTCCTGAGCTCAAACAATCCGCCCGCCTCGGCCTCCCAGAGAGCTAGGATTACAGGCGTGAGCCACCGCGCCCGGCCCCTGCTCTAGTTTTATCTCCTGTTTGGTGAGGTAGAGCTGGGTGGAAGGCCTGCATTCAGAAAACTCCCATATACAAACTCTGCTTGGGTTTCCAGGTTATTTACAAAGGCGTGGTTCTTTCTCATGGCTAAATAGAAGCAGTAAAGTCTTTAATATTTAAATACTCTGTCGGAGAATTTTTCTCCAGCCTTCTCCCAGATACAGCATAAGTTGAGGATGAATTTTCCAATAACTGTTCACACAGCACACCCCATGCGAGATCCATGCAGATGCCATCTCTCACGGGTGGCAAGAACTAGAGAGAGTACAGCCTATGCCAGTCCCGTGCTTCCTGTTCTCTGTTCCATTAATGGGGTGCATTCAAAGTTCTCAGCATTTATAGGGTGGCTTATACATGGCAAAGCTAACTCCATACCCAGGCTTGCCCTGAACGAGATAATCTGCTATGATATAAGCATAGAATCAGCTCTGCAGCTGGGCAGCAGAAAACCCACACCAAGCTCTGTTTTCCATTGGTTTGGCTCTCTGCGAGGGACCTGATCAAACAGAAGTTCCAAAGGACTGTGCTGCGTGTGCTGCGTGTGCCCGTGGGGATGAGGAGGGGAAGGAGGCTACCCTGGTTCAGTCTTAGCGTTTGTTTGTTTGTATTCCCTTTGAGTTTCTATCAGTAGTTCTTTGGGAGTGCTTAGGTTTTAATCCATATGATTAGATTCCTCCAAATGTTTTTAGCATCAGCAAAAGCTGAAGCCTGCTCCTTTTACTATTACTGCTCTCCAAACACCGCGGGTACCACTAACTATGTGAACAGCAAAACGAACACGTTTCCATCATTTTCCCTCTCTTTCCCAAACCTAAATGCACAAACGCCTGGCCTTCCCCCACCCTCCAGTGGAATAAGGGATTTACCTCCCCCGGGAAGGGCCAACAGCTTCAAAGGGTGGTCTTTTGGGTTCTGACTCAACTTACTCTGAAATCTTTAAAAACTCACCCCCTCCCAGGGATTACCACTCAGCAGGCCGAATGAATGGTGTCCAGGGAATGCGCAGACGCAGAGCTCGTGCAGGGCAGGTGCGTAATGAAACCGCCCTGTCTATAGCACGTCAGCAGCAGCCCTTGTTAAAGGGCACCAAGGAAAGAGGGAGCTACTGCTGCTTTAACGTCTTCTAGTTCTATACATCCAGAACTTGCACGTTCTCTTTGGTGGTGTCTACCCTTGTCTCCTTCTTATGTGAACGCCAGGCAAGGTCTGAGCGATTAGGGGCGGGGGTGTCCGTGCATGGGGTCTGCAAACCCGCGAAATGTCAGCAGCACTGAACAAGAAGAGCTTCCGTGGGACAGACCCTTCCAAAGCTCTGGCTCTTTAGTGCCGCAGGTCCCAATAAGAAGTGAATCCGCAACTGAGGCTGTGCGTTTTCCTCCCCTACAGGGATCTGGATGGAAACGTAGACATCGACCTTCCTGAGGTGAGTCTCCCGGTGCTGCGTGGAGGACAGGTTTCCGCCGATGGTGCGGGCACCTTCCTTCTAACCGCACTGCCATTTAAAACTGTGAAGGTCAGGAAACGGTTAGTGCGACCAGGTAAGCACCTGTGATTCTAACCTCCTGGTGCCCAAGATTCGTGTGTGCCAGTCTGTGTCCTTCGAGTCCCAGCGGAAGCTGGCATGGGAACAAGGTTGGTACTTGGTGTAAAGCTCTGATTGGTTCATCTCTCTGTGCTGCCAACTCCACCTGAGAGCCAGCTGCTGCTTCTGAAGGGGATGGCATATCTTCTAAATGTATTTTATTTAAGAAAAATAATCAATAAAAAGAAAATGAGAGAGGCAGGTGGATTCTTTTACTGTGGACTCAGGGGAACACATTATGTCTCCCACATACTGTGTCTGTGTGGGGAGGAAGAGACAGGGTTGGTTTTGTCCTTGTCCAAGGGCTGTAAGACCCCCAAGAGGTACTGGGAGGTGGCCAGAGCAGTCTGACGTGTCCAGGGTCTCAGAGACCTGTTTTTAGAAAGAAAATTGCTGTTCTGTATTAGAATGCAGTTTATTTAATGGTGCCAAAAAAACACAAAAATTCCCCCCAAATCACCCAAAACATTTACTGAGCTCTTTCCATAACCCAGGCCCAGGGCCAGGTACTATAAACAGACTCCTGCCCTCAAAGATTTTACCACCTATCAAAACTGATGATTAAGCAAGTACTTCCGATCCAAGGTGGTGAGAGCTAATACAGAGGAAGTGGGGGAAGCATGACAACCTCGTGGCAAGGACCCCAACTTAGGCAGGGGTCAGGCTTCCTTTAGCCTTCTCATTTGCAAGGCAGGAGGGCCCCGTGAGTCCAGCTGATGAAGTCTCACTTTCTTTTTTTTTTTAAGACAGAGTCTTGCTCTGTCATCCCGGCTAGAGTGCAGTGAAGTTATTATAGCTCACAGCAACCTCAAACTCCTGGGCTCAAGTGATCCTCCCACCTCGGCCTCCCAGAGTGCTAGGATTACAGGCATGAGCCACGGCACCTGGCCTAGGTCTCACTTTCTAAAGAGCCTTTACAAGACTCCTGCACACCACATCAAGAGGGTGACATGGTCTGGGCACAGGACCATGTCACCCTTTTCTGCTATTTTTGTCAGGTTTCTTTTTTATGTGTCTTTTTGTGCAAGTTCCTTTGGTTATTTTTCAGCCTCCAAAGCCAACTCCACCTGCCCAAGAGACAGAGGAAGAGCAGCAGTTTCGGGCTTTGTTTGAACACGTCGCTGGTGAGGTAGGGTGTGCCCGGCTTTCGTCTCCCCACTGGGCCTGGCCTCTCAGCAGAGGATTGTAGTCGTGGGATTGGTCAGCAGTGGCTCTCTGAGGCATGTTGGAACCGTAACACCAGCCCTGATATTAACAGAAGAAAACCAAACTCTGTAAAATAACTTAAAGGGGTTTATTCTGAGCCCAACGTGAGTGACCATCAGCCCAGGGAGCCACACCCAAGAAGCCTTGAGTAAGTGGTCCCTAAGCAGTCGGGCTACAGTTTGGTTTTGTACATTTTAGGGACAGGAATTGCAGGTAAGATCATAAATCAATACCTGGAAGGTATACATTGGTTTGGCCCAAAAAGGCAGGACATCTCAAAGTAGGGGCAGTGCGGGCTTACAGGTTATAGGTGGGTTCAGAGACTTTTTTGTTTGCAGTTGGTTAAAGAAATGAAGCTTTGTCTAAAAGTTTGGAATCAGTAGAAAGGAATGCTTTAAGTTAAGTAAGGAAGTCTGCTAATCATAGAACAAGCCACAATCTACTGACTCAAAGTGATCTGTCAAGCAAATTGATGGCCTACATGTGTGACTTAACCTCTGCCTTATGTGGCCTTGCATCTTGTTTATAATTTAGTACCTTATTGCCACACAGAGTCTGTTTTGTCGGTCTCATGATCTCTATTTTAACATTAACGCTGGTCAGTTGTAGTAGCTAAACTACCAAAGGGAGGTATAAGGAAACAGATCTGACCTCCCTTTTCTTCATGGCCAGGAACTCAGCTTTAAGATTTTTTTAGGTCCCCTTTGGCCAAGAAGGGGCCCATTCAATCAGCAAGGGGGCAGGGGGTTAGGATTTTATTTTTAGTCTACACTGGTCATTGGAGGCCCAAAGACCACCTTGTTCCCAGCATCCCTTCCGCAACACCAGTCTGCCTCTGCTGATGGGGCAAGAGAGCCCAAAGGAGCTCAGGTCCAGCCCAGATGCTTTCTTTGGGAGGCTAGACAAAGCCTTGAAGAGGTGGCTTCTTTGGACTCTGCCCCCAAATCACTGCCATTAGGATCTTGTCTCTGCTCTGGTCAAAGGTGGAGATGTCCAGGGAAGCCACTCTTCAATTGCAGCTTTCTGTCCTTGGCCCCTAGCTCATTCCCAGCCCTCTTTACTGCTCAGCTTCTTTGTTGGGTGCCCTGGTGCTCCTGGGGGACCTGGATGGAGCCCTCATATAGCTCCAGGGTCTTCCTTCCCCTGGTGGGGGATGGGGCAGCCTCCTTCTAGAAACTGTCCCTTAGGTCTGCAGTCCCCAACTCCCAGGCCACAGACAGGGCCTCAGAACTTCACTGGGACCCTCTGCCCCCAAGTCCGTGGAAAAATTGTCATCTGTGAAACTTAAGAATGGGGCAGGGGCCTGGGGCGGAGGATGGGGACCCCACACAGCAGGAGGTGAGCAAGCAAAACTTCATCTGTATTTACAGCCGCTCCCCATTGCTCGTATCACTGTCTGAGCTCCACCTCCCCACTCCCACCCCTGTCTGTGGAAAAACTGTCTTCCATAAAACCAGTCCCTGGTGCCAAAAAGGTTGGGGACTGCTGCCTTAGGTGGTCCCTTGGAGCCATAAATAAAATAAGCCTGATAAACTAACTCATGTTTAGGGTGATACCTAAACCTGGGGGTGAATGTCTGATGGTAGCATTTCGGGCACTGCAATAAACAGGTAGGGCAGGGAGATGTGGGGACCACAGGGCGGGATGGAGAAAAGTGGGGGCTCATGAGGCCTGGGGAAGGCCCGAGACTCTGCATTTCCAAGAAGCTTCTGTGCTGTGGGTGCTGAGATTTAGTGACTCTGAAATTCACTCCACTTTTAAACCTAAATAAACCTCTAGGTTTGAAAAACAATCTGTGAGCCATATTCCCAGGTCTGATTTGAGGGGTCCCTGGGGCAAGCCCCAGATGTGGAAATTTTTTGAAGTTCTCCAGTCGATTCTACTGTGCAGAGGCTCAGAAACTCAGACCTGTTTTCCCAAAATTCCTCTAACATTAGAACTATCTGGAGAACTGTATGAACAATTCCACAAGTAGTTCTTATCCTCGAGAATGTTGGGCAAGTACTGTCTTGACCTGCCCAATTTTCCATGCACTTTCCTGGGCTGGGCCCTATCCTGGGAGAGTTGGGCTCGTGCCTGGTTGGGCTGGCCTGTCCCTGAAACGTGGGGCATACTGAGCCATGTAGCTGCAGCGACACAGGGGACGGGCGCTTCTGCCCACAGCAGGATCCTGAGGGCCAGTCTGTTAGTGGAGACAAGTCAAGCTCAGAACTGATAGAAACTCCAAAAAAGGTGCCATAGGCCATAAAAAGCAATTGTCTCCGCTTCAACAGGACATGGAGGTGACAGCAGAGGAACTTGAATATATTCTAAATGCCGTGCTGCAAAAGAGTAAGTGCTGCACCCACTGGGGATCCCAGGGCCCCCATGGAGGGATGAGTGACTACGCTGCCTGGGTCCCCTCCAGCCTTCCCCGGCCTCCTTCTCCTCAGAGCCGCAGACCCACTTCCCGGGGCCGACTTGTAGGTAGACTTTAAAATAGCTTTCATCGTTTGTTTCCCGATTACAAATATGATGAAAGTTCATGGTAGAAAATTCTAAAAAATGCAGAAAAGCCTAATGACAAAGATAAAAATCACCAATAATCTCACCACCATAAATCACCACTGTCGACGTGTGTGTATCTGTACGCGTATGTCATGTGTAGTCTGCGTGTATACACACACATCAACAATTTTAGAACATTGCATCACTCCAGGAAGAAACCCTGTATCCATTAGTAGTCACTGCCCATTGCCCCCGACCCCAGGTAACCGCCAGTCTACTTTCTGTTGCTGTAGATTTGATTTATCTACTCTGAACATCTCTTATACAAGGAATCACGCAACATGTGGCCCTTTCTGACTGTCTTCTTCCACTTTGCGTGATGTTTTCGAGGTTCCTCCATGCTGTGGCATGTATCAGTGTTTCGTTCCTTTCTATAGGCAAATAATATTCCATTCCATGAATATTCCTCATTTTGTTTATTCATTCATCCATTGATGGGCATTTAGATTGTTGCCAGTTTTTGGCTATTTTGAATAACACTGCTGTGAACATTCGTGTATAAGTTTTCTGGGTAGGAACGTGTTTTCATTTCTCTTGGGTATGTGGTAAGAGGATTGTTGGGGTACATGGTAACTCTGTGTTTAATGTTTTAAGGAACTGCCCAGTTGTTTTGCATGGTGACTACTGTACATTTCCACCAGCAGCATAAGGGTGTCCAGATTTTTCTGACAATTTTAAATGCTACCTTTAAACTTAACTTTCATGAGCATTTCCCCGGGTCATTAACTATGCTTCAAAACATGATTCCTAAGCGCTGTGTAATACTCCATTGTGTGAACACAGCCCAGTGTACTGGCCATGACCTTCCACTGGCTATTTCTAAATTTTTTGCCATTATAAATAGCCTGATGATAAAAAAAAACTCCATGTGTAATTCTTTACTTGGGATTCTTAAAACTAGAATAAATGGATGACAGAATATTCCCATTTTTATGACTTTTTTCACATTTTGCCAATTTTCCTTCTGAAAGGCCATGTTAACTTCTACTCCCAGCAGCATCGTGAGAGCAGTCCCATCACAGCCCCCACCACCCCAGGTTTAGCCACACTGTTGGGCTTTCAGCAGGTGGGGACATTCATCTTATCAGGGGTCCACTCAATTCAGCTTTCATGTGTGATTTCAGAAAAGAACATCAAATTCAAGAAGCTAAGCCTGATCTCCTGTAAAAACATCATTTCCCTAATGGATGTATCCTTCCACGTACTTTCGCAGAAATAGACATCAATGCTGGGCTTTAAGTATGGGAGAGTGATGTTCCCTAGCACACTTTCTGAGAACGTGACATCCTTAACCAGCAGGATAGTCGTCTTCACAGAAGAGAACCAAAAGCTGAGGGGCCCCAGTGCTAGAATTGGATCAGAATCAAAGAGGCACAGGACTGTCCAGTGGGGGCAGGGTTTTCGAAGGGACTTGGGGATCTTGTTGCCACTTTCGGGTCCCATCCAATGGAACCAAGAGTTCTGTTTTTGTGAAACTTCTGGTACCACGGCAAGCCCCACTGCCATTTCCCCTCTTCAGAGATTCGTGGTTTAGTCACTAGAACCACCTCCCTAGGTCCCCAGGTCTGTGTCACCCAGGCCAGCCCATCAGCCCTCCCCCTCTGAAGTCCCAAAGCCGAGGTCCCACGAAGAGCCTCAGGTTGAAATGCTGCTCAGATCTCCCTTAACCCGGGTGGCACAGACCAGCGGCAGCGGGAAGCTGGATTTCGGGGACTTCAAAGTGTTCTGGGACAGGCTGAAGCAGTGGATCGTATGTAACCGGCACAGGGCTTGGCTTCTGGGGGCCCCACGAGCCTAGGGCAGAGGGGATTTTAAAAGGCTGAAGTACGGCAGGACAGAGGAGTTGTGTTCCAAGAGGGGAGAAGGGAAGACATCATGACATAATTCTGATACTCACAGAAGTGGTACTGCCAGGCTTCCTCCCAAAATGAACAGGAAGACAAAAGAGAGACCAAATTCTTCTGGAGGGCCCCTGGGGGGTCACTCCTCCCAGGCAGGCTGTCACAAGTCACTGCCATAGATGTTGCCTTCCAAGCACTCTCCTTGTCAATGCCTCTGTTTCCCCTGCAGAACCTTTTCCTTCAGTTCGACGCTGACAGGTCCGGCACCATGTCCTCCTACGAGCTGCGGACTGCGCTGAGAGCCGCAGGTAAAGAGAAGCCTGGGACGTAGGCAGCTGACTGTGCCCGGCCAGCCCCAGGTGCTGCCTTGGGCAACCAAGCAGGTGGCAAGGAAGGTCTTCTCCCCACAGCCGCAGAGGTGGCCTCTGAGCTGAGCTGATGTTTCGTGATGTCACAGCCCTTTGAGTGGCAATGCCAGGACTCAGACCCAGGACTCGCTTGCTCACACCGGGGCCCTGCTCTTAAACCACCTCGCACATCAGCGGGAATTTTTTAAATGTATCCACTAAGAATGAACTGGGCCTGCCCCATCCCCACCCCAGGGGCCTCTTGGCCTCTGGCCACGTTTTCTGGCCCAGCAGAACTATGCGTGACTCTCTGGTGACAAGCCAGTGCTTCCAAACCTCAAATTTCTGCTCTCAGAGGGTTGTTATCACAGATGATACAGGACATCCCTGTGCCTGTAGTATGGGGACTCCATGCTTCCCTCTGCTGCCTGTCCCTGGCTTTGACAGCAGCAGACTCTGCATCCAAACTGGGTGACGTTGTTGTAGTTTCTACCCTGCTCCCTTCATGCAGGGTGGGCCCCAGGTGGCATTTCTGGCCCTCGGTCAATGACCGCCTTGGCAGTCTGAGTCCCTGTGACTCAGTGTCCAGTGCACACAGCCGTGGTCGCCCTCCCCAGGCTGCCCCTGGCACAGTAGCTTTCCCTGTGGGAGGTGCATCCCTTCCGAGAAACGTTTCTAGGGCCTCCAGTACGTTTGGGTTAAAAATGCCCTTGAGAAATATCCACCTACTGTGGGTGCCACAGCTGGAATCCTCCAAGGCCCATCAGGGACGTGTGCAGGCCGGGAGCCCAGACAGCGTGAGGGAGGCTGGCGTGGGGATGAGTGTGGGGCTCAGACACCATCCAGCATTGAGTTCCCTCAAACGAAGCTTCCCGAAAAGCCAGACCCTGTGGATGATGTTGGTGTCAAAAGCAAGACCACAAACTCATTCAACTCAGAAGCCATTAAATCCCAAAAGTGTTCTGTGAGTTCACCAGCACCCTTGCCCCGCCAACACAGACACACTCCCACACCGCATTCGAACCTGACAGAGGCCCCGGGCCTGGGGACAGAGGTTTTGCAGAGTGGACAGTGGCTCCCTTGGTCAGTTCCCTCCTAGCTGACTGGGAGCTTCCCCGGAGGTGCAGACTCACCTAGGGGCTCAGATGCGGTACCCTGGGTCTCCCCACTCCTCCCACAGGCTTTCAGCTGAGCAGCCACCTCCTGCAGCTGGTCGTGCTCAGGTATGCGGACGAGGAGCTCCAGCTGGGTTTTGACGACTTCCTCAACTGCCTGGTCCGGCTGGAGAATGCTAGCCGTAAGTGTCTGGTGAGGCTGAGATTGTCCTCAGCCCCGGGTGACAGTTCACCTTAGTGTGGTATCTTCACTCATCCTTCACGGGCACATAAGCAGCAACCTGGCAAAAATTATGGCAAAGGCAGACCACAGAGAGCCATTGTCGGATCCCGTGAATAGCCGTGTCTGTGTGGTTAGCCAAGGGGCAGGATGTGTGAGTCTTCTCTGCAGTGCATTCCTCATCATCGCCACTCTTTTTGCATTCAGAGCATCTCTGCAGAAGGATGATGGGGGTCAGGGGTCCCTCATATCAGGAACTGTTTGATTTCAAGTCAAATCTCATCGTAGCATATAGAATCAGAAGATCCTCATCCTTCCCCAACCCACAGCCTCTGTAAGCCCTAGACATTGGCCCGGTTATTGCAAACGAGATTTGTTACACCAAAAATAGAGAATGTGTAGGTGCTCCTTAGAGTTTGCAGTCTATTATTACATGCACCCCTCCCCTTACAGGTGGTTGTGAAGGTGAGGCTGAGTGAAGTGTGTCCAGGGCCTAGAACTCAGCACCAGATGGCTACAAGGCTCACCATCTGTGCAGGTGCGAAGGGACCAGCGCCCCCAAGGGTGCCCCATGCTTGGTTTAATGTTCTCGTGTTGCCATCTTGAGAGTCTTAATAATTTTTGAACAAGGGGCTTGCATTTCCCTTTTGCACTGGACCTCACGAATTGTGTATCTGGTCCTGCTTGGCATTTTCTAAAATATGTTTGATAGGCCACTTCGAGGTACTTGGTAAGGAAAGGCAGGGTCTGTGATCCTTGGTTACACCGTGCAATGGCTCCCTCTACTTCCTTGGTGACAGGACACTGTAATTGCCTCGTAAAGCAGGTCTCCACTGCACTGTGAGCTCTAAGGAAGCTGCACTTACTGGGCACTCAGTGAATATATGTGGACTAAGAAGTGATGAGAGGGATTTGGAGAGAGGTGAGTGGGCCCCAAAGGGCCTTGTATGTCCAGCCAAGAGGCTGGGCTTTCTCTAGGTGGACACCAGTAGCTAGTGAGAGGTGCAGTCTAGAAAGACCCCTTCTGAAAGAGAATCACTTATTAGACTTACAGGGTGGCCAAAGCTGACCCTAGGCATCGTGAAATTTGATCGTTTCTCTTCTCTCAATTGCTCTTTCCCTTTCTAAATCCCCCCAGAGCTAATCCTTCACAGTTTGGGGTGGGAGAGGGATGGCTCTCACCTTGCTCTCATAGTGGAGGAATATTAGGGACGAGGCCATTTAAGCTCAACACCGTCTGCTCTGGGAGCCTCGCATCGCGTGCACCTGGAGAACTTTTGCGACTACCAAGGCCTGAGCTTTACCCTACTGTTACTTTAACTATTTATTATGGAAATTTTCAATCATCCACTTAGATAGAAAGGATCGTAATAGGTCCCTACACACCCCACGCCAGTGCCTCTCAAACTTCGCTACACATTACAATCCCTCAGGGTTGCTTAAAGAAATTTCGTGACTGAGCTGCACCACAGACCAGTTAAATTAGAATCTCAGGGGTGGCGCGCAGCACCGGGATTTATAAAAATTCCCAGGCGATTTCCAGAGCTTTACGCCAGCCTCAACAATTATCATCTCGCTAATTTTTTTTCTTATGTTTCCCCAACACATACTGTTTCCCCCTGAAGTATTTAATTAAAGGTCTCAGATATTCTGTCCTTCCATCTGTAAGTCTCTCAGATGGATAGCCTTGTTTTTAGCATCAGCCTCGTGCCATTTGCACGCCTGACAAAATTCTCGGGAAATCCTCGACGTCCTTGAATGCCTGGTCCCTGCTGACATTTCCCAGGTCACCTTTTACAGCTGCCGGGTTGACGCGGGAGCCAAACAAGGCCCATCCCCTTGGCTGTTGGGCCTCTTCCATTCCCTACGTTTGGTGACAGCCCCTTTGGTTGTCTCATTAAAATGCCCACGGTGGTTCTCTAGAGAAGCCAAGGTTGGCCGCTGGCCTTCGTCCTGCCGAGGCGAGGAGACTGAAGCCGGAGCGGAAAGTAACTTGCCCAGGTCACACTGACGCGGCACCCAGCTCAGCGCCGGCTCTCTCTCCTACGCCACCACTGGGCCCTCCTGCCCTCTGAGAGCACCTACAGCCCCTTCCCGTATGGGACTCTCAGAGAGAGACTTAACGGTTTTCAGATCCATGCAAAACTTTACACACATGTGCATTTTTTTCTGGGCCCATGGATTTCAAGGGGTCTGTAACCCCCAAAGGGTTAAGACAGGGGAGATGTTTCTGACCCGGGAGCCGCTCGCCAGCTGACTGGCATATTGCAGGTGACAGCACCTGCTACCACTCCTAAGGCCACTGGCTTGCTGCAGGAATGAAGAGGCTTCCTCCAGTAGACAGAAGTCCCCTCTGCCAGCCGGGGTCCTCCTGCTGCTCCCAAACATCCTTGTTTACCGCCAGAGGGAGCAGCTCGCTCACAGGCGCCACAGAAAGGCCCTTCGGTCGCGGGGAAACAAGGAAATCTGTTAGAGCGGCTGTCTCTAAAGGATGCCTTTCTCCTGTCTCTCCTACCAGGGGTGTTCCAGGCTCTCAGCACGAAGAACAAGGAGTTCATTCATCTCAACATAAATGAGGTACGGCCAAGCCAGGGCCTGGCAGAGCCCAAGCTCCGTAAACGTTTCTGAACGCACGATTTCATGTGAGGGTTAACATTCAGTGGAGAGACTAGCTAGTGTGTTTTGAAATACTGTTTATTTAGTAATCAATTGAATCATTACAGTAATCCTGTGAGCCAAGTCCCAATAGTATCCTCATTTTGCAGAGGGGGAAACAGAAGCAGAGAGATTGGTCACTTGAATGGGGTGAGGGAGCGAACTCTGCCTTGTCCTCGTCCTCCCGTAGCTGGACAGCTCAGCACCCCTGCCTTCCAGCTTCCGACCTGTCCACCTCCCTTGCTCGCGTTGTCCCGTGGTTCCCATGATGCGTGTGTGTGTGCATGCATGCACGCGCATCAAAAGCCCTGAGAAATGCAACACTGAACCCGTTACAGGGGCTGTCACGGCAACGATGACAGAGGTGGGAGAGTGTGGATCAGGGTTTCAGAGGCGTGGAAGCAGCGTTCCAGGGGATTTTGATAATCTTCTCCCCAGAGGATCATTGCTGACCCTGCTGCCCAGAGGGTGGTCCACGGCCAGCAGTCGCGGGAACATCGCCCAGAGAGCTTGTCGGAAACGCAGAGGGCCAGGCTCCCCCCAGTCCCGCTGAATCACAATCTCCTTTTAAAAGGACCCCAAGGATTCCTCTGCCCATAAAGTTCGAGAACGCTGGCTCGACATCCTCCTGCCCAAAGGCAAAGGGGAAATGGTAGAATGCTTTCCTTCAATGGTGTCTATAATTTTTATTTCCCATTTTTTTCTTTCTCTCCCTGTGTCTTTCGGTCCAGCTCTGCTTTCTCTTCAACCTACCCGTGCTCACGCCAGGCAGCCTAGGCCTCCTCCCCAATCTCTGCCCACTTCCACACTCACGGCTCACATCAGTTCATTCCCAAACTCAGTAGAAACCTTGGGTTTGGAGGACATTTAACTGGCTATTCCAAGATAAAAAGGCCTAGGTGGGGGTGGAATCTCCCCCCCTCTTTTGCACTCTGATTTGGACTGATCAGCCTGCTCCGTGCCTCAGTTTCCCCATTTGCAGGAAGAGATCTAGGCCTTAATCTCACACCAAAGTTTGGTTTACAATAATGTCAAAGAATCCGGCAATTTATTATGTTGACTTTTCTCTAATTTTCCCATGTGCGCATCTCAGATGCCTGCACGTGTCATAATTTCATGGAGAGCAGAAACAGGACGTTTCCCCTGCAGTGCTCTCTTTCGCCTGCAGCCTGTAGGATGCAGTCAATAAATATAACTCCTTTGACTGATGACTGTATAAAACACCCAAAAAAGATGTGCATACTCAAACCATTCTATTATGAAAACCAGAAGGGACCCCTAGGCCCACCTTTATTTCTCATGTACTTTAAAGTTTGCCACTAGTAAGCATGAAGGAAGTGTGACAGTTCCCCTTGTGCATGGTGGAAAGGGGAGAGGACAGGTTTGTGGCCTCCTGGCCAGCCCGGGCGCAGGTGCCAGCAGCATGGAGGAAAAATTCACCTGCTCCAGGTTCAAGGTGTCATCACTTCCAACCCCGTGCCCACAGGTGTAGGGGCTGGAAAGAGCTCCTGCTCCGCCCACAGCTATCCCTCTCTGAGACAGCAGGGAAAACCTTTGTGTTCTCTGCCCCTAAACCCACCATCCCCACCTCTGGCTGCACGTTAGCATCACCTGGAGGATCTAACAGTCCTGATGATCCAGCCACACCCCAGGCCGATTAAATTCTGAATCTCTGGGGATGGGACCCAAGCACTGATATTTTCTAAATCTCCCTGGTGAGTCCACTGTGCAGCCAAGTTGGAGCACTCCTGTTTTAAGGCCTCCCACCCCACCCCCTACCTAGGAAGCAACGGGAGCTTTCCCTGGCTGAGGTTGCCTCACCTGCAGTCCCTCTGCTGGAGGAGCCTGCGTGTCCCCCATTTCTCTGGCCCCTGCACCGCACATGCTGTACCCAGGAAGGTGGGAGAGAGGAGAGAAAAAAAAATCCCACGTAATCGTGTTCCCCCCAAGTCTCCTTGCTGTGACAAGCAAGCTGGCAGGAAGGAGAAGGCAGGTTGCACTCAGGAGAGGAACTGAGGAATTCAGTGCCTCTTCTCCACCAGCTCGCCTGTCACGAGCCCCGACCACGGATCCTGTTCCCCTGCCCCTTGTGATGGATGGAGGGTTACCTCTGTCCCAAAGGTGAGGGGACCCCTCACTAAAGAGGAAACAGCACTCTATGCCACCCTGCCTGAGGCGCCTCAGTGAGGCTGTGCTCTCGAAAGGCAGAAAGCACATTTGCTCATCCCTCCGTCTTACCATCTGTGCTAGACACGAGCACACTAAGGAAGGGCTCAAGACCTGCAGAAAACTCCAAGTGCTAAGAATTCATTTCTTTTCTTTTTTTTTTATTTCAGCATATTATGGGGGTACAGATGTTTAGGTTACGTATGTTGCCCTTGCCCCCCCGCCAAGTCCGAGTTTCAAATATGTCCATCCTTCGGGTGGTGCGCATTGCACTCTTTGTGTATGCAAATACCCGTCCCCTCCTCCCCCCTCCTCCCTTCCCCCTGCCCAACATCCAATAGATGTTATTCTTATATGTGCATTTATCATTTATTTTCTTAAGAATGCTTTCCCGTTGAGGTGGGAGTTCAGATTTGCAGGCAAAACGATGAAATGGCAGATTTCTTGTGATGTAGACAAACTAAGGTCACCCCTGAGGCTCGGGGGTGGGGGGTGTGTGGAAGGACAAGCCCTCATCTCTCTCTTTCTATTCCCAGTTCATCAACCTGACCATGAACATCTGAGGCTGCCCCGGTGGGGACTCAGCCTGTGCAGCTCCTCGCACTTGAGAACTTCTCCCGGGTGGAGCCACCAAGCCAGAGCGCTCTCCTCTCCCCGTCTTGATCTGGGAAGAATGAAATGGACCCAGCCATACTCTCTGATTTGTGCTACTTCTTTGTAAAATTGCTGCCATGAGGTGGCGGGTGGCACCCTGTGCCTTATGTCCAGGTTCGGACCTCGCTCACTTCTCCTCCCTCTGCTTTCCCTCCGTCCTCCCGTAAACTGTCACTCAGAGTTCTAGTGCACAGAATCCCGGCTTCAATCACTGCACCCAGACGTCCTTACTATTAATAAAACAATGTTTTTATAAATGCATACTTGGAATGAGATGGGAGGAAAGGCATGAAGTCATAATTAAGCATTTTCTGCATCATTAGCATGTTTCATTATTGGGAAAGACATCAGGACATTCCAGATGCTCTCTGATAAGAGTGGATCAACATGAAAATCTCTGCCTCCTCCTAGCAGAGTTGGTGACTAAGGCGGTTTCTGTCCAGTCCAGACGTTCTTTGTGTCTAAAGCCTTTGGGTCAGAAAAGCCAAATGCTATGTTACTTCTTCTCTGGTAGACTTGATTGTACTCATGCCCACCGAGAACAGAGTGGCAGAGCCTCACTATAGCTCACCAACACTGAGCAGGAAAATCCCACCGACCTGGAAGAATGGGAAATAACACGATAAGATATTGGCTCAATAAATGCCAAATCCCACATTCTTGCTGGTGTACTTGTGGCAGATGCGGGGTGGGGTGCAGAGCGTGCTGAGAGGGAAGGGGAGAGAATGGTTGGGATGAAGATCAAGTTAGAAGTGGAGCTTCATCAGAACCCTGTCCTTGACTCATGGTCAAAGATGCCAGGGCACCATGATCTCATCCCTCACTCCCCAGCCCTTCCCTGGACCTGCCCCACAGAGGAAGCAGGACAGGAGCTCTCTGTCCAGGGCAGGCTGGGGACCAGGGCTCTGTGGTGGGGCACACCACACGGCCACATATGGCACCTCTCATGCTGAGTCTGTGCCCACTCTTACCGGTTCATGCTGCTGCCACAAGAGTTGTTAGCTGTCATGAACACTAACTTTGCTCACAAGCAAAAGGAAGGGGCTTTGTTGTACGAGCTCAACTGACCAAGAAAAAAGAGAGGAGACACAAATGAACAAAATCAAGAATCTAAGAGGGAGCTTCACTGCTGACTGTGCAGAAATGAAAAGAATGATAAGTGAATATTAAAAACAACTGTATGCCAACAGATTAGACAACTTAGATGAAATGAAAAATTCCTAGAAAAAAATAAATTACCAAAGCTGACTTAAGAGGAAACTGGAAATCTTGAATAGCTCTATAGAGACTTACTTTTATACCAAGTAAAGAAATTGAAATAATAGTTTAAAAATCTTCCCCTGAAGAAAAGCCCAGGCCCAGATAACTTTACTGATTAATTCTATGTAATATTTAAAAAAGAGATAATACCAATCTTACACAACAGCTTTAGAATACAGAGGAAGAGGGGAGACTTCCCAACTCATTCTATGAGGCTAATTATTGCTTTCACAAAGCCAAAGACATCACAAGAAAACCACAGACCAACCTTATATTGCAATAATTCTTAACAAAATATTAGCAAACCAAATCCAGCAGCATATAAAAAATATTAAACACCATGACCAAATAGGATTTATTCCATGAGTGCAAGGTTGGTTTAACATCCAAAAATCAGTGATTACAACATACTAGTAGAATAAAGGACAAAAACCCCATGATCATCTCAGTAGACACAGAAAAAGTATCCAACAAAATCCGACACCATTCATGATTAAAGCTCTTTAAAAATCTAAGAATAAAAGGAAGCTTTCTTAACTTTATAAAGGGTATCTATGAAAAACCTATAGCTAACAGCATTCTTAATGGTAAAAGACTAATTGCTTCCCCCAAAGATCAAGAATAAGACAAAGATACTGGTGCTCACCACTTCTATTCAACATTGTACTGGAGAGTCTACCCAGTGTATTGGGGCAAGAAAAGGCAAGGAAATGCATGATGATTTAGAAGAAGGAATGGAAGAAATAACCTGCCTTTATTCACAAGTGACATGACTCTGGATAAAATCCTGAAGATACAATATAGGAACTACATAAAGAACAAAGTTGGTACATAAAAAACCAAGTACACTGCTTGATTTCAAAACTTACTGCAAAGCTATAGTAATCAAATGAGTTTTATTAATAGCTTAAGAACAGAAAGATCAACTGAATAGAATAAAAATGCAGAAATAATCTCTTACATTTAAGGTCAATTGATTTTTTACAAAGGTGCCAAGTCAATTCAGTGGAGGAAAGATAGTCTTTTTAACAAACGGTGCAGGAACAAGCAGATATCCATACATCATATGCAAAAAAAATGGACTCAGACTCTTATTTCACATTAAACACCCCCCAAAAATTCAACTCAACATATACCTAAATGTAAGATCTAAAATTACCAATTTTATAGAACAAAACATAGAAGTAAGTCTTTGTAACCCTGGATTAAGCAAAGATTTCTTAGCTGTGACCCCCAAAGCACAATTCATGAAAGAAAATTTTGGTAAACAAGACTTCATTAAAATTTAAATATTTTCTTTTGCTTTTCAAAAGGCGCCATCATACAAAAAAAAAAAGAAGAAAAGAAGAAAACCCACAGACTAGAAGAAAATATCCCCAAATCATGTGTCTGATACATACTTTGTATCCAGAATACATAAGAACTTCTACAACCATATCTAGATTTAAATAGATCTGTCTCCAAAAAAGATATACAAATGGCTAATAAGCACATGGAAACATGCTTAACATCATTAGTCACTAGAGAAATGCGCACGCACACACACACACACACACACACTAAAACCACCATGAGATACCACACAGACCCCCCGAGGATGGCTGTGATAAAAAGGCTGCCAGTACCAAGTGCTGGGGAGGATGTGTAGAAACTAGAACTTTCTACCATTGCTGATGAGAATGTAAAATGGTTCAGCCACTTTGAAAAACAGTTTGGTGGTTTCTTTAAAAGTGAAACATACACTTACCCTATACATTTGCAATTCTGCTTCTAAGTATCCACCCAAGAATAATGAACATATATCCATATACAAAAACTCGTGTGTGAATACAAGCAGCAGTTTATAGCAGCATGATTTACAAAGCCGAAAACAGAACGCAAGTCACTGACAGGTGAATGGATAAATAAAATCCCTTACAATGGAATTATTTAGCAACAAACTACTAATGTGTGCTTACTCCATTTACATAAAACTTGCAGAAAAGACGAATCTATAGCGACAAAAAGCAGATCACTGGTTATTGATACCACACTGGTTGCAGCCCTGTGGTCAGGTGGAAAGAGCAGGCCCCCGGCCGAGGGGAAATCTTTCCCTGCAGGTCCTCAGACCAGTCCCTGGGCCCTGCCCGGAGAAAACCTCGGGCTGCTATCCTCTTCATCTGAAATGCAGAGCCTGCCCTGGCCTGCTCTCTGCCCTGTCCTGTGCAGACCCGTGGGATGCACTGACAACGGGCCAGGGCTCCAGAAAGACCCAAGCATGTGACCCGCTGGGCAGAGGTGCCAAGGTCGCTGGTGCCAGCCCAATTCAGTACACTGGATCCTTAGCAGAAACAAAGCGCCATTCTACTGAGCGCCAAGACCGCCTGCGGAGTGCCAGCGTGAACCGCAGCTGTGAATCAGTGTGGGCTGTGCTTGCTACTGATGCTGGCCTGTGGCACTTTCCCAGCCCCATGGGGCCTTTCTGCAGACGGACGGTCTCCTTGGTACCTGAGTAGTGCCTCTGATGGAACTCGGCAATGTCCTTGGCAGGAAGTCTACCAATTCATTACCAGTAGGACCCTACCCGAAAGAAAACTCACTCTCCTTCCAAGGAAAGGGAATAACCGTGGTCAGGAGGCTGAAGCATCTGGGGCAAATGCAAGTTCACATTATGGAAATGGCATTGGATTTGGAGGCAGAGTCCTGTATTCTAGCCCGGAATTCACCTCTGGCAGCTGTGTGAACTCAAGCTTATCATTTCACCTCTCTGGGCTGCCTTGCCCTGTGCAATTATATGATTCCTTCTTTCGCTCTGGGAACTTGAGGGCCACGTCCAGTGGGGCTCAGTCCTGTGCAAGCTGGATGCACGGAGAGTCTGGGAGGAGGTGGCAGAGGTGGGGCCGACAGCGCTCAGGGTTCTGCAAAGAATGCGGCCATCTGGAGGGTTCTCTCAAGGCCACGTCTGGACCCTGTCCTCCTCCTCCCTGTCAGTATCTCTACGCACGCAGCTCCCCGCCTTACACACTTGCCAGAGCCCCGCTTACCCATGTGGCTTTAGCCTTCTCTCTTGTCCCTCCAAGTCTACCTTCTAGATTCCAGAAAGAGAGTCACCCACCTGGGTGATCTCCTCACGGTTACGTCTCAGCACCAGAACAGATTCCTCTATGGGATGATGCCAGCCGCTGAAAACGGCCCACTCCAGGGGACGGCATCAGCGGCATGCCGTGTGGGGTCCCTGCAGCCCGGTGACACAGACCACACCCTTCCCTGTGAGACCGGCTCCTTTTGCTCTGGGGATGACCCTGCCTTCCTGGCCGCTCTTGCGAGTCTCGCTGTCATGCCCTTCTCCTTTGGTTCCGACCTAGATGTGGGTGTAGTTCTCACCTCCCTACACTCGTCCTTCACGTGTGCTGTCCTCATGGCTTCCATCGCCATTCCCACGCCGCTTCCTTCCGAGCCTGGCTCCACCCTGGCCTCCCCTGGGCCCTGTAACATGGTAGAGGAGGACCGTGTACCTTCGCGCCCGGCTGCACAAAGTCTTCTCTGCAGGCCTCCACTTCTGCTTCCTACAGAGATCAGATATTCCCTCTGCCCCCACGAGACAGCTGCTGTGTCACCCTGCTGCTTGCAGTATGTTTGCGCCTCCTTGTTGCTCCCAGGAAAATGCCAAGGACTTTAGCACAGCCCTGCTTACGTCCAAGCATGGTTCTTGTCCTGCAGGACACAGCCCAGAGCTGGGACTGACCGGCCTCCTCCCATTTGGAACCAAGGCCCTCAGCCTTGCTGGGTCACAGCACTGCCACTGAGCTCTCCACTGCCCACTGCAGGTGTCCCCCGGGGACCAGGGGCAACTCGACTGTGGGGACGGGACCTAGTCATCCTCACCTCTGTGTGTCCTAAGTGCCCAGCACAGCTTCTGGCCCACAGGAGATGCCCTGTCAACGTTTGTGGTACAAAAGGGCAGATGAAGGGAAACCCTGGATCCAGAATACTAATGCATTCCTGTGCCCCTTTGAGCCCCCGAGTGGGCAGAATGGGCTTGCTTTTGTGGCTCTGTGGAGGTCGCTTACCTGACATCCGTTAGCTGGCATGAAACACTGGCTCCGTTACTGCTCCCAAAGTTTCCAGGGTGTTTGGCTCCAGAGATGGCATCATGCCTTCTTGTTAGAAATTTCAAGCACACGGGGTGGCCTTCACAGAAGCAGTGAGCATTATGGTTAAAAAAAAAAAAAAAAATTCTGATAGAAAACAGGTGCAAGGCCCTTGTGCTAAACAAAAGAATAATAGTGCAATTCACAGAAAATGCCTGCTGTACTCAATTATTGCAACTTTTTAAAAATCACCCAACGAAAGCTGCATTCAGTTGGTGTAAAGTCCCTGGAAACATCAGAAAACGTGTGGTTGAGAGTCCCACAGAAACCCTATATTATCTTTACTATGATCTGTTATTTCATTAGCTAGAAATGTAAAACAAATCAGTTTTTTACAAAGCTGATAATTTTTTTGGGGGGTGGGGCTGGGAGTTGGTCACTGTATTTGCAAGAAATAGAACTTCCCTTAGCTGAAATCAGAGATGTGTATTTCTTTAGCTGGAACATCGTGGGAATATGCACACTAATAATCCATGCAGTCCTTGTCGAGTTCTAATCACCTATTGTAATGAGCCCTGCTACTTCTAAAAAATACCCCACTGTATTTTAAACTATTTTATGTTTTTGTTGTATATTTATTATAAAGAGTTTAAGTCACAAAAATACAAAGAAAAACGTTTAAAAATCATCCTAAATAATAATCGCTGTTTTTTACTCTATTTTATTGGGGTAAAATATACATAATAAAATTTACCACTTTAATCATTTTTAAATGTACAGTTCAGTGGCATTAAGTATATTCTCCGTGTTGTACAACTGTCACCACCATCCATTTCCAGAATGTTTTCATCTCACCAACAGAAACTACATACCCATTAAACAGTAACTTCCCAGCTCCTCCCCACTCCTCCCCTGGCAATCTCTATTCTACTTTCCATCTCTATCAATTTGCCTATTCTAAATACCTGAAATAAGTGGAATAATACATATTTTGTCCCTTTGTATCTGGCTTATTTCTCTTACAATAATGTTTTCGAGGTTCATACGTGTTACAGCATATATCAAAATTTCCTTCCTTTCTCAGGCTGAATGTGTATGGGTAGACCACGTTTTGTTTGTCCACTCATCTGTTGACAGATGCTAGGTTGTTTCCATATTGGGGCTATTGTAAATAATGTTGCCATGGACACTGGTGTATAAGTATCTGTTTAAGTTCCTGCTTTCAATTCTTTGGGGTGTATACCCAGCAGTGGAATTGCTGGGTCACTTTGGCTGTACCATTTTATAATACATGCCCACCAGCAGTGCACGTGGGTTCCAATTTCTTCACGTCCTCACCAACACTTGTTATTTTCCTTTTTAAATTTTTTCTTATAGTAGCCATCCTAATGGGTGTGAAGTGGTATTTTGTTGTGGTTTAGACTTGTATTTCCCTAATGACTAATGATATTAAGCATCTTTTCATGTGCTTATTGTCCATTTGTGTATCTTTGGAGAAATGTCTGCTCAAGTCTTTTGCCCATTTTTTAATTGGATTGTTTGTTTTTTGTTGTTGAGTTGTAGCTCTTATCATATGCTGAATAGGAATCCCCTAGATAGGTGATTTACAGCTATTCTCTCATTCCATAGGTTGTCTTTTTATTTTCTCGATAGTGTCTTTTGATGCACAAAAGTTTTTAATTTTGGTGAAGTCTAATTTATCTATTTTTTTCTTTTGTTGCCTGTGGTTTTGGTGTCATAACCAAAAAGCCATTCCTAAAACCAGCGAAACGAATATTTTCTCTTATGTAAAATTCTTCTAGGAGTTTTACAGTTTTAGCCATTAAGTTAGGTCTTTGATCCATTTTGAGTTATTTAATAATTTGTGTATATGGTGGTATGTAAGAATCCAACTTCCTTCTATTGTGTATGGATATATAGTTTTCTCAGCACTATTTGTTGAAAGATATCACTGAATGATCTTGGCACCTTGTCAAAATCACTTGACCATATGTGTTTATTTCTGGGTTCTCTATTCCATTCCATTGGTCTATATTTCAGTCTTTACGCCAGTACCACGCTGTTCTGATTGCTGTAGCTTTTTTTGTATTAGGTTGAAATCAGGAAGTGTGAGTCCTTGAGCTTTATTCTTTTTTTTTTTTTTCAGGATTGTTCTGGCTATTTGGAGTCCTTTGAGAGTCCACGTGAATTTTAGAATGAGTTATTCTATTTCTGCAAAAAACACCATCAGGATTCTAATAGGGATTGCATTGAATCTGTAGATCACTTTGGGGAATACTAACATTTTAACAATGTTATATCTTTCAGTTCATGAACATAGAATGTCTTTCCATGTACGTGGTCTTTAGTTTCTTTCAGCAATGTTTTATAGTTTTCAGCGTATGAATCCTTGCTTTTGTGGTTAAATTTATTTTCAAGGTTTTTTTTTTTTTGCTGCTCTTGTAAATTGAATTATTTTCTTCATTTTCTTTTTGAATTGTTCTTTGCTAGTGTGTAGAAATGTAACTAATTTTCATGCATTGATTTTGTATCCTGCAAATTTGCTGAATTCATTTATTAGTTTAGCATATTATTTTGTGGAATCTTTAAGGTTTTCTGCATGTAACATTATGTCATCTGCAGAGATAATTTTACTTCTTTCTTTCTAATTTGGATATCTTTTATTTCTTTTTCTTGCCTAATTGCTCTGAGTAGGATTTGCACATCTTTGGAAATCAAGACCAAGTTTGAGTAGAACATTTTTTCAGGTGTTACCAAGTAATAGGCTCACTGCCCAACATGCATAGAAGCCAATACCATGGCACTGGTTTTTTTTTTTTTTTTTTGGGACAGAGTCTCACTCTTTTTGTCTGGGCTAGAGTGAGTGCCATGGCGTCAGCCTAGCTCACAGCAACCTCAAACTCCTGGGTTCAAGTGATCCTTCTGCCTCAGCCTCCCGAGTAGCTGGGACTACAGGCATGTGCCACCATGCCCGGCTAATTTTTTTCTATATATTTTTAGTTGGCCAATTAATTTCTTTCTAATTTTTAGTAGAGGCGGGATCTCGCTCTTGCTCAGGCTGGTCTCCAACTCCTGAGCTCAAACAATCCGCCCTCCTTGGCCTCCCAGAGTGCTAGGATTACAGGCGTGAGCCACCGCGCCCGGCCGGCACTGGCTTTTGAGAAGAGAAAAAGCTTTATTGTGAGTCAACCAGCAAGGAGACAGGAGGCAATGCTCAACTTTGTCTCTCCAAGCTGGGTTCTGGGGGAGGGCTTTGTAGGTGGAGAGCAACAGTGAAGAAGAGAGGAAGATGCTACAAGGCATGATATGATTGGATCATGCCTTGGTGGGCTGACGGGTTCTTGCTCTTAAGTCTGTCCTGCAACAAAATTGGACACCCCTTGCTTCTTAATTTGGTCCCCATTCCCTGGTATGAGCACTTAGGTGCTGCCTGTCATTGACTTTTCACTCTGGCTGGCTCTGGGGTCACAAATCTGGCGTGCTTTGCTCATCTGGGCATGCTCAGGTTACCCACAACCTGGGGGTCCATCATGCTGAAAAATAACTCACCATTTGCTTACATTTTGTTACTGACAAAGTTGAATGGAGCTGAATTACCAGTTCTGTGGTTACACAGGCACTACTACAGTTGGATTTTCAGCCTCCTTCCAAGATTTGTCAGTGTTCTTCCCTGAATCCCCAATATTGAAAGCTTCCCAGGACATCTTTAGCATTTATCTATCATTCTGGACCACAGCTCCAAAAGCTCTTGCAAACGTCATTTTTAAAATGTAAACAGCAAAGTCATGGAATCAAACTTTTCTTATTGACAAAGATTCTCTCCTCAACCAAACTCTAGTCAGGCTCTTTTTTTAAACCTCTTTCCCACTAGGCCTCAACTTTTGGACTTCCGTGATCACCTCTGCATTGTTCAGTTTTAGCCCTGCTAAAGTCAGTTGAACTAGATTGTCCATCCTCTCAATATCTGATCACCATTGTTACCTGATCAGGTTCCTCATCATCTGCCATCCCCTAGGTGATTCCTGGTCACCCCAGTCTGCCCTCAGCAGGAATCCCATTAGGTCGGTTTAACCAGAATCCCCTCACCGCTGATGTTTCCTCTTAGTGATGTTCCATCCACTGCCCACTCCCCAACTCTACTTCTTGGCTATAAATTCTCACTTTTCATTATTGTATTCAGACAGTACTGAGTCCAGTCTTTCTTCTTTACTGCAAAACCCCGTTTCTACAGTCCCTACACCTATCTCAAGGACCCTGAATAAAGTCAGCCTTACTGCCTTTAGCAAGTGTCACAAATAATTTTTTATTTAACATTGTCTCCCACACCTGCCCCTCCCACTCTGCACACATTGGCACCTGGCATCTCCCACGTCTAAGTGGCAGTACGGGACCATCTGCGCTGCAGGCTCCCTCTCAGCCCCTGCTCCTAAGTCACAGGGCATTTATTTTCCAGACTAAAAATTTTCCTTAAACCTAACCACAGCCACACACTGCCCAATGTGCTTTTATTACCATAGTGTTGAAAGAAATATATAAAGATTTATGGAGGTGCACATACGAATTGGAGCAATACACGGAATCACCACGTATGAAATCACTTAGGAGGAAGCTGCAAGACATTATGCATCTATTAAATAATGGAAAACGAAATGTGCATTTGAAAAATAAGCCTTTCACCGAGACCAATGAGATCATTTTCTTGGAAAGAAATCAGCCAGAAGCGGAAGAAATCCCACCCTCCATCATGCCTTTGCATCTGAGGATGTTACGAGGCTGGAGGCCAAAGCTTCGCACGTATATCTGCGAAGAGCACTTGGGGCTACTTCTCACTCTCAGTGAGGAAGGAAGAGGAGCACAGAGAATTTCTTTCCTCTGTCTCTCTCTCTCCCCTCCTCATACCTTAAATATGCAGACACCACCCATCATCTTGCTGATGAGCATGCGACCCAGACAGATTAAAAACCGGTCAGTGATTCACTTCCTCGCTCTGGGAATTCAGGGATTCTAGTGTTGTCCGACAGAGAGGAAAAGGCACGAGAGAGGATCACCTGCTCACATCTCCACACCTTCTGGCACGAAAGTGCTGGGCAGCCCAGGGCTTAAGGAGGAGGAAATGGAAGAGTCACCCCGAGGAAAGGTGCCTGACCTGTGACCACCAGACACGGGGAAAACGTTGCTGCTGACAAAAATGGGTGAATTGGGACAAGGAAAGAGCACGATTCAGTTTTGAGATTTGAGGTAATTATAGAATGCCAACGTGAAAACATCCTGACAGAAAACTGGAGCGTGGAAGTGGATCCTTGGTGAGATTTTGGAGCCGGTGGTGTGAATTTGGAAGGTACGAATTCAGATAAGTCATTTAAAAGTCAAGCTTTCATGAGAAAATGCATGTAAAAAGAGAACACCAAGGGAGACAGAACTTGAATGGAGCCTGATGTTAGGATATAGAAGGGAGGAGAAATTTTTAGAAATAATAGAATAAAGGATTATGTCAGAAAGAAATAAGTGTCCTATGGCCGAAGGTTTGTAGCAGTAGACAAGAGAGAGATATGAACCCCGGTCTGTTTGAATCTGAAGCCCATGCTTTTCCCACCACCACTTCCAGGACAAACATGCACCCCCTCAACTCAACCTGCCTGTTCTTAGGCTCCAAGGTCTTCCAGAAGTATGGTAACCCTCTAGGTATTCAGAAAGGGAGTTTGGCTCAAGGTCGCAGGCAGGGAGCTGGGGTTGGCCAATAGCTAAGACCCCGAGAGAAGCCCACTCTACAGTGGAATGAAGCCAACTCCTCAGTCAAGCAAGGGGTTAAGTTGGGATGCAGCCTGGGTCTCTCTGAGGCTGACGGCCAAGTTCTGTCCATGGTCCTGCGCTGCTGGGAGGAGAATGTTTTGAAGAAGAGTTGCCCATTTGTTACCAGAAAGTCAGGGAGGCTTTAGATGCTGACGAATACTTTGAATGTGTTCAGACATCACCAGTGGCTTTCGAAAGTCCAAGAGGTTTGTAAGGGAGATGTGCAGGGAAAACGACGGGTACAGACTGCTCGATCAGGTACTCTGACCACAGGGAGCACGAGGTTAGTGGGGAGCTCGGTGGGCAGCAGAGATGAGGGAAGCCATTTGATCAAAGACATGCGAGGACAGCTGTTTAAAAGCAGAGCACCCTGGACATGCCGGGTCTCATCTGATCTCAAAAGCTAAGCCTGGTTAGCTTCCAGGGCCTGCTTAGTACCTGGATGGGAGACTACATGGGAATACCGACTGCTGTAGGCTTTAAAAGAGAAAAGAACAAAACAGAGCATAATGAGCTCCTTGAAGCTAAGATTGAGGTGGGAGGACACATTCAACTCAATTTACTACCTACCATAAAGGATCATGTGTGGGCAGGACACCGTGGCAAGTGCTGGAGTTAGGGGCAGTTCCTGCTCAATAGGAGCTGGAATGTGGGCAGAGGTGGGAAAGAAGCAGGTGCGTGGACAGCAGCTGCTCCCTGGAGTCAAAGTGCCTCCCCTTTGACTCTGGGACCAGCCATGGGTCTTGCTTTATGTCAGCCAGTGAGGCAAACCTGGAGGATTGAAAAGTCTCGCATGCATGGGCCTGTTCTCTCTTGTTCTCTGCCACCACCGTGAGAACACAGAGGGCCAGCGTGCTAGGGTGTGAGAGAGACACGCAGCTCGGTCACCGTGATGCCCCTCTCCCAGTTGACTACAGACACATGAGCAAGTCCAAAACCAGGACAATCCTGCTGAGACCCACCTCCCCCCAGTCACTGACCGCAGACCTAGGAGCTAAATAAATGTTTTCTTGTTTCAAGCCCTGGAATTCTGATGTTGTTTTTGTGCAGGGTTTTGTGGCAATAAATAATTGATACGCCATTTGAATAAAAAGAAGGGAGCATTGTTTCGGTTTACTTTGGGGTGGCCGGGATGACCAAAAAGAGTGAAAATAGAGAAGGACTTCAAGGGTATGGAGCAAGAGCCTGGGGCAACAAGTACAGAGTGTGAGATGGGGGAGAGGGGGCAGGGAAAGAGGGGGCAGGGAGAGAGCTCGGGCGTGAGGGAAGGGCCTGAAGCCATGCTGAGAAGCCTGGGTTTGTTGAGTGGGAATGGGGGGAGAAGCCGTCCTCATGGATGGCAGCAATAAGCTCGAGAGACTGTCCGGTGGACTAGCTCTGAACACACAGCTCTGTCTCCAGAGGCAGCCAGAATGCAGTAGCTCCTGTCCTCAGGCAATTGCTGAGGGCCAGGCCCTTCCACTGCATCCTATGAGATCTGCACAAGCGCCCCAGGAGCCCTCAGCTCCATCACGCCCACGTTCCTGATAAGGAGACTGTGGCGCAGAGGAGTGAGCCAGCTTGCCCACGTCACCCAGCTCACACCCATCAGAGAGAGCCAGAGCAGGAGAGGTGGCCTGGGCCAGGTGGAGCCTCCACTTGGAGAGAGGCCGGAGGGGAGTCCTGCAGAGCGGGGGCTGGGGTGGGCTGAGGGCTTAGGAATAATGCGAGTGACCAGCTGCTGTGGTAAAGTGAGGCTCGGCTTTCCTGGGGGTGGGACACGGGGCTGCAATGCCTTAATCAACCCTCTCTCCAGCTCTGCTCAGCAGCCCGGGGGCAGGAGGGGGTGGGGGGCAGGACGCTCAGGGTGTGGGGCTTTCACACAGGGCTTTAGCAGGAAGTCCCAGCAGCCAGGGAATTTAGGGGGAGGAAAGAAACCAGGAAGTCCAAGAGAGGGCTGAGGGCCTGGCAATTGAAAAAAGGTGAACCAGAGAGTCCCATGAAGACCCGAGTAGGTGTGGGGGAGGATATAAGGCCCCGATACAAGAACAATGTGATCAGAGGGGGGTCTGCACCATGTGGCAGTTCTAAACCCCTGGCCACCGTCAGCACTGTCCAGGCCATGGAAGGGCTATCATTAAACTGGAAGGCCTTCTACAAATACCAGGGATAGTTACTCCCCCCACCCCACCCCTGAGACCAGGTGGCTGCAGGCATCTAAACACTGGCAATTTGTCTTTTCAAGATCTTTACAAGATCTTTTGCAATGAGGGAGAAGGGAAAATCCATCCAAGACGTAATTATGTCCATGTGGTGAGGAAGCATGAATTCCATGTATTTTCCTCTAAAACTTGGCTCCTTCTCATTCTCCTACAACTCGGCCAGGCCTGGGCCAGGCAAATGGAAAGGCCAGTGTGCGTGATGCAGGAGTAGTTCGCGGCATGGGAAGAGCTGGGTTCTGGCTGGCTGGGGAGGTTGTCTCTGAGACCCTTGGGTGGGAAAATAAAACTCCCCACCTCTCCTGCCAAATGGATATTCAAATCGGCAGGCCTGTTTTCAAAGGGGGCAAAGAGTTGGCCTCCCCTACCCTACCCCAATTGCTGCCTCCAACTGTCTGGCGGAATTCAGAGCCTTCTGAGGGCTGGTAGCCCTTCCTTGGAGGAATGAAAGCTTCTCTGTGTCTATTCTAACCTGGGCCCATCCACTCCCGTCTCAAGAACCCCGGTCAGGCCCTGCCACCTCTCATATGTTTGTGGCTCTCGTCCATGGCTGGGTGTCCTGAGCCCTGGGAGGGCAGCTTAGGGTCAGCAGGGCTCAGATGCCTATAGACTTGTCTAGGAGCCGCTGCCCCCAAGACATCAGGGACTTGGAGAGAGAGGGGCAGGAGACCTTACCCTGCTCTCATCTTGGCCAGGCCATGGAGTCCCAAGAAAGTCACAAAGTAAACAGTAGGGGTACTTTGCAGTCCCAAGTTATAGCCTTAACACAACTAATAAAACTGGTTCATTAGGACAACTGAACTCACTGGAGGAATAATCAAGACATGCTACTTTTTCCTCTAACTATCGACTTCAACTATACAACCTATGTCAAATTCCCCTTCCCTCCTTTGGATAATGTCTCCATCCTTCCTTAAGGCCTTCTTAGAGGCCATGATTCACTTTCTGGCACTAAATGTCAGCTCAGGCCAAGCTCCCTTCTGGGCATGCACTTGAGGCAGGGGAAGCCGTGCGCCTTCATCCTCCAGACGGTGGGAGTGCAGGTGCTCCTGCCGCGGCCTCTCTAGCTGCCCTGCCAGAGACACAGCCCCAGACAGTCCCCCACCACCATTAGGGGCCTGGGGGCTGTGCAACTGGAGGACGTGCATTGTCAGGGCAACATGGCAGCAGTGAGGCTGGCAGAACAGATGCCCGCCATGTGCCACACACTGCTTCAGAGGTTGGAAATTCTGCAAGCCTCACAGAACCCCGCTCCCATGGAGCTCACAGTCTAGTGGACACACAGGTGAAGGATGTTTTTCGCTGGTAGCTGGAAGGCAAGTGTGCTTTGGAATATGACTCAATTATTTAGACCATAGAGAGCAGAGACGGTTATCCGTGTTGATTTTTTTGAAAGTTGAATCCAGAAAATTCAAAAATAGCTACATGAGTCACCAGTCAGGGAAGATGGCAGTTTGCTGAGCAAAGAACCAGCAGGCTATGAGGAGAGCGAGGACACGCTGCAACCCTAGTGCCTGGAGCGCATTTAACATCTGATTTGCATTTGCTTCGCAGGACAGACTCTGATCCAGTGAAACCATAAGCAACTGGCCAAGCCGTAGGATGTAACTGTCACAAGGTTTCAGGGGATCGAAAGGGCTTCCGGGAGTTTGATTTCTGCCTGCTTTTATAACGAGTTTACCACTAACAATAGAAACAGGGGTGAAGTTTTTGCTATGGGCCAGGCCCTGTTGACTGTACTTTCGATTTTTACTTCTTTCATCCTCATACCAACCCTCTGATGAAGAACTATTATTTTACCCATACTAGAGATGAGGAACTTGGGGAGCAGAGAAGTTATGTAACGTGTCTTATCTGACTTACTAATAAGAAGGCACTTAGAAACAGAAAGAAACTCCTTGCTCTGGGTAATTGGAGCAATTTATGATTGTGCCCCCGACATGGCCAACGGGCAGGACAAGCTTCTGGTAAGTGCTCTGGTTCTAGAAAGCAGGTAATTCATGGAATAGCATATTTTCCTTAATGGCATTGCAGAGTGGCTGTGGCTAGAATCCCAGGGGACTTGGGATGCTGGCAAGGAGAGAAAGGGAAGGGAAGTTGTCCAAAAGTGCAGGCCATTAATCGTGGAAACCCTGTGTCAGCGCTGGCTGAGTTTGGGGAGCAGGTGGATGCTGGGGGAGTGATTCCAGGAGAAACTGGTGGTTCTGCCTCCCACGGGGCCCTGGAACTGCACTGGCTGCCTCCGTGCACGACCAAAGCAAGAGCTTGTGTTGGGACAGGGCAAAGGCTCCAGGGAGAGCAGAACTGAGTGTGCAAGGGCTGGAAGACAGAAACCAGAGCATGCAGGACCAGTCTGCCAGGAGCAATGCTGGGTGCCTGCTTCTCCAGCTGCCCAAGGATGACCAGAGATTCTCAGTCACTGTGCCTGTCAGCTACCTCCAGCTCTGGTGCTGCCGGGCATGGAATGTGCCTGGGGGAATGTGCCTAGGCAGAATGAGGGCTGGAAGGCAGGAGCCGGCATGATGGAGGGAACTTGAGCATGACCCAGAGCCAGGCACCTGACACCCCCTTCTGTGGAGTCAGCCCTTAGGGAGTCAGGAAAGCAGATTAGCAGGAATAGCCAATCCCACCACAGGGAGCTTCTCAGCAAGGCGGCAGGCAGGAGAAAGCAGATGAAAGTGCACAGCAACAGTGGCCTGGTAATGGGAACGAAGTCACCAAATGGCATCATGCCCTCTTGAAGGGCATGGCCTTGGGGACAGTGGTGAAGAAGGAGGACAGGAATATGACTAGCTGCGTAGACGTGTTTGGGGGCACCAGGATTGGGAGCCACTACTTGCCCCCTCTCCTCCAATTGCCTTGACTGATCGTGGCCTGCAAGTCTGTGCTACCCCAAAGTCCATTCTTACCCCAACTCCTGGCCACATCCACCTGGAGCTCCCCAAGCCGAGGCTAGAGGTGGTGTCCAGCAGGTTCCCCCCAGCAGCTGAGGATCAGAGACCTCAGTGTTATTGTCATTAATCTTGTGCCCCAGGAGGAATGAGAGCTGAGTGTGGAGTGGGCACAGGCTGTACCGAGGCTGCTGGAGCTTAGCTCCAGGGTTCAGTGTGCACAGGGTCCAGGCACCCTTCAGTCACCCAGAGTGGGTCACCTCTCTTGCCACTGCCTGCATCTTCCCCCACACTGTGAGCAGTCAGTGATGCTCTTTTAGAAACCACATTTTAGAGAATGTGGCTGCTTCCTGGATGGCTCCACCCGGCTAGCCAGCAATCAAACCCACATGGTGCTCTGGCAGGGCCACATGGTCCTCCTGGCCCTGACGTTGGCACGGTCATCAGCCGGCACTGCCGTCAGCTGTGGGAGAAGCTGAGTGCAGCACGAGGCTTGAACCAACCACAGGGAAGCCACCTCGCCCAGGAAAAGGGCTTCTGACCTGACTCCGAAGCAGAGAACGTGTCCAACCTGTCTGTGGTGAAGAGACAATTCATCCATTGAATACAAAAGCCAGGGCCACTCATCTGTGCATGGTTGTTCCCCAGAGGCCCCTGCGTCTCCAGCCTGTCCACCCGCCCCCACGGGCCACCCGGGCCAGCTGCTCCATCTGTGCCTGCTGCGTGCGGCCCTGCCGCTGGCCTCCCTGGCCCCACTCCCCAGCCCCCGGATGTCTGGCAGGATGCCTTTGAATAGGACATTCAAGCTCTACGTTCTTCTATTTCTTCAACTGGAAACCAGAGAGAATTATGGCCACCGTCCCCCGCCTGGCAGGGTGAAGGAGTCGTTATAAAAAAAGTCCTGGTAAGGATTCAAAGCCCGTCAGCTTTGGAAGAAAAGCTGCTGCTTAAATCAGCTGCCTGACTCGGCCCATTCTGCACCACTACTTGGGGTCAGTTTTGTTTTTTTTTTATGGATTTTACTTATTTATTTTTATTTCAGGGTATTATGAGGGTACAAACATTATGGATACATTTTATGTCTTTGCCTCACCCAAGCGAGGGTTAGAGGCATGCCCTTCCCCTCTACAATGCTCCCCATGTCCTTTAGTTGTGGGTTTACCCCCCATCCCCCTAATCCCTGGAGAAGTTTTGTTTATTTTCCTGGCTCACAATCCCAAAGGTCGGGGTGGCCCAAAGGCAAACCCGCCCCACAGGGGCCCTCTCCTGTCACATTAATCTGACAACTGTACGGGGCAGCAGGTGGAGGGAGTGCGTCCCAGTAGGTTAGCAGCGGAGCCCTTGCAGGAGAGAGAACTGACGCTGGCCCAGGACGACGGGCCTCGTGCCTGGCCTGGAAAAGCCCGGTCACTTCTTGGGGCCCATACTCTCTCTTCCTCGTAGTGAGGATGACAACACCAAGTCCGCCACTGGGGTCTCCTCCGCCGTCTGGTCTGAGCATGCAAGACCCCCGTGTGGCTGGCAGGGAAGGGACGGTGATCTCCGCTTTACAGAGGAGGAAACAGACTTATTCGAAGCTACAGGAACAAGTGGGGACAAGACCTCAGCCTTCTGTGCACATGATTGATGATCACCCAATACACACCTTAACCCTAGCGCAGAGCCGTGGCGTGAGGCAAAGGACAGAACGGATGGAAGGCCTTCTGGAAGCTCTATGCACCACTGCCCAACAGAAATAGAATGTAAGCCACATATGTAATTCCTACATTTGCTGGTAACCACATTTAAAGACATAAAAAGAAACAAGGAAATAGATTTTCAAGTGGTATTATATTTCATCTAAGCCCATATACCTAAAACATTCTTTCAACATGTAATCAGTACAACAAAATCATCAATGAGATATTTCACCTTCTTTTTTTCCTACTAAGCCTTAGAAAGCTGGTGTGTATCTTATCCTTCCAGCACGCCTCAGTTAACACTAGCACCATGTCAAGTGCCCAGTCGCCACGCGTGGTCATGGTGACTCAGCGAGACAGCTCCGCTCTGACAAACCGCGGGGCAAGTGCCACCTGTGAAGCCGTTCTAAAGCAGCTGCCGTGTAACAAGCCTGGCTTGGAGGAAAGGGAGGACCACCAGGGGCAGAGAACATGAGATGAGGAAGAACTTGAGCAGTTTTATTGCCCACTGCTCTTCCATCTTTATCCTCCCCACCCCCCACCCCGCTGGAACCATTTTCACAACAAAAATGATGCAAAGCCCTGCTGTGGGAAAAAGATCCAATTCAAGCTCTCTGGTTGAAGGAGTCAGACCAGCCACCAGCCCTCTCCAAGATGCTCCCTGGAGCTCTCACTCCAATTTTAAGAATTTAAATATCCTAGATTGAAAAACTACTGATGGAGTCCAACTCCCCGCTGCATCTCACCACCCCGTACCCCAAACTTGGCTGGATCTAGTGGCACAACCACACAGGACTATCTAGCCTCCCCTCCATCCCCCCAGGGGGCCAGCCTGGCTGGTGGGCTGTGCTAATGACCCCTGCCCACGACCCCATGCCTGGAGCTTCCCAAACCTGTGCTTAGGAAGCCTCATGACTCTGTGAAGTGCCAATGATGGGACTCATTTTGTGGAGGAGGGAACCAAGGCTCAGAGAGGCAAAGTCACTTGCTCCCGATTACACAGCTAGGAAGTGGAGGAATCCCATGATCTGTCTGCCTCAAATGCTTCCCCCTGACCGCCGTGCCAGCCCTACTTCAGACAGCTCTCGTGCTTAGCCCAGAGTACCTTTTAGGATGCTATCATTCTTCACATTAGTAATTTGTGTCTCATTTTTTCCTTGACTAGCCTAGCTAGAGATTTGTTGATTTTATTGATTTTTTTTCCAAAGATCAGGCGTTTGAAGTACTTGCTTTTATTATTGCTGGTCCATTTTCTATTTAATTGATTTCTACTCTTTATCATTTCATTCTTTCTGTTTATCTTAAATTTAATGTATTATTCTTTTTCTAGTTTCTGATAGTAGAAGCTTAGATAATTTTTTAGACCTTTCTTTTCTAATAGAGATTTCCCTCTAGGCACTGTATGTCACTAATATCCTGTATGGGGTTCATTGAACTTCATCTGTGAGTTTATAGTTTTTATCAAATTTGGAAAAATTCAACTATTATCTCTTTGACTATTTTTTTCACAGCTTCCTCTCTCTCTTCTCTTTCTGGGACTCTGGTTACCCATATATTAGATCCTGTAATATTTTCCCACATGATATTTTTCCCCGATCTTTTTGTTTCTCTACTTCATTCTGGATAGATTCTATTGCTGTATCTTCAAATTCAATAATTTCTGCAGTGTATCATTTAATTTTTATCTAATCTGGGGAAATTTTCATTTTAGGTATTATTTTATTTCTGTAAGTTCCATTTCTCTCTTACCGTCTCAGTTTACTTTACATCCTTGAGCACAAGCATCCCATTTATAATAGTTGTTTTAACATCCTGTCTACTGATTCCATCATCTCTGTCATTTCTGGATTGATCTATGGACTGATTTTTCTTCTGTATATAAGTCACATTTTCCTGGTTATTTGTTTGGTAATTTTTGATTGGTTGCTGAACATTATAAAGTTTATGCTGTTTCGTGTTAGATTTTATAATATTTTTATAGAGTGTTAGACCTATTCTGGCAGGCAGCTAAGTCATTTGTGAATTGCTTTGATGATTTGATGCCTTCTTTTAAAATTCTTTTAGGGAAGATCTAGACTACCCTTTATTCTAAGGCTAAGTTAGCCCTACTTCTAATGCATAGCCCTTTTGGGATCTTAGGTGAGAGCCCCATGTATTCAACATGGTCTGCACTCTGGCTGGAGGGAAGTTAAATGATTCTTAGCCTTGTGTAAACTGTGGGAACTGTTCATCTGACAGCTCCCCGATGACTGTTATTTCCCTGGAAGTTGTTCTTGCCCAGGCATTGGAGTTTTACCCTATATATGTACAGACTGGTCTTTAGCCAAAGACTTAAGGAAATCCCAATGCAAATTTCCAGAAGTCTTTCTCTCTGGAACTCTGCCCTGTTCATTCTAAGCCCCCTTGGCTTCCCTGACTCCAAACTCATCCTCCTTAGCTCAGCAAGATTGCCAGGCTCTGTCTGGATTTCTTCCCCACCCTGGAGCTACACTCCAGAAGTTACCTCTAACACACCAAAGGAGAATCCTATGCATATTTCTGGAGCTCTTTCTCTACACAGTTCCCTCCTATAAGTTCCAACCACCTTTTCCTCCCCATGTTCATTCTCCTCAGCTCCAAGAGGCTTTTGTGCCATGCTCAGGATCCCCTTCCTGAAAGAGTCTAGAAACATGCCTCGAGCCAGAAAGCCAGGACAATCATAAGGCTAACCTCATTTGTTTCCCCCTCTCAAAGATCACAGTCCTACATTGCCTGCTGTCCGAAGTCTATAAACAGTTGTGCATATTTTGCCCACTTTTCTAGTTGTTTGTAACAAAACGGTAAGCCCAGTCCCAATTTCTCTATCACAGCCAGAAGCAGAAATCCTATTCACTTTTAAGAATTTTCAACTATAAAATTATGTGGTTCTATATTTAGTCTGCCTCTCCACTAGAATGCAAGCCCCATGAGGGTAGTGACTACATCTGCATTATACACTGCTGAATCCCCCGTGCCTAGCAATATATAGGAACTATGGAGAAAAAAACATATACTATAGTATTACAATCCTGGGGCTAGATGTTAGCATGAATCAGAGGAGGAAGAGAAAATGAGGGAGTGGAGGGAGGGAAACAGAGCATGGCACAAAGAGGACTGCCAGGGCCCATGTGGTTTCCAGATTTGCATTTGGATCTCATTTCCAGTCTGGACTGTCCCTGCGATAATGTTTTCCACTTGGACCTAGATATTTTCATAATAGAAAATAAGTAAATGCTTCAAAATGCTGGTATTGTGTTAAAGCAGTCGACTATGTTTTCCAACACTTTCTGTAACGTAGTTAGAAAATTTTAAATAATTTTTAGTGATTCTCACATATATTATATGATTGTCCATGATTTTGTTGCATGATAACTCTTAGTTGGAGTAAACTTTAGGTTGCTGTGGTGGAGGCACTGGCCAACTGATAAAATCAATTCTTCCTCTGATGGGTGCCCCCAAACCCACACAGCCTGTATGACTTCTGTCCCCCAAGGAATAGGACATCAGATGTCACTAATTCCTACCCTCTCTCTCCTTCCAACCTGCTCAGTTGCCCCACCTGCTATTGCCGAAGTTCGTGGATTGATCCAGTAGGCTTTACAGATGTTGGCTGATGCACAACTATAGAGTCACACAAATTGCAACCAGAGCCAAGCCACAAAAGATCTAACCAATGTTGGCCAAGGACCACCTCTGATCTAACACACCAGCTAAGTAAATGAGACTCCTGTCTGATGTGAGAGCTCAGTAACAGACCTAGATGATGCTTGTTATCAAATTTCTTTGCAAGTAGGCACCTACTGGCACACGATTACCATTGGTCCATTTAAGATTCCTCTGTTCTATCTTTTTTCTGCCACCTTTATTCTACCCCTACTCCTTTCACAGGCAACGATCCTATTCTGTTAAATAGGCTTTGTCTTATGTGCATATGTTTTTAATGTATGCAAATGGTAGTATTATATATATTTGCTATGGATTGAGTGTCCCCTCGAAAACTCATTTTGAAACTTAATCCCCAATTGGCAGAATTGAAAGGCAGGGCCTTTCAGAGGGGATTGGATCATGAGAGCACTGCCCTCGGGAATGGATTCATCCATTCATGGATTAATGGATTAATAGATTAATGGGTTATCACGGGAGGGGAAGTGGTGGCTTCACAGGAAGAGGAAAAGAGACCTGAACTAGTACCTTAGCATGTTAGCACACTCAGCCCTCTCACCGTGTGGTTGATACCCTGTACTTCCTTGGGACTCTGCAGAGTCCCCACCAACAAGAAGGCTCTCACCAGATGCAACTCTTCAACCTTGGACTTCTCAGCCTGCATAACTACAAGAAATAAATTCCTTTTCTTTATAAACTACCCTGTTTCAGGTATTCTGTTATAAGCAACAGAAAGGGACTAACACAACATTCTATTTTGCATCTACTTTTTTTCACTAAGTAATATCCATTCATGTTCAGATCCACCCAGGTTTCTATGTGTACATCTAATTCATTGCTTTAAATTGCTGCATATTACTCCATGGTGTGGCCCATCACATTTTATCTAGCCCTTCTTCCAAGGACAAGCATCCAACTTGCCTCCAACCCCCACAAATAACACTGCCAAGAACAACTCTGTATGATAAACAGGTCCCTTAAGTACCTGTGTGGGAATATTTTGGGGATCTGTATCCTGGAGGGAAATTGCAGCATCAAAGGATATACAGATAACTAATTTGGCAAAATGGTACCAGATTACTCTTGACACACCAGCTGCACAGTTTTGGGCTGGATGATTCTTGGTCATGGAGAGCTATCCTGTACATCCCTGGCCTTTATCCCCTGGATGCCATTAGCACCTCCTCTCCAACTGTAACAACCAAAAATGTCCCCTGATGCTGTTAAGTATCCCCTCTGGAGGGACAAAATGTCCTGTTTTATCCCATTTCTGCCAACAGTTGGCATGACCCAGCTAATTTTTTTCTCTATCAATTATTTTTAGGACCTTTTCATACACCTGACAGCTTTTTAGGATTTTCTCTATTAATTTTCCATTGAGGTTGCTGGCCTGTTTTTGTTAATTTACAGGAGTGCCCTATATGTTCTTGATACTTGTCCTTTATCAGAACTGACACAGCAAATGTGTTCTCCTTTCCTCTCAGTTAATTAACTCTACCCATCCTCACTAACAGAAATCCTATATTTTTATGTAATCAGATTATTCTGCTTTATGGTTTGTGCTTTTGAAGTTTTATTAAAGTCCTTCCTTACCCTGGATCACTAGATATTTTCCTCTGCCATCTTTCCACTTTGTACCTTTTACAATTTGGACTTTAATCCATATAGAGCCCACCTTCTATGTAATGTAAATGGGTAGGAATCCATGCTTATATTTCTCTATATAGTGAGAATTTGTTCACTGAAGAATCCTTCCTTTTCCCCACCAGTTTGTGGTGCCACCTTGACTGTAACTTAAGTTCACGTAGATGTGTGGGTTATCCCTGGGCTCTCCATCCTGTTTCATTGATCTGTCTGTCCTCTCACCGATACCTCCAAACTACAATCCCATGGCCTTGAAACCTGTTTTCCTAACTGATAAAGCAAGCCTCTTCTCCTTTGCTTCTTTAGAGTAACTATTTCTATCATTTAATTTATCAAATTTCTTAAAATATCCAACTGGAATTTTTATTGTGATTGCACTAACTTTATAAAATAATTTGGGAAGAGTTAACATTTTTATATTCTTATACCATCCAAGATTGTTGAGATCTTCTTCTCATGCTTCTGTTCAGTTCTTGTAGTTTTCTTTAAAGTAGTCTTTGTATACTTGCCTATTCCCCAGATACTTTATGGTTTCGATTGCCATTATGAATGGTGTTCGTTACTAGCTCATATTGCCACTTGTCATAGGCTGAATTACTCTTCCCATGCACCCCCAAATTCATATGCTGAAACCCTAATCCCTAGTACCTCGGAATGTGACTGTATTTGGAGACTGGGCCTTTAAAAAGGTAATTAAAACTGGGTGGTTAGGGTGGGCCCTAATCCAGTATGGCTGGTGTCCTTATGAGAAGCAGAGATTTGGACACAGACCGATGAACAGGCTTTGTGAGGACACAGTGAGAAGGCCAGGAAAACGGCCTTAGGAGAAACTGAACAGGCTGGACGTGTTGCTCTTGAACTTCCAGCCTCCAGAGCTGTGAGAAAACAAACTGTTTAAGCCACCCAGTCTGTAGCATTTCTTTATAGCATTCCTAGTAACACTGCCCTTGATTTTTGTAAGTTTATCTTCTATCCGGGACTGCTTACCTGTTTTCTATCTGACTTTGGATGGGATTCAGAATGACTAATGTCCTCCTAGAGGGCCCCTTATTGGTATCAAGGCACCTGGAGAGCTGGCGAGTTCATCAGAAGATTGCCTATGAGCATGGGATCGGAGCAAAGAAACTGCTGGAACAGACCCATGAAGGTTCCCACCTCACAACGGCCAGCATTCTTGTCCCCAGATTCAGCGTTTTTGCTCCGTGGCTGCAAAGTGCTGAATACGCCCAGGTAGATTTTGTGTCTATGTTGATGGCTCCCTCTTACAGAGAAACACCGTTTTTTGGATGTGTTGCTAACATACACTGAGTTACCATCAAAGCTGGCAGGCCTAGGAGCGTGGGAACTATTTTGCCTCATAACGTGTAGATACAATCATCCCACACTTGATGACCCACAAAAGTCATCACAAACGCCATAAATCAGTATGTCGGAACACTGTGTATCAGTAAGTGCAACTACTGGCCCTCCCAGGAATCTTTGGTCCCCAAGGCAGTGAGGTCTCACTGTGCATGTGGTAAGACAGAAGTCCATCCACCTGAGTCACCATTTTTCTGAGGGGTATTAGTTTTGAAAGCCTATTTGATATGGAAAATGACATCTCCTTAATCTATAGTTGGTAATTTACCACCCACACTTTAAGGAATGGAATAGGATTGACTGGCGGTGTTTAATTTGCATTTCTCCTCCCTCCCTGCCCCCCCAAAAATCAGCTTCAACTAGACTCAACAGGAAAGCTTTCAAGGAGATAGCTTTTCAGAGGTACAGTCACTCAATACAATAGGCTTGTCTTTGGAAAGTCTTTTTATTTTTTTCTTTGAGACTGAGTTTCACTCTGTTGCCCCAGCCAGAGTGTAATGTAGTGGTGTCATCATAGCTCACAGCAGCCTCAAACTCCTGGGCTCAAACAATCCTCCTGCCTCAGCCTTCTGAGTAGCTGGGACCACAGGTGCGCACCACTGTGCCTGGCTAATTTTTCTGTTTTTTTTTAGAGTTGGGTCTCAGGCTTGCTTAGGCTGGTCTCGAACTCCTGGCCTCAAGCAATGCTCCCGCCTCGGGCTCCCGAAGTGCTAGGATAACAGGCGTGAGCCACGGCACCTGACCGGCCTGGAAAGTCTTGCCATAGCTTCCATCTCACCTGAGGGCTGTACGAGCCCTCCAGGACAGAGCCCACCCCTCCTGCTCAGAGCCATCACCTCCCACGAACCTGCAGAGAGGACCGTGCCAAGACGGTGCCAAGCAGGCCTTCTGAAGTGGCTTTGGCTTTAAGTGGCACGAATCCTTTGCTCTCCTCTGTACGCACCTGCAACCACCTTCACAGGATTCCTGACTCCAGCAGAGGCCCGAAATAGACGTGGGCAATGTTTTTAAAATGGCTTTATTAAAGGCTATGAGTATAAAATATGACCAAGTTACAAGCTGTCAGTAAGAATTTATTATTTTTGAAAACGTGTATCAAAGAAAGGGAGGCTACTCCTGACACCCACATGGGGGACGGTGGGGGTAAGGCTTGGCCGGAGATGACCCTGCTGTTCCCACTGAGGACGGCAATCCCAAGCCCGGAGGGCCAGGGAAGGGCCCCAGGTGAGACAGAGACTGGCTTCTCATGATTTCTTGGGAGAATTTGTGTAAAATGCAGCCACTGAAAGCAAGACACTGAACGCTTGGGCTGGATCCCAGGTGCGGAACGTGGGGAGGGTGGGGCTCCGAAGTTACATACAGGCTTCCCCTGGAAAGTGTGTGTTTTCTAAAAAATAAATATAAACTCCTGATTTTAGAAACTGCATCCTGATGCATGGGGCGGGGAAGTGGCAAATGCAGAGCTTAACTTTCCCTTACACTGACATAGGTTCCCTGGAGGGAGGGAAAAGAAACCATCTCTGCACGGACTTTGCCCGGAGTGTAGATGAAGATCCGCAGGTCAGGCAGGATGGAGACCCATGAGCCCGTGTCCTCCAGGCCTTCACTTCTCCCCAGAGCAGAGCACAGCAGCACGACTTTAGAATTGGGGAATCCTCCAGGACTGCCCAATCTGTGATTTTACAATTAATCTAAGGAGGCTATACCATTAAAAATGACTATGATGAGAGTTACCTAAACACTGCTGGGCCCCAGATGGGACTTCTGAGGCGGAAGTTTTCAATAATTCCTACACCTCTCAGCTCTGAGGAGAACTTAAAGGGAATATTGGGCTTTATGAAAAAAATGGGAAAGAAATTACAATTTCTCCCAAGAGAAAAGACAGATCACCTTGACCCACTGTCCTAGGATGCCAATCTTTCTTCCCTGCTACATGAACTTTGGGGAGTATAAACTCATACATATGTACTCGCAACCATGAGCTCTAAGACAGCCCATTGCCCAGAGGCAGAAAGTAGAGGCAGGTGGCAGCTGGGTCTGGGGCACATGGCTGTGGCACATGGCTGGGGCACATCCCTGTGGCACATGGCTGTAGCCCGGAGGGGAGCTGGTGCCGTACTCGGGCTGTGCCAGCTGGGGTCTCTAAGCTCCTTGTCCCTCACCGCTGTGCTGGAAACCTCTTTGCCCCTGCAGGTATCAACTGCACCTAAACGGTACGGAAAGAACCTATATTTGCCAAGTTACAATCAGTCTCTACAGGAGGAGGGGTGGGGCCAAATGAGGTTTGGGGACATAAAGCAGTTAGCAAGAACCAAACCCAAAGCTGGCTAAAGCCCAGTTTCCTGGGGGCAGAAAAAGATGCCATGTGCCTTATTTTAGAGCCAGATAATATATTCTGAAAATTATTTCAGAAGGTCCTATGAAATAGGCATTTTCTAAAAAGAAGACACTTTGGTATTGAAACCAAGCGCTCGCTGGCAAGGGCCATGGGGATTAAGGCTTCAGGTGAGAATGCATTGATGGCCGTGTGGAGACTGCGCAGCACGGGGCTCGAGCTCTGCTAGGACACCTCCTGCAGGCTGCTGCAACTCAGGGACCATGGGGCAGGGCCGCTCGCGAGGGCAGCGGTTTCCCGGGTGAGGTGGCTGCCTTGTTCCGCCAGGCTACTCGGGTCTGCACCAGCTCTGAGAGATACTGTTGCTGCGACACCACGAAGGTCTCCAGGGGGTACCGCTGGGGCGATCAGAAACTCCACTCTTCCACTTCCAGTGGTGTCAGGATGGGGGAAGGTCCGTCATGGTGCAGCCTCACCAGTCCTAGAAGAACGTCCACTGCCCCACTAGTCTCACGCTGGGAGGCTCTAGCAACTAATCAGAGCCCCGTCCTCCAGCCGCGCAGGCCATCTGCCCTGACTCCTGCAGGTGCCCAGGACAGGGAACAACCAACAGGTCACATAAGTCACAAGAACTTCCAAAAGGAAACTGATACAAAACCAAGAAAAGTGGTAGCCCCACGGCAGCTAAATCTAAATACAAAATAATGAGAAATTAATACAAAATTTTTAAACATGCAACTCTTTTTGAACAATGATCAATACTTTGAATAAGTATCAGGGCAGCTAAAAGATGACGCATCTTGTCTGCCATGTGCCAACGGTCTGTTCCCTGGACATGACGTGAGGGTAAGAGCTGTGGCTTCGGCAGGAGAAGCACTGGGCGTCTGTGAGCGCTGGGTGCGAGCTTCACTGGGGGCAGACCTTCCCGTGTGATGGCCGGTGTGCCGACATCACAGCTGAGGACGTCACTATCAATCACCCATCAGAGAGAACCCCAGACACTAAAAAGGGGTGCGTGGGGAGGAATAATGGAGGAGATGGAAATCACTTTTATGATTTTTATGACAGGGTTGAAAAAAACTCTTCCTTTGAGGAGGGGAAAACTGGGTGGTGCTGGGAACAAAAGTTTTACTTACAAGATCTGTTGAATTCTGAACAATGCTTAAAAATTCCAAATGCAAAACTTGTTATCAAATCATTGAAAATAGCATATATATCTGGTTCTACCAAAAAAGGGAAAATCTGGCAAAACTGACCAGTTTCCAAAAAATTAAGAAAAGAGTATTAGAGAAACCAGGAAAATACACAGGAAAAGGTGGCCCTTTTGATCCTCCTCCATCATACCACTTTGGAAAACATTTTGGGGTTCTTGGTATTATTTTGCTGTCTAACACACTTTACCAATTGTCCAGAAAATCAAATCCTGTCTTCAAGATGACATTACTTGAGCTGACCTGTAGAAGGCACAAAAACATGGAAGACATGAGCGTTTTAATCAGTTACGCACAACCTAAAAACAGCATCTCATTTAAAGTGACCCAAATGAAGCAGGCTGCTTTCATCTCGGAGGCTCCCTGACCTCAATTTACCTCGCCACCCGGAATCAGAACATTTAAGATGATTCCAGGCAAGCTACACTCTGCCAGCACCTGATACTCTTCCACCCCGGGCACGTGTGCGAGCAGCTTACAGAACAACGTATCTCTATTTTTCTATAAATCTTTTGTTTCTCAATGCCAGTCATGTTCAAATTTATTTATCCTAAAGTAAAAGAACAAATTATAAAGATATTCTTTCTAACGTAAAAAAAAATATGCGGACACAGCAAAACAAAAAAGAATCTGCAAAGTTAAGAGAGTGAAAAAAGTGGGGAAAGCATGTACAGCTTATTGCTTTTAGATCCTGGGAACAGTTATGGAGTGATTTTCCCAAACCCAGAACATTCTTCATTTCAAGGGAAAGGGAGCTGCCTGACCGTCCCGCCTCCGAGAGCACGTGCTGTGTGACAGCGCTAGTGTCACACACCTTCCCGCAGGCCGCTCAGCGCCGCCCTTCCTCCAGCCCAACACAGCCTGTGCCGCCGGGGGGTGGGGTGGGGGGGGTGGGGCAGGTGTCCGGAGCAAGGAGACCCTGACGCGTGGCCTCCCTGCGACGGCGGAGGGACTCGCCCTTGGAGCGTGTCTCAGGCCGGGTTTGCCATGCCCGAGCTGATGCAGAGTGAGCCAGAACACGAAAACAGGAGGACTCGGGCAAATTTTCCTTTTTCAGGTTTCCTTCCAGTTTCTTAAATGACGTAGCATTTCACCCAGGGCTCTCCTCTCAGAAATGTGTTTTTTCAAAGAATTTCTTGTGCTTTCCCGCTCTCCCTGCCCACAGAGATCTCCTTATAATGAGGACTCTCACATATTTTATGTCAATAACTCCTTCAGAAAAAGCCCCAAGCGCAGAGTCCCAGAGAAAGAGCCCAAGTCAGGGACGGGGGGAACTGGGCCCATCCGTAAGAGGAGCAGCAGGCGGAGGGTTAGACACAGAAACGGAAAGAAGAGATGGGGCAGGTGCAGCGGGGGAGGAAGTGGACAGCTGAAAGCTCAACGAGGTGCGCAGATGTGAAGGAGGAACAGGCTGGAAGGTCGACATGGAGCTGACAGAAGGTAGAAAGTGCTAGAGTCACTGGGCTCCCCTTCCTTGGCAGGACAACACACATAGTTATCTGCTGAGGGAGGCGTGGAAGCACCCGGAACCCCCTCCAGGACACACCCGGGGTCATTAGAGATGGTCACAACTCAACATCAGAATAACTAACAGCCCAGTTAAAAAATGGGCAAGGGCAAAAAGGGCAAGGGAATGGGCATTTCTGCAAAGAAGACGCACAGATGGAAAGATGCTCGGTAACCCTCACGATCGGGCAAGGCCGATCCAACCACAATGAAGAGCCTCCCCAAGCCCACTGGGAGGGACCAAAGAAACAGAAGATGCCACGTGCTGGCGAGGAAGTGGAGGAACTGGAACTCGCTACTGGCGGGAATGGAAAATGGGTTGGGGGAGGGAGGAACAGGGAGAGACGTGTTAAAGGACACAAACTACAGCTACATAGGACTAAATTCCAGCGTTCTCCACCACTGTGGGTGAGTACAGTTAACAATACATCACGTGGTGTCCGACAGCTGGGAGGACGGTACTGTGTCCCCCACACAGAAATGAGAAATGCTGGAGATGATGGACATGCTCACCCCGGTCTGATTACCAGACACTATGTAGTGAGACATCACTGTGTATCTCATGAATATGTAAAATTATTATCAATTCAAAAGTAAAATAATTTTAAAAAGAAAGAAAGAAAGAAAGATGGCACAGCTGTTGTGCAAAACAGTACGGGAGTTCCTCAAAAAAGTAAAGAGAGAATTGTCATATGATCCAGCAGTCCTAGGTCTGGGGATGTTGAAAACGGGCTCTCGAGATGTTTGTATGTCCGTGTTCATGGCAGCATGGTTTACAGCAGCCAAAAAGGTGGACGCAGCCCAAGCAGCGCATCCACACGGTGGACTGTTACGCAGCCTCACAAGGAAGGAAATGCTGACACCTGCTACAGCACGGATGAGCCTCCAGGACATTACACTAAGTGAAATGAGCCAGTCACAAAAGGACACCGTATGTATGACTCCATCAAATTGACGAAAACAGAAAGTAGGATGGTGGCTGCCAGGCCTGGGGGAGGGAGGAGGAGGGAGTTAGGGTTTCTTGGGTCCAGAGTTTCAGCTTTGCAAGATGAAAAGAGTTCTGGAGACGGATGGGGGTGATGGTTGCACAACACTGAAAATGTACTTAAATGCCACTGAACGTACACTTAAAAAATGGTAAATATGGTAAATTTTATGTTATGTGTACTTTACCACAACAAAAAAATGTTTAAATATAGTATGTTAAAAAGAGAGAGAGAGAGACCGACCACAAAGCAGCCGATGAGTCCTGAGGGCCAGAGGAGACTGGATGACGCTAACGTGGAGAAACTGCATCCCGGGCTCACCCCTCGGCGGGGCAGCCCGGAGACAAGCGGGGTGCACAGGCAGCGGGGAGACCCAGCGCCTTCACATGTGCCTGAGCCGAGGCCACCGTCCAAAGCTTCCCAGGGCTCCCAGCGCACAGGTCCTCCGGCTCCCCCCAGCTGCAAATCCAGATCCGATCCTAGAGAACGGGCCACTGGCTATCTGGGCAGCTCCCAAAGAAAAGGCCTCTAGCCCTGGTGGCCCCGGGTGCAGTGCCCCCCAAGGTGCTCCTTTGACAGCAGTGAGCTCGCAGGCTGCTTGAGCACTGAGGCGTTTATTTAAGGACATATCTCACGTCACCATGTGGTCCCTCCTCAGGGCCAGCACTGCTGGGGAGCACTCCTGGGATGCCGGAGACCCCTGTTTCCTCCCTGTGGCTGTGCTCATCTGTGAGCGATTTTGCCCCTTCCTTTCCCTCCCCCTCCCTCCCTCCTCTGGGGAGGCTCTGAATGGCCAAGGGACGTCACTGTCCCGAGCCACATGATGCCATGGGAGAGCGATCAGTGCCGTCCCCAGAGTGGATGGACGTGGAGCCTTGTGGATGGTCTCAGCCTGATGCATGAGCAGTCCGCTCCCCAGAAACAGCTCTCAGACGTGACTATACACAAATGTATTGCTTTGTTCCTCATAAAACAAAGCCTCCAAACCAAGGCCTCCCTCTGAAATATAATGACTATCTTTTTTGCCCTGGAATTTGTGCGATCCTCCAACACTAGTGCCATTTAAAGTCATAAACAAACATGTGGTCTTCTCTTTGCCATCTCAACTTCGTAGGCCACCTAGGGACGACGATGGCCACTGCTCCCACCAGGCAACGGGAACCCATTCGGAAGCCAACACGGTCCCTTCCCCCGCACAGACCCACTCTCCCCACCACCCAGCTCCTTGCCCAGGGAAGCTCGGCTCCTTCTTGTGCTTCTCCACCACCCCCTGGAAAGAACTCCTTTCCATATGAACGCCTCTCTGGACACCTGACCCCATCCTACTTGGAAACAAGCAGTGGCCAATCCGTCCCTGAAGCAAGAGTCCCCTGTGGTTCTGGTCTTGGCGGAGGCTATGGGGTCCCCCCTGCTTCCCCCACACTCCTCAGGACACCTGGGGGCCCCTTCCTCACTGAGGGGCCCTGGGGTCGGGGAGGCACCCGGTTGCCCACACTGACTGCCTTCTCCCCAGGAGCTGCCCCCACACACCGGGCAAACAAGTCTGGGCACCCAGACGGACTTGCAAACTCCCCTCACTGCGAATGTGTTGGTGGCAGAGCTACTAACAGCCTGGCTCCCTGGCCCCAAAAGTCCACCAAGGAAGGGGCAGGGGAAAGGGGAAAGGAGGGCAGAGGGGAAGAAGACAGCACAGGCACCTGTGGCCGTCCGACCCAGAGCCCCTCTCCATGGGCCGTGGAAAAAGGGGCCACCCAACTTGAGGCAGGGTCGGCGCAGGCCACCCACCTGTGCGAGCTGGGGTTCCAAGAACAGGGCGTCCTCCCCATCGTCCTGCCCTGCATCAGGAGATGGCAGCTTCCTCTCAGGTTCGGAGGGGGCGGCCTCCTGGAACATGCTGGTGATAGCCAGAGCAGGCCGGGGTCTCTCAGGTTCTGAGCTCGCGCTGGGAAGGGGACGCTGCTCCTGGAGGAGGGGGCCGGGCCTTTCCACCTTGGCCTCCTTGTCTTTCGGGGCGGGCTCCTGCCGGTAACAGGCAGGCAAGACCTTCTCCCCTTTCTCCATGGACTTGATCTGGCTGGGGGTCAGCGACTGGAACTCCGCCTCGGGCCCTTCCCGGGAGCGCTCCGCATTGATCTTCCAGAAGGACGCTTCCTCCTCCTTCCGGGCAGGGCCCAGAGCATCCAGGCTGGAGGACCTGCTGCCCTGGGAGGACTTGAGGGCCTGGGAGCCCTGGGGGGGCTTGGACAGGGGCTTGGGCTCACTGGCCGCAGTGCCGTTGCTCGGCTCCTGGATGGATAAGGAGGAGATGCTGAATTCCATCTGACTCTACGGCGGGATGTGGGAAAGGAGAGAGAAAAGAAAGCAGCCCTTAGAGTCAGCGGTCATGGCCGTGCCAGCTCGCGCACCCCTCCTCAGCCCATGTATGTATGTATACCTGCAACACGGGTAGTTGTTCATTTGCTGGAATTTTCTGTCTGTCCTGAGTTTTGGCTATTTTTAGGACTAATGTTGCATACTCAAGATGCACCAGAAGCTTTGATGCCATGGCCCCATCACTCACTACGAATCTTACTAATGGTTGAGGGCTCTCTGCTTGGCAAGCAGAGAACCCACCTGTCTCCTCCGGTGTGATTCTGGTGCCTTCCTGAGAAGGAACTGCCTGGCAGGTGACAGTCCTCACTAGGAGGGTGACGAGGAAGGGTGTGCAGCGCAAGAGAATGCCACTCTGCAGCTGGGGTCAGAACCCAGCCTCAGATCGTAAACACCCAGGGCAGGGCAGGGCAGGGCAGGGCAGAGCAGGGCTGGGCAGGGCTCAGCGCACAGCCCATGCCCACATCTGAGCGCCTGCAAAATGCTTTCCTCCATCGGATGCTGCTAACCTCGGTGACCTCTAAAACTGATATCGCTGAGCTCTTCTGACAAACAAAATCATTACATGGAAACCTAAACCTCCTCTTTGGAGTAGAACATCATCTTGCGAGCTCTGTAGAACAAGCGATTTGTGATTTCAATCATTTCTAAAATCAATCCTGAAAATTCCTCTCTTCCTCACCATTTCTACTCCTTCATACTCCCCCACCTTCTTTTAAAAATAAATGAATTAATAAGTAATAAAACTACATTACATTATATGCATCTAACTTCTGAAAAAAGAAAAAAAAACTACATTACAGAAAGTTTGGAAAATGGAAAAAAGAAAAAAATCAGTCATAACCCACCCCTCTTCCCATAATTGCTACTATTAATACTTTTTGTATTTCTGCGTAATCTTTTTCACATATATATTTTACGAAGCTGTAGACCTGTCAGGCGTACAATTTGGGGTACTGCTTTTCCACTTCATCACAAGCATCACCCAGAATGTCGCATGGTCTTTATAACCGTTACTTTTAATGGTTGCAAATATTCCATTCAGCAGCTGTCCCACCCCTACTTAACCATTTTCTTATTATCAGACAATCTGCTACATCTAATCCTCATTGTTATAATTAAGGTCGCCATGAACATCTTCATGCATATCGTCTCTCCCCCATTGGGGGTTAATTTCTTGAGATAGATTTCTAGAAAGGAAATATCAAAATACAAAATGTTTAAACCTTTTCTTTTTTATGGTTTTAGACACATACTATCAATTTGCTTTCTAGGGGGTGCCCCAATTTCTACTGCCGCCAGCCACACATTAGAGTAGCATTTTTAGTCACTGAGTATAATAATATAAAACTGTCTGTACTAAATTAATATACAACACATGGTTCTTTATTACTTTCATGCATATTCCTCCAACTTAATCAATGGCCCGCTTTAGTTCTTTAAGTTTTTACAAATAGCACTCTCCCAGGACATTCACCAAGGGGCAGGGACGTGTCTGTCAGGGCTAGGATGGAATCACTGCTTTTCCTGTGTGCACTGCAGGCCCTGAACACAGACGGCTGCACATTTCTCTGAGTCTGGGACGCCTCCTAAAAGCCCAGCTTCTGATGGCCAGAGGTCTTCCCTCCAGGCTCGGAAGGTGAGATGATGAGGCCATGAAGAACTCAAGTTCAAGTTCAAATCGCAAGCCCAAGCTGCCCTGAAGCTCAATGTAATAGGAAATAAAACCCAAGAGACAGACATCAAAGCTTTGGCTCTGCTAGGAGCCATGGTTAAGAACAGATGTAGATCGCTCAGTGTGTCTGAAGCATTAAGACACGTAGTTTTTTAAATTATTATTTCATCCTACAAATGAGAAAATGGAGATTTGGAGTGATGAAGTACACTGTCCTAGGTCACCAGTCCATTAGGAGATCGTGCAGCTGGGATTTCAACATGGATCGAGTGATTCCAAGGCCAGAAGCCTGGGCATCACTGCATGTACAGCCAGTGGCCACCAGGTACAACGCCCACGGAAACCACAGAGAGCCTCAGATGTAGCGGGTTTCTACAGCTGTGTGCATGATCTAATTTGATTTTGAAAGGACAATTTCTAAGTGAAGCATTCTGAATCTTCTGCATATTTCCAAGTTCCACGATGGAATACAGGGACACTGTGGGCATGGAGATGATGGCTTCTTTAAATAAGCACCTCGCTAAAAATGGCCTGGAAGCAGGCTCGAGTCTCCGAGGACAGAGCTCACTTCAATCTGAAAATTGTAGTGTAAGGAAGGCACTTAAAACTGAGCACTGTGTGAAACCCCAGGCTTTTTTGGGATCAGCAATTTCTCCGGCGGGGATCTTTGCTTAAAAGCCTCTGCAAGACAAGGCTAAACAACCTGTCTACGTGGAGGGCAGCAATGGGCCACGCCGGGAAGCAGGGGAGAGAAGCTCCCAGGCAGCTCCAGGGCCACTGCTGGGAGGGAACGTAGCGGCACGTGGCTGGGCATGACTTCCTCAAACGGAGAGAGGTTGCTCCCATCACTTCTTGGGTAACTGGAGACCTGGTGACAACTCCTCAGAGGAGGGTGTCATTTGGTTAGGGCAGAGGGCTCTGCTGGGAGAAGCAGCTACCTGGTTTGGGGGGCTTTGGAGGTGAATATAGGGAAAACAGAAACTTAAAGAAGAAAAAACATTCTAATGAATTTGTTTCTAAGTCTTTCCCCTGTGTATGTATATGTTATTCTTAACTTTGCAAATAAAATATGACTACAATCTCCTTTTAAAAAACAGCCCTACGATCTCACGAAGGTGGAGAGTAGAATGACAGATAGCAGAGGCCGGGAAGGATGCGTGGGTGGGAGAGGGACAAAGAGGTTGGTTAATGGGCACAGCCATACAGTTGGGTGGAAGGAGTAAGTCTAGCGTTCCACGGCAGAGTAGTGTCACTGGTTAACAGCAGTGTACTGAGCATTTGAAACAGCTGGAAGCGAGGACTCGAAATGTTCCCAACACAAAGAAATCATAAACACTTAAGGTGATGGACACCCCAAATCCCCTGACTTGATCATTACACAGTCTACGTAACAAAATATCACATGTAGCCCATAAATATATAAACATCTTATGAATCAATAAAGAAAATAACCCAGCCCTCCTCGATCACCAGGCTGGAGGTGGGGTCTCTTCCCCACTCCCTACTCCCAGCTGTGTGTCATCCTTGATGCTTCCTCCCCGCCCTGTGACAGTCACCAAGCCCTGGCAATTCTCCCTCGCGAGCATGTTCTGTTGGTCCTACCTGTCCTCATTTCCACCCTGCTACGTTGAGCCCAGCTGCCCCCAAAGCTGCCTCCCTCCTGTTCTCTCCAGATCGACCCGCACATGCGCATCTGCGCGGAAGGACCACCCCCACCCCACCCCCGCCAGATGGCTGCCGCGCCCCTGCCACCCTTGATCGGGTGGCCTCCTGACATTCCTTGATCAATAGAGGAGATTAAAGGGATGCAGTGCCCATCCCTGCCCCAGGCCTGGCCTTGAAGGCACCTGGCAGCTTCTGCTTCCTGCTGGGAGGCCAGCGAGGTAGGGCAGCAGCCCCTCCACGTGGAGTGCTGTGCCCTGGTGCGTCTGCCCCTCGTGAGTGCTGGGCTGGTTGGCCCCAGCCAGCCCTCCTGCCCGCCCACCTGGCCGCTCCCCCACCCCATGAGCACCACTGCCTTGGGGCCACTCCAGCGCTCATCACAGGGCTCCAGAAGCGTCCCCTGCTAGACTGTGAAGACTGTGAGTTCCATGAGGCAGGATGGCCTCCCTCCTGCTCAGACATCTCTTCCAGCATCAAAAGGGCAACCAAGATGCTCAGGGGCTTCCTTGCACCTGTCTCCCAGAACCTTCCAGGGCACCGCAGGAGGTCAGGAGGGCAAAGTTCTGAGCAGGTGCAGATTCAGCAGGCTCTGCAAGTCCACGTCACGGGGCAACGACTCCACCACCAAACCTGTGGGGGCATCATGCCGCGGCCCTGACACCGGGTGCCAGGAGGGGGTCTCCAGAACAGTGTTCATGCCAGCTCTACCATTCCAGGCACAGACACTGCTTTCGGATCCCAGCTAGGGGCAACAGGCATCACGTCCCACACCCCAGGGACCAGAGTTTGCATGAGAGGGGCCAGAGCCCGGTGTGGAACCACCAGGAATACTGCAGATGCGCCAGAACTGATCGTCAGCCGACCTCAGACCACGCGTGACTCGGGGAAGAAGAGCAAAGAAGCTCCAGCGTGCAGGCACTCGCCAGGTGCCAGGCACCGCGCCAACACCTTAGACACGCTCACTCACCTACTCTTCCCGACAGTCCAACGAGGTACGGAGGATTATTATTCACTTTTTATTTAAAAAGAAAAAGACCTGGGATTGCAGTGCAGCACGCAACTGTCTTGGAGGACGCGCTATACCACTGCTACCTGGGGCTTCACACAGGTGCAGGGCAGGGGAGGGGCGGGGAGGGGTGGAAAGTGGAAGGACAGGGGAGTTCCAGATGCAGTTCCAGATGCATAGAAAAAACCCTATGTCTTTTCAGGTGTGGAAAAAGACCTGGGCTGTTGGGAGAGGAGGTCACCTCAGCCCTCTCCCACCACCCTGTGCCACAAGAGCCAGGGCCCCGCAAGAGGATGCTGCATTTGAAGGGAAGGAACTGATGGCCGATGGGCACCAACTCGTCGGCGCTGGCTACAGGCAGAAGTCTGCATTAGTGGTTCCACTCAGTGGGAGATGGGAGAGATGGGGGAGTCCATACGGAAGCCCCGCTTTTTGCAGCCATGCTGACAGTCCCACCCTCAGTGTCCCAAGAGGCCAGGCAGGATCTGCTGGGAGGGCTTCATCCAGCCCAGTCGGAGCTGGGCGTCAGCCACCCTGTGTGGGGAACTGGGTCTCAGCGGGCCAAGTCCATTCTAAAAACAGAAAGACCACAACTGAGCCCGGGCTCTATTTTTACCTCCCACTCACTGGAGAGGAATGTGTAATATTTCAGTAAAGGGGGAGTGCACGTCGCCAAAACTAACTGTTTGGCTTGGCAGCCTCCCACAGATCTAAATTGTTGAGACAAAGGCTACAGAAACATTGTTAGAAAATGTCATAGTTTACTGGAGCAAATCCTAATAAATCCACCGATTTAATATCTATTCTTTCCACCTTCCCTCTGAAGAAGGAAGAGGAGGAAAAACAGAGGGAAATACTAAAAACTTCTAGAATCACAAAATTAGTATCGGTGGCAACCTGACAGGGACGAGACGTCAAGATTCGGGGGCCGGAGACAAGCCGGGGCGCAGCAGTGCCTGGTGGCCCACCCTGCTGAGACCAGGGCTAAATACTAACGACACCCCTGCATGCTCCCAGGGCCAGGCCCCGCAGGGAGCCCGGGCCTAGGAGATGGGCTGTGGAAGGGCCATGCATACGCCTATCTGCCAGGCTCTAGGGGATAACCCAGCTAAGACCCAGAGGAGGTTGAGGAGGTGTGCCAGCCCCAGGTCATCAAGGTTAGGGGACAGATAACAGTCTCTTCCCTCTGGTGGCTTGTCATGTCGCAGGGACAGAGACACACCAACAGAGAATTCATAAACACTATCACATTTTCACCTGCTGCAGGACTTCGCAATGGTAACGCGGAAGAGGGACGATTCTGGAAGCTGTGGCAGGGGTCGGAAGCACAGGCCTGGACTCAGGACTGCCTGGTTCACACCCGCCACTGCATGATGCCTGGTGTCCTCATCTAGGAAGCGGGTGCTGTGAAGACTAAGCAACGCCGGGCAGCAAAGGTGCTCGGCACAGAGCTGGGCACGCAGTGAGGGTCGTGACTGGGGTACCACGAAAGGGGGGATTTGTGCTGGGTCTGGAGGGCGGGGCCTTCACAGACGGCTGGGGACTGGGCAAAGACAGTGGGTGCCACGTGTGGGTGCCACATGGCCCCTGAGGCAGGAGAGAACAGAGCCTACGGACAGTGTGCAGGGCTGAGTGGGTGGCACATCACCCCATGCACGGGGAGCCGGGGAAGGTCTCGAGGGAGCCCCAGGGCAGCCCTGGGTCTCAGGGAGTCAGCAAGAGCCCAGGTGAGGGAGAGAGGGAGGGAGGGGGAGAGAAATGGGGGGAGACTACTAGGCAGGGATGGGGAGTCTGGGATTAGAGGACCCCAGGGCCGCAAGCAGCGCAGGAGCTGTGCTGCGGGGCTGAGGGCAGCAGTGAGAAGAGACAGCCAAGCAAATCCTCTACGTACAGGAACACCCTGAGGGAACGGCCCTTCTGCACCCCCAGGGGCAGCAGATACCTGCCAGCCACAGACGGACCCCAGCTCCAGTCTCTCTTCGTCCACTCAGCCTGCCAGGTATCTGACTTCCCTGCACCCCGATGCTCTGACCCACGGCAGGAACGGGAACCCCGGCGGCCCAGGGGTGAAAGAATTCAACGTGTGTGCACATCCTGTCACCGGGCACAGCGCCGAGGAGGTGCTTGTGCTCATAAATGCTTATTTCTCTTCCTGAGGAAGGGGCTGGAAGGTGTCCCTACCCTGGGATTCATCTATATCAGCCCTTGGAGATCTTCTGATATCCCAGGAATCAAGGAACTGATCCCCTCCCTAGCCTATTTCCTATCCTCAAATGGGCATCAGAACATCAGTGAAGGAACGGGAGGAACGGGGAGGCAGACAGGAGCCAGACAGGGGGCGGAGGAAGGCCGGGCCAGGGTGGGGGTGGGGATCCCAAGGGCCCAGCTGGCCAGGGCCGAGGCTGACCTGCCTGAGGCCTGACCTCTTCCTCATGGTCTCCAGCCCAGACCGCGGGGAATGCAAGGAATCCTCTCCCCACCCCCTGCCCCCCTCTGCCTGAAGCATCCTAAGTGCTGGGTTTTTCCTCTGGAACTATCAGCACGAGAGAGGAATGCAATGCTGGTCCCCACGGGCACCCTCTCCCCCAGCACGCCTGCCATGCTGACAGATCAGTGGAAAAGATGACAGCCACAAGCCCCCCACCCCCGACAGGCAGGCCTCCCATCCACAATGGAGGGGGGAGCGACAGGCGCCATGGCCAGGATCAGCCTCAGAAGGAGGCACCGAGGCAGGGAGGGATGGGCTGGAAGACTGAGCAGGATTCGAAGCAGCAGGGTGCACGGCTGCCACACCAAGACCATCCTGTCTGCCCGCCCCGTCAGGGCTCTCCTGGTCAAAGCTGCCTGGGCTGGGGCAGCAACCACAGGTCCGAAGCACGGCACCGGCTCATTCTGTGTTGCCGGAATCATCTCGGGCTGGCCAAGAGCAGAGTCCCCATACGGAGACAACTGGGTGAGAAACCAAAAACTGCTGGGATTCTTAACTCTGCCCCCGACAGCTGTGACCCTGCCTCAGTGGATCTGTCAGGGGTAGATAAAGCTGGGCACTCTGTTGGCATTCATTAAATGTCTGCTGAACCGAATAGCTGGAGGAAAGTATGAGATTAAATCTACCAATATGTGTACGAATATATGTTAAATACATCGGGGAAAAATGACTGAAGGAAAGATTCTGTGGCTACAGCTTTTGTCCTAAGTGAGATTTGCCACCAAACATCGCTGTCCACTCACGGTTGTTTCCTGAGCACAGAAGTAGCATGTCTCTGGGTCTGCAGCACAATGTCTGACATAAAGTGGGTGCACAATAAATGTTCCACTGAATAAAAACAAATCAGTAGATGATTTCAGAGACAGAAAGCAGCCACAGGCTGGGGGGGAGGCGACTGGGAGTTATTGTTTAATGGGAACAGAGTTTCAGTTTTACAAGATGAAAAGAATTCTGGATATGTTAATTGCTTGATTTAATCATCCCACAGTGTACACATATATTAAAATTTCTCTTTGTACACCATAAATATATGCAATTTCTCATTCGTCAGTTAAAAAATAATAATGAAAAAGAGTTCTAGGAATGGATGGTGGTGATGTTTGTACAACAATATGAATGTACTTAACGCCACCAAACTGTACACTTAAAATGGTTAAGATGGAAAATTTAATGTTATGTGTATTTATTTTACCATAATTAAAGATAAAACAAAAAAAATCAATGAATAAAGAATTAAAAATGGAAAGAAATGACTTGGGATTAACAATGGAATGAAAAAACAGAGATGCCGGGGTAAAAACGGTTACAAATTCTCTGCAACTCCTCCATCAAGAGATTCCATCTCTTTCCTCACACTCTGAATCCACTGGCTTGTGCCTTGATTTGACCAGCGGAACAAAGCAGAAGTGATACTGTGCACTTCCCCAGCCTAAGATTTGTGATTCCCTCTCGATTCACGTGTGTGAAGAGATCCAGGCTGGTGCACCGGAGACATGTGGCCCCACTGACAGCCAGCACCAACTGGACACGAGACAGGTTCTCCTGAAACACCAAGCTCCCACCAGGCTGTCAGATGACACGTAAGCAATCCCAGGCAAGGCCAACAGAAGAACAGCCCAGCTGAGCCCTGCTCACACCACTGACACACAGAATCATGAGCTGAAGCCATGAAGTTTTGGGGTCGTTTGTTATGCAACAATAGATAACTGATAGAGTGAGGAAAGCACCAACTGAGGGAGAGCAAGAAACGGGGTCCAAGTCTCCAGTCCCACACCCGAAGATCCAGGGCCCTGCCCTCCCAAAGCCTCCTCCTGTTTGCGGCTCTTAAATAGGACTCTTATAAATCTTTAAGTCCTAGGAAGAGTGTGGCCAATCCCTAGAAGCAGGGAGGCAGGGTGCTCCAATGCTAAGGCTAAGGAGGAGTGGATGGCGGGGCTTCCTAAACTCAGCACCAACTAGTGAAGGTAGGGAGGATGGGACAAGCTCCTTTGCTGTCTGGGATGCCCTCTATTTCTGGAAGGTTCTAACACTGAACTATCATAAGTCTGACCTTGAGAAGTCAAACAGGAAGGGGAAGACAAAGAGTGAACCCACCAGTCTGTAAAATAAACTGGTGCTATCATCTAACGGGAACATGACACGAAGCTGAGAACTCCGAGCCACAAAGACTACACTTTTTACTAAAAGAATACGTTTCCATGGCCGACACATATCGATTTGGTTTTAGCAAGCTCCCCCAATTCACGCTGCTTTCTGAGGGATCAGACGTTCTGGCATCAGGGACAATGAGCACGAGCACAAGCGTGGCCCTCGTGCACTTGCTTTCTGGCTCTGTCATCCGGACCCTTCCTAGGCACCTGTTCCCCACATTGGCCCCAGCAGTTGTGCCTGTATCGGCAGTCGCTCCAGGAGCTGCGCCACCTTGTCCCACAATGTCATTTACAGCAAGTTAATAATAGATGAAACGTCCCATGCCACAAATAGCTGACTTGGGAACAAGTAACAAGGTAAATTCTTCAGAGAGCAGCTATTCTCATGGGCACATGATGAACTCAGGCCTTAAGACATTTTAACTATTCTGACTTTCCTTTGCCTTCATCACTGCATTATCACCAAAGAGAGGGCCCAGGCCAGGGAAACCTGTGCTGCTTTCTGGGCCACCACATGGAGAACCTGTGTGCCCATCCCTGCTAGAGATATCATCTGCAGAATCAGTGCTTCTCACAACTACCCATTTTGGAAGCCCAGAAAAGAAGAATATTGAGCGCCCGGCTGGATGCCAATACAATGACGCACTTTCTACCCACCTACAACTTCCTCTGCAATGCCGGCAGACACAGCTCCTGTGTTGGATTTAGGAGCAGCTGTCACTCCAGGCTGCACCTTGACATCCTGCGCTTCCCCCAACACAACCTTGGTCATCCCTGCCCAGATCCCTAGGGAGACTGAATTAACGCCATGTATTCCCCAAACCACCTCTTAACTCTGATGTAAGAATCACGTCAACTGTCACGGGCTCCCATGTCCTGAGGCCAGCTCGCTGCACTCAGGACAGTTAGTAACTTCTTACTGAACGCTGTCTGTGTGCAAAGAGCAGTCCAGCTGTCCTTAAACATTTGAACCCAGTGCAACATTTCATTTTAAGGTCCAGGTCCCCAGGTGAGGGCCCTGCAGGGTCCCTCGTGGACCACCCTGACTCCTCATAGGCCCCCCGGATGCCCACGTCTATGGGGTTGAGGGGCTCTGACCAGCAACCATGCGGACAAGTGAAAACCAATAAACAAGCCCCTCAAAGTATCAACACTTGAAAACCCCGATCCCATGGCCGCCAGTCTAAGCTCTGTTCTAGTCACACTGTTGTCTCTGTAGCATGTCCCCATTATGGAAAGAACCCTCCAACACAACAGTACTCAATGTTCTAGAATTCAGAAAATCCGAGTCTTTTACTTCTTTTCTTTGGGTCAGAGACCCCTGCCTTTTAGTCATTTTGCTGCTTAGGAATGTACTTCTGCTGGGGCAACTCAGGAGATGGGAAATGAATTACAATCAGTTAAACTTGATGCTCTTAAGCGACTCTGGCACTGATGATGATGATGATGATGACAAGTAACTGGGAGACCAGTTAGGGACCCAATGTGGGCTCTATTAGCTGAACACATGTCTAGCTATATCAGCTGGTTAAAGTCACCTCCCCATTTGCTCAACCCTGTTACAGTGCACTTCCTACCAGGGTGCTGAGTGCTGAGGAGCAGCGGTATGAGCAGAGAAAGGGCCCCCGACACTACTGACCCCCTTACCCAGGCTGGCTGGGAGCCCCAGTCAGTGGACATGACAGGGTGTCACGGGGCCTGGCTGACAGTAGTGACCACTGTTTTGAATTCTATCACCAACCCACTCACGACAGCTCCCTGACTCCTCACAATCTGCCCCACCCCCTCCTTGCCACCAACAATGGGCACGTCACCCGCAGGCCGGCAGTGGGGGATGCTGCCTTCTGAGTCCATCAAATGCTGAAAGAAAAATACAGAACAACTCGATTCTTTTTAAAAGAACAAATAAATCTAAATTTAATCCAACTTACCCTTGTTTCCCAAGAGAAAGGGGCAGAGTGTTCATCTTGCCAAGTTATGTCCTGAAATAAAAATTCAAGAACAAATTTGAAATCCAAACCCAGACATACCCCATGCAAACATCCACCCAGGGCCATGGGGAACCAAAACTTAGGAACCAGCCCAACTCCTGGCTCTAGACAAGTCCGATGTTTTGCTGCTCTGTGTAGAATGTGCTGACCGTCTCCATTGGATTTCTCCCTCAATTTTCTGGCTGAGGCTGCCAGGTGCTCCCGTCCTGGCCAAACAGACACTTACTGAGCACTAGCATGGCCCCGATGGACTCAATCGGACAGGGAAGCTGAGCGGAGAGGGCGCAAGGCTGATGGTCTCAGCAGAAACCGGTCAGTCTCAGCCCTTTCCAGTAATTAGCCATGTGGCGTGGGACGATGACTTAGCCTTTTTGAGCCTCAGTTTCCTCATCTGTAAAGGAGGACCATACTCCCCTTGCAGGGCTGCTGTACGGACTAAATGAGGGAACCTAGGGAAAGGATGAGCTGCCAGTCAGCGCCAACACATCTGAACCCCGCTCCGCTCCTGCATGCCTGCCAGAGACCTGAAAGGCACTGATCTGCAGAATCAATGAAGAAAATGCCAATTTAATGCAAGCAACGAGTTATCACGAGAACTCTGAAACCATTCCCCACCCTCACCAAACAGAACACAATAGAAAAAGCCCTTTAGAACAACCACTGCGAATTTGACCTTGGATCCAGTATGTTTTGCTCACTGGCCTGAACAAAAGGCACCAAGCACCTTTCCTTGGCTGCCCCTGCCCCTGCCCCACTCCCCACGCCCCTCCAACTATCCCTGTGCTAGCAAATATCTCATCTGTATCCAGCTTTTATTGGGCAACATTTTTTTTTTTTAGAGACAGAGTCTCACCGTGTTGTCCAAACTCCTGGGCTTTCAAGTGATTCTCTTGCCTCGGCCTCCTGAGTAGCTAGGACTACGGTGCACGCACCCACACCTGGCTGCTTCTACTGGGGATCATCTTTTTTTTAATAAAACATTGAGACACATTGGGCAATACCGACTATAATAGAATAAGATATTTTAAATTGAGACTGACATTAATTTGATCACATCCATAGCCCTCCCAAATCCCAGGTAATTTACATCCTTCAATAAAGTACCCCAGGTAAATGTCTTCTTCCTACCCAGAGGTACTCCCTGCCCCCAGAGTCAGGCGGTCTGCCCGCGCCCCCTCCACAGGGCAAAGCGGTTCTACCCACGGACCCTCTTCTTTCAGCATCTGGCAGAGCCCACTCCACCCCAGCCTAGCCTCGAAGACCGGGGGCAGACACCAGGGCCCGCACAGCAGGGAGCCTGACAGACACCTGAGTGTTCACCTTCAGCCTTCCAGACCCCACAGCCGCATTCTCTGTGCACACCCCTCCTAACGCGAACGGCCAGTGGGAGGCCAGTCTTTGAGCCCCAATAATGAAGGTGTCCTGGGGTCTGGGCAGCTGCAGGCCTGTTCCCAGGAAGAGGGTACAGGAAGGAAGTGTGTGATGACTCCCCAGCATGCCCCAAGTGCGGCCGGCCTGGCTGGGACAGGCACCAGAGCGGAGTCTTATTCGCTACTCCATCCTCAGTGCCCGAATAGCCAGGGTCGGCACACAGCAGCAGCTCACTAACTGTGAAAAAATGACCCCTGCACAAGCCTGGATCCTTCCACAGGCTGACTTTCCTCGCCAACCTCTCACACTCACACTCCCCCCAGACGTCCCAATGTGGGGGCACAGAGCCCAGGCTCTTCATAGCTAGGGGCCCCAGGAAGGGGGGCTGGCCACCTATGGGGGAAGGACCTGGCTCTGAGTCCAGCCACGCCGGGGACTGATGCTCGCTGCTGTGCGGGAGGCACTGGTACCTCTGCGCTCAAACACTCACATTCGCTGGGGATAACGAGCAAGGAAGACCCGGAGAGGGGCTGTGGAAGCCAAAACTCAGGCCTTCACCTTCCCATGAATGTGCACGAAAGGACTAAGTATATTCAAATCAGGGTAAAAACACTACTAACAAAGGTACTAGTAGTAAATATTGAGAACTACAAAAGTGGAGGGAAAAACCTAGAAACTGGGTTAAGCTGCATTAAAGTTCTGAGAACCACATAGTGAGTACAACTCACCACCATCCCTAAAGGACTGCATTCATTCTCATGAATCCTGACCTCTGAACCGGTGCGCAGTGTCTTCTATCACTCACGGCTGTCAGGCAAAACCTTTAAAAGTGAGAGGGAACAGGGGTCGCTGCCTCCCCATTTGGAATGTCAGTTAAACCCACATTACTTCCCAATGCACAAATTTGATTCCTCCAAAAATGGAAACGGTTGCCAGGAGGAACATGAGCTACGGAGCTATGAGCTTTGGGACTGGAGGTCTCCTAGCAGAGGCTGAGGACCAGCCTTCAGCTGTAGGGGACTCCTGGCCCACGTCTCTGTGTGCATAGTGGGAGGAAGAGCAGTTGAACTCAACGATTCCAAAGTCCCTAAACTCCTATAATCTGAGGACCCTCTAAGTTCCTTTTAGAAGTAATAAAACAAGAAGGGCTTTGTTTTCAAGCCCTTCTGGGAAAAATAAAGGAGGCTGATGGAATGTAAATATCATTTATTCTAGATTTGGACCTGTGGGAAAAGGTAAATGGAAATAAACTGGCAAAGGTGCTGGTTCCATTGAGAATCCAGCAGCCCCCCGGCTGCCCCAGGAGACAGAGGAAGTGTGTGGAGACTCCTGGGGCAGGCCCGCTGGCCTGGGAAAGGGCACAAGGGAGCCGGACTCCCCTATCATGGGATATGATCTATCTTCTAAATATTAATTATGTAACTTGAGTCCTTTGAAATCTGCAAAGATTAAAATAATAAGGTTGGCTTTGGAAGGTGACTTAGTACAAGACTCTGAGGAATCAAGATTTAGCCTGGAGTTTGGCGACAGCCAAGACTCCAGTGGTGGCAGCCACGTATTAGCTGAAATTCCAAGGGAGTCACAGATGGAGAGAGGGTCACACTGTTATTTCTCCCCAACTTGGTGTCGAGTCAATAATCTTTTGTTTGCTCCAATGAGAAACTAAGTTGAGGGGCAGATTCCTTGGATTTCTGCAATTCTGAGCTCATAAAAAAATAATAAAGTGCTTAACAAAAGTAAACATGCCGAACAAAAATGTGATGGAAGCTCTGATGTCAGCCGTCAGCTGCACGCTCCAGCCACAAAGAGCGTTAGTGGCGAGAATGGGCTCCAGGCTGCTGGGTGCAAATGGCATCAGCATTGCAAAGTGGCCACGCCCACTCACACACGGTAGTGCTCTCCTGTCTCCTACGCCCAGGACGACCAGCAGGCAACCAAAATGTGGCCAGACACATGCTTGTGGGTCAATCACATATGCTTTTTCCAGGGTTCCTTGGAAGGCTTCCCCACCTACCTCCCTGGCACCCAGGATCTGAAATTGTCTAAGCAGCAAAACACACGTTACTTAGACCACAGGACAACACAGAGTGGGCTCCACGTTGGCTGACAGTTATTCTCAAATTCTATCCACAGCAAGGGCGACACTCACGCTGATGCTCTCTGGAAACAACTGCTTCTTTGGAGTACAGAAGATGTCTCAGTCACCAAACCCCAAAGGAGAAAGCCAAAAAGCACAGGGAAAGCTACAGAAAACCACGGAAACAGAGCACTCCGTAATGCTCAGAGCCAGTGCTCATGTGAGAGGTTCTGCTCGTCTCCATGGCAGCTTCAAGGACTCCAGGGTAGACACACAAAAACTAGCCTTTCTGTAACATCCCAGAGGGCTTGAACACTTGCTCTCATTTGGAAATGTTCATCTAATTCAGTGGGTACTTCCTAAAGAAAACAACATTTAAAAAAAAATAAGAACACACATTCTCTGCCCATAGTACTGGAATACATATCTGCAGGACATCTCCAGCATCTGCTACTTTATTAGCTGGTAAAAAATGGATGCCAAAGGGTTCAGAACTCTGGTAGGTCCTGGACATTTTTATTAATAGTTTTGGGGGCTGCAACCAGAGTTGTGTTAGAGCAGGCTTGCACCAACTCAAAGGAGGTGGCCTGAAATGTTTAGGATTTCTTGAACCTGTTGTTAAACACAATCATTATTAGAAAGTTAAATCATATAAACTTACGATTAGATACATTGGTTTAAAAACAAAGGTAATATATCTCACACCCATAAAAATGGCTATCATCAAAAAACTGAAAATAACAAGTGTTGATGAGGATGTGGAGAAACTGGAGCCCTTATGTACTGTTGGTGGGAATGTAAGATGCAGCCACTTTGGAAAACGGTTTGGTGGTTCCTCAAAAAATTAAAGATATCTGGGTGCAGTGACTCACCCTTGTAATCCCAGGTATTCGGGAGGCTGAGGTGGGAGGATCGCTTGAGCCCAGGAGTTTGAGACCAGCCTGGACCATATAGGGAGACCTCATTTCAAAAAATTAAACATGGAATTACCATTTGATCCAGCAATTTCATTCCTTGGTATATACCCCAAAGAACTAAAAGTAGGAGATCAAAGGGATATTTATCTGCTAATGTTCATAGTGGCATTCTTCAAAATAGCCAAAAAGTAGAAGCAATCCAGGTGTCCACTGACAGATGAACAGATAAACAAAATGTGGAACATACACACAATACAGTATTATTCAGTCTTAAAAAGGAAGGAAATTTTGATAGATGCTACCACATGGATGAACAGTGAAGACATTATGCTTAGTGAAATGAGCTTGCTCCTAGTGCTCAGGGGTCCACATCTGTCTGCCCAACTCTACACAGGCCACACCGTGTGCAAAGGGGCCCTCAGTGAATACGGCCGCGTGGCTCTCATCATCCCCAAATAAAGACTCCTGCTAAACCAATCCCGGGTCAGGTTGTTCTCATGAGGAGTCCAGGGTTTCCTAGGCCAGCTCTTACCCATGGCAACTTTGATACAGGTGAAACTATGACTCTGTGCATCAGTTTAACCAACCAGGGCAAATTAAACAACCTCCTAACAGGCTGCAATTCTCCAACATAATGAGAATTTCATTGAAAGCTTTCTTTTGTTCTTCCTGGCATTCAAAGATTATATACAAAACTACTGCAGCTGCATTTTTAATTACAATGCTTTACAACTACAATAACTGTGTGACTATAAACAGTAAACACTCTCATCTGGTAGAGTCAGAATATGGCTGTACGGTTTGTTAAATATCACCTCCTACCTGGAGTGCCGACTTTCTAAAAATGAGAATCCCAACTACTAGGCTCTCCAAAAATAGGTTTAACTTTTCTTGGGGTGATTCCGAAGCAGTGTCAGGATCCTGGAACCCTGCAACATGCACATCAGAACCATAAATTGTCACTGTACTCCTGAAGTCCATAAATTAGGGGAGTGTCTGTTAGACAGGTGGTGGCATCTTGGCTTGAAGGTAAGAAATTTAAACTGAGAAATGCTATAAACTAGAGAAATAAGGCTCAGACAGCAGAGTGTGCGACGGGGGAACAGAAAGTCCTTTAGGTTGATGACTGTGTCATCCCCGCAGTGAAGCCGGGTAGCCTGGGCACCCTGGCACGTTCAGGGTGGAGCACATTGTTCCTGGTGAGCTGTTTAGTATCAGTCTGTACCTCACCCAGGGCTCCATGCACAAATTCAGCAGTGCTTCTGCTGTATTTATTTCTCCATAAGTAAGTACAGGAGCGAGGCAATCACACTCCTTGACGAACACCCAGACAAACGAAAAACGTAGGTCCACACAAAAAACTTGTATGCAACTGTTTAAGGCAGCTTTACTCATAATTGCCAAAACCTGGAAGCAACCAAGATGTCCTCTAGTAGGTGAGTGGATACAATGTGGTACGTCCAGACGATGGAATATTATTCAGCACTAAAAAGAAATGAACTGTCGAGCCATGAAAAGACATGGAGGAACCTTAAATGCACATCGCTAAGTGAAAGAAGCCAGTCTGAAAAAGCGACACACTGTATGATTCCAACTGTATGACTTTCTGGAAAAGGCAAAACTGCGGAGACAGTAAATAGATCGGTGGTTGCCAAGAGTTAGGGGAGAGAGACAGGAATAAATGGAACATGGAGGATTTTTGGGGCAGTGAAATGACTGTATGACACTATAATGGTGGACACATGTCATTACACATTTGTCAAGATCCATAGAATGTACAACACCAAGAGTGAACCCTACTGTAAACTATCGACTCTGAGTGATAATGAAGTGTCAGCGTAGGTTCATCAATCGTAACCAATTGACCACTCTGGTGTGGGTGCTGACGGCGGGGGGAGGCTGTCCCTCTGTGGGGGAAGGGGGGACGGGAACTCTGTACTTTTGGCTCAATTTTATTGTGAACCTAAAACTGCTCTTAAAAAATTGAGCCAATTTTTTAAAAGAGGGGAATAAAGAAGAATGATTAAAATATGTTCTTTTTTTATCAACTGCTTATCCTTAGAAACTATTGTTTATACATTTATGGAATCGATGTTTTACCCTCTGACTTATAATTATTTTTAGCTCTGCTGAGATAAGGGGGTTTCCATAACTGGAAATACAAAACTGCAGTTCCAAAGATAGAAAAACAGTTATGATTTAACTACTGGGCACATTCCACCATGAATACAAATTCAGAAACTCAGGCCTCCATAGATCACAGCAGAAACAAAAACTCAGTGCCAGTGTGGTAAGGGGAACAGGATACAGAGTAGGTGGAGGAAGTTCTAAGGAAAAGAACAGAAAATGAGGAGGAAGTACAGACAGGTCTGGCCTGCATTCATGCATTCACCCATTTAGGAGAAATGGATATCTTTTCCAGTACTACGGGACTCCCTTGCTTAGAGAGCAAAAGTGACTCTTGCCAATTAAAAGATGACACCAAACCTGTCAACATGCTTTCTACTCTCTCTCCCTGCATCACAGTGACCACATCATTTCATTTCTTTGCTAAACCTGTTCCCTGGCTGCCACTGGGCCATCGTCCCACAGGAGCCAGCAGACAGGGGTGCCTGGGGAGGAAAGGCCCGCGTTGCTGCCTTAGGTCTCAGGGCACCAGGCCAGGCGCTGCTCAGAGCAGACAGTCATCAGTCTGAAAAGGAAAGCTTGCAGGACAGGCCCAGCAGCCTCCCCATTGCAGCCTGTGCAACCTGATCTGGAGAAGGGCCACTTCCCAGCTCCTGCCAGCACCTCAGTGCAGAAACCCAGGTAGAACAACATGGAAAACCACCCAGTCATCTTTTCTAAAACATCCATGGATATGCCAGACAGAAGGTGGGAATCCTAATTCATATATTCTACCTTTCTTAAAAAAAAGTCCGAAATACTGAGAAAGCAACTCCCAAATTCCTTTTTTTTTGGTTTGTTTGTTTGTTTTTACTACATGCTGGAAAAAGAAAAGGCCAAGCTGCCATCGTGGAAGGGGACAAGGAAACCTCACATACCACAGGTCCTGCATCAAGAAGCCACACAGCTACCCAAGCTCAAATCTAACAAAGGTTTAATGCTTGGGGAAAGTTCTGAAGCGATTCTACCAACTGTTTTATAATGCTGCTTCTGAATGGTTTGAAACTTTTAACAACAATGTACAGGTAAAACTTTTATGACAAATTAGTGTATTTTTAAAAACAAATAGGCTGGCCAGCACCCAGGACGCCAGGCCAGCAAGAGCCTGGACCCCTAAGGAGGGAGGGGTGAGGCCGGCCCTTCGGAGAGAGCAGATGCAACAGCTCAGCGAAGTTTGCTAAGCACAGGTGCTCCCCACCTGTGGCACCTGGGGAGGCCTTCAGCTCTGGGGGTGGGGAAAGCCACCAGGTCCTAAGAGGCCTCAGGCAATGCCGCAGGCGTCTGGGAGTCAGGGAGGTCAAGACAGCCTCAAAAAAGGGGGTTAAGACTGAGAGGAGTAAGAGAGCATCCTGTAAGTCCCCTGCTTCCTGCAGGAGAGGAGGGACCAGGCACAGGAGGGACACCTCTCCCAGCAGCTGGTCACGCTAAGCTGCTGCAGAAGGGGCAGCGCTGTCTGACTGTAGGGTCTTAAAACTCCACGTTCTACAGCACGTAACCCAGGTCAGGGTCCCCTGGGCTGGCACAAGGAAACACCATTCCTGCCCAGCTCCACCTACTTTATGGACAGGTAGGAGAGGCAAGTCTGTGCACAAGAACGAGAACCAGCAGCTGCCCACATTTCCCGGGGCATCTGGCCCACCTGGAGCCACGAATGTGGAACTCTAACTCTCACCAATGTGCTCAGACCCAGTTAGAGGAGACCGGGGGTAGGGGCAGGAGCAAGACATTCCTAACAACTCAGGGCTGAGTTTTTCCCCCCCCATCTGATATTAGGAAGCAGCAGAAGCAGACAGGGCAATCCCTAAACTCTTTTAAAATGAAAATCTTTCACCTCCCAAAGTGAGCTATTCCCAAAACAGCACTGAAGCAGCGCAGGGTAAGTCACTCTGTCAATGGCATCCATTTGCAAGCATGCCTTAATGTTCTTACTTAAATGCTTGATCCAAAGGGCGTGTCCCCAGCGTCAGTGCCTGCTCCAAGCAAGGCCAGCAAGCTTGAAAGAAAGCTTGTGAGCCACTGGTTCTGCCCCTGACTTTGCAGAGGGGCAAACTCCCCCCTAAGAGGGGTAGCGCCTTGCTGCTGGCATGGCCAGGACTGGACAGGTCTGGGGCTCTGGGTCTCCTCTGCGTTTGCTGACTGACAAGCTGTTCCTCCAGAAGTGGCTCCAGATTCTCCACAAAAGAGGATCGAGGCAAGACAACGGTGTGGCAGTGGGAAGGGGCTGGTGGCCCTGGCTGAAGCTACTTCTGTACTTTTCTACTGAGATCATATGTTTGAGCAGGGGATGGTTAAAGGAGCTGCTAAAGACTACAGGAGGGCTAAGCACCCCAAGCTAGGAAGCCTCTCGTTCCCAATACGATAGGCCTGGAGAAATATTCGCTCGATTGATCCCCAAGGAAGTAAGAACCAAAAAACTTGATGATGTCCCTTCACAGCCTCAACACTCCAAGGCAGCGACCTCCTGCTCTGCAAGGACCAGGCTGTTATCAAGGCAAAGCCGGATGGGGCTGAGCCCAGAGGTCCAGGATGAGAACACACATAGACGCCTGTCACTGTACCTGTCCAGTGCACAGGCAGCTTTGCTGTGTGAGCTGAGCTCCCGCCACACTCAGAGCCACCAAGGTCTGTGATCACCATCATATAATCAACTTTCTATTTGTCCCTGCAATACATAAAAGTGACTAGAAGATGGTCATCACATTTGGAGGCTATATTTGCATGCTCTGATGCAGAATGTTGCTGTGTGGGATACAAAAGTGTTACTGGCAATGGGGGAGAGGGCAGTACTCAAAGAAATAGTCAGCACCCCTCAGGGCAGCTGGAAGGCTGTGGAGGCCCTTAGGACCACATTGGAGCACAGATCAAGTGAGAAGGGAGAGAAGGCCCTACTCAGTCTAGTTTACAGTCCTTTAGGACAAACCTAGGGCCAGCTGTTGGGTGGGGAGGGGTCTGTGCAGCAGCCTACTTGGGGGTCATCCCCCACCCTGTCCTTACCCATCATCCCTCGTGCCTAGTAGCTGGCCTTCCTCCATGGCTGATTTCCTGGGGGCAACAATGAGACCACTGACTCCACTTTGTGCCAACCTCTTGCCCAGTCCGAGGGAATTTCGACTCCCTAGGGCTATTAACACACAATCACTGCAGGCAAAAATGCCCCTTGGGCCACATTCCTATGCACCTCTCTTAAAATTCAGGGTCTCTGTTCCTCTGCCATCTGTGCTGAGGCTGGTTAGAGAGGCAATCCGGGGCACGCTCTCAGCCTACTTTGCAAAGTTGAGGTTCAATTCTGAAAAACAGGGCAAGTTTGCTCCTGGAAGGATGCGCAGATACCACAGCACGGCACAGTTCCACTTGCTTTTAAATCACATTGGATTTACAAATTCAGAAACCACTCAGTCTGGCACCAGGTAAAGAATCAGAGTAAAAGATTAACTTAGTCACATCTTTCCTTGCCAGTGATACTGGGCTCTTATATGGCATGGGCTTTTTGATGATGAGCAGGTGTGTAGATACGCTTAGTGAGACACCATGCTAAGGAAAAATGACAGTCACTCTCCAACATTTGTAAGTACTTACAGGTTTACTTTTTCTCGTATTTATTTATTCATGACTCTTATAAATGGGCAATGCCTGCTTTTTCATCACCCCAATCTGAGCGCAAACACTGCACACATGTCTTTATAGAGATGCATATTTTCCGACTGAAACTGTTTCGGCTCTAGGAATACATTTAAAACCTATATTTTCATCTCTGTGTTTACCACACCCTTGTTTTTCCTGGCAAAGCCCTCAAAGTTTAAAGTCCAATGGAGAATTTCCTTTTAATTCCATTAGAATAAGGCAATGTCAGTCCTTTCACACTTTCCTCACATTAAAGTGGGTTTATGACCACAAACATTTTGTATTAATAAATGTCTCAGCACACCCAAGCCAGAAAATCTGATTTACCCCTCCTTCTTTTAACTTGAATTCCTTCCACAGTCCACAAATTCCTCGGAAAAACTCTCCCAGCTGCTCCTCCTTCCAGTCCAACAAACAGCCCTCACGGAGAGCGGGTTTCCTTTTTACACTTTTCGCTCCTTTTGACTTTGCCCGTCATGGCAAAAGTTGAGTTTGAAAGGCCAAATAGCCACAGTGCAAATTCTAATGGCACCAAACAGGTTTCAGTTAAACCCATTTCCAAGAAAAAGAAGACCAAGTTTCTGAGCATCACAGAACACTCAGGCCTTTGTGACAGAGTTCGGGGTTGTCCCTGAGCTTTTTCCTGGACAGTTGAAGTGTTTCTTCCTTCACAAAGTCTGCTCCTCTAGAAGGCCAGGCACAGTCTCCAGATCTGAGACCTAGATATGCCCTTGTACGTAGCCAAGGCGTCCTGGAACGCCTTTAAACTTATCATCCCTTAGTTTTTTTGGTAGAAAGACAGGGTCACCATGCTCACCCCCCCAAACATACACTGCACATTGCGCTCACTCAGGAAACGTCTTAAGGCGATGGATGGGTTTCGCCTCCTAATCTTGGAAGGCAGCCCTTCCTTCCTGTTATCCGGCTTGGCGAGTTTACTTCTCCATTCGGCTCATCACAAATATTAATATTAATATATGTCCTATACCGAGTGCCTTCACAGCAGGCATGGGGGTACGAGTACCCCCGTGCTACACGGCGGAAACTGAGGCTCTAAGAGGCTAATTCACCTACAGCCACACAACGACCAGGTGGCAGAGCTATACCAGAACTCGGTTGGTCTGGTTAGCGTTTTTTGCTGTTCGCACTTTGGTCTGCCGCGCTTGAAGGCAGCTGTCGTTACTCTGGGACGTCTCCGGGTGCCGGCGGGGCAGGTGTAAGCAGAGGGCATTTAAAGACCCACCTCCTGGCGAAGCCTCAACGAACTGCCCGGGAGAGCCCCCGCCCGACCTTCGGCTCCGGGCGCCCCCGCCACTCCCATTCCTGCCTGTGCTTCCCAGGGCACCGGGCGCGGCTGTGGGGGCCACACGCGGCAGGTGCCCAGGTGTTGCGGCCCGGGGGCGTCTCTGGCGTGGAGCGCCGGGCGGGCCCGGCTCGCGCGCACCTACCTCGTCCCCGAAGCGCACCACCTTCTGGCCGGTGGGCCCGCGCAGGCCCGGGAAGCGCGCGGGCTCCTCGGGGTCCCCGGGCGCGCAGGACGCGGGGGCGCGCGGCCCCACCAGGCAGCGGTCGATGATCTCGTCCTGCTGCGCGGGTGGCAGCCGCGCCCACTCGGGCCCGTACTTCTCCCGGATCTTCTCCTTGTCCTGCATAATCTTCCTGGCCATGGGGCTCAGCGACGAGAAGTAGGTGAAGCGTTTCCGCTCCCGGTCGTCCAGAGGCCGGTTCCCGCTCATGACCGCCGAGCGCGAGGCCGCGATCGCCGCCGCCATGGACGCCATGCCCGGCCTGCCGCCGCGCCCCGCCCGCCCCAGAGCCCCGCCCCGCCCGGGAGCCCCACCCTCGCCCCGCCCCCTCCATGGGAGCCCCGCCTCCCCTCCATGGACGCCAGGCCCGGCCTGCCGCAGATCCCCGCCCACTCCGGAGCCCCGCCCCGCCCCCGCCATGGACTACAGGCCCGGCCTGCCGCCGCGCCCCGCCCGCCCCGGAGCCCCGCCCACTCCGACTCCCGCGAGCCCCGCCCCGCACGGCCGGGACTCGGGAACCTGGCTCGTGGCGTCCCCCAAGCCCCGGGAGCCCCGGCCTCCGCGCCCCTCCCCTTGCGACCCTCCCTCGCGACTCCCCCCACGCTCCCCGTGGATGCCCGCGGTGCCCGCGCTTTTCGGGGCTTCCCTTGGCCGGCTCAGGCGGTGGTTGGCGCGTCCCCAAGTGCGCGACCCGTGGTCTGCGAGGGTTGCTACGGTTCGTTCCCGGCGTGACCGCCGTAGCGCCACGTGGTCACTGCCGGACAAAGGAAACTTTTCCTGCCTCCGAGGTGCCGGAGCAAACCCGGCATTCGAGACTAGCCGCCGGCCCCTTAGCCCCTGCCTGTCTTTTCCCCGCGGAGCCACCTTCTCGGCTTCTTTCGAGCGGCGGGGATGCTGCCTCCACTCCGCTCGGCGGGCTTGACCACCGGCCGTATTTTGACAAGGCTGTGACAGGTCTCGGGTGAGAATTCAGTGTCCACTCTCCAAACAAAACACTGCGTTTCATCTGCTCCTTAGGGTCTTTGCGTGGATAATTCTGAACACAAACATAGAAATAACTTGCAAAGTTCTATTTTGAATGAGAAATGGCCTTATCATCTTCCAGCCTTGAAGTCAGTCCAGCCATGACATTCCATTTTTGGAATGTCGTGAATGTGGTAAGCTGTACAGCAAAAGACCTGCTTATAAACAATGTTATCAGCATAATATATTGAAGCAGGGAAAAGCAGGAGCCACCGGATAATAGCCTGGGTTGCACAGTAAGTGAAGGAGTATTTATGAAGCCGAAAGACTGAGAAGAGTTTTTTGGGTATTATTCTCTATTTAAGGTGATGCTGTATAGGCTCTGTACACTGATCTGAATCCCTCTGATGTCTCTCCTCTAATCCTTGTTTAATAACGTGGGTGATGTTTAAAGACGTAGTCTTGAAATTTAATTAACATCTCCAAGCTTGCTTTGAAATTCACAGCAAGGGTTCTGTGCCATTAGAAACTTGGTCTCATGCTGTTTTCAAAGCAATTGCAAAAATAATTGTTGCTTTCAAAAAAGTACAACCCCATTAACTGTTTTGAATTAAGTATAGTTTATTGCCAGAGAAGTTTCCAAAATAATATGCGTGTGATAACTCAGGAACATTGGCCAAAGTATGTAAAGTCTATGATCTGGATGATGAAGGGTAATGAAAAGAGAAGTTCTTGCAGATTGTAAGAAGAAACTCAGGGAAATTAAATAGCTCTGACACATGATTTGTCTGAAATTAGAGACATTTTATCTATATCTATATCTATGTCTATTATCTACTCCGGGGGAAATAAAAAGCCAGACTCCAACTATGTAATTTGGTGCTGTGGTCTGAATGTTTATGTCCCCGCAGAATTCATGTTGAAATCCTAACTGGTAAGGTGATGGTATTAGGAGGTGGGCCTTTTAGGAGATAATTGGGTCAGGAGGGCAGAGCCCTCATGCATGGGATTAATTCCCTTACAAGGGACCCAAGGGAGCTCATTCGCCCCTTCCACCATGTGAAGACACTGCGAGAAGGTGCCATCAGAAGGCACCATCTGTGAACCAGGAAGCAGGCCCTCATGAGACACTGAATCTGTTGGCGCCTTGATCTCAAACTTCCCAGCCTCCAATTCTAAGAGAAATAAATTCCTGTTGCTTATTAAGCTCCCCAGCTGGCAGTGTTTTCTTACAGCCGTCCAAACGGACTAAGACTCAAGGGAAAATAGTGAGGGATGGCTCTAGTGCTAGGCACCTGTCTCAAGTCTGTTTGGGCTATTGTAACAAAGTACCACAGGCTGGGTGGCTTAAGTAAAAACATTTATTTCTCACAATTCTGTAGGCTGGAAGTCCAAGATCAGCATGCCAGCATGGTCAGGTTCTGGTGAGAGCCCTCTTCTGCATTGCAAACTGCCAACTTCTTGTTACATCCTCAAGCTCTCTGTTGACTCTTACAAGGGGCACCAATCCCTTTCGTGAGGGCTCCACCCTCATGACTTCATCTACTCCTGATTACATCCCCCAGACCTCACCGCCTGATACCATCGCATGGAGGGGGAGGGTTTCAACAAATGAATTTGGGGAAACACAAACATTCAATTCAAAACATCATCTTAAGTAAGAATTGGGATGGAGGCAGTTTTTCTTTCTTTCTGTGAATTTGGGTTAGCTGGTAGACTGTTTACAAAATGAAACATTTCTCACTGAAATGCCTGAAAACCTTGCAGTGGTCCACAGAACATCCATTTATTCATCAACATTCCATTTGCTATGTTATGTTGAGCGCCATGGGGAGACACGAAAAGGGTGTGAGACCAGGGTTATTGTACTAGATCTGTTGGTGATGAATGACCGCTATCCCACACAAGGTCAGCTGTGGGGTGGCCTTGAGCACACTCTACCTAATGTACGTAAGCAATCTGAGTTTTCACATGTGCTATGGTTTGAATGTTTGTCCACCACAAACTCACATTGAAATTAAATCCCCAGTGTGGCAATTTTGACAGGTGGCGCCTTTAAGAGGTGATTGGATCATGAGGACTCTGCCCTCATAAATGGATTAATCCATTCATGGATTAATGAATTAATGGGTTAATGGATCAATGAGTTACCTTGGAAGTGTGGCTGGCAGCTTTATAAGAAGAGGAAGAGAGACCTGAGCTAGCACGTTCAGCCCCCTTGCCACGTGATGCCCTGCACTGCCTTGGGACTCTGCAGAGTCCCTACCAGAAGGCAGGAAGGCCCTCACCTGATGCTGCCCCTCAACCTTGGGCTGCACAGCCTCTGTAACTGTAAGAAATAAATTCCTTTTTTTTATAAAGTACACAGTTTCTGGCATTCTGTTTCAAGCAGCAGAAAATGGACTAAGACAACATGGTATTAGTTCCTGGAATGCTTCTCTTAGAAATTAGGGAGACACAGCAGCAAGTGTCAAACTGTCTCTGGTGTCCTGAGCTGTGGAGTGCTTCCTTTGCAAGTGCCATTTCAGTTATTTTCCTCAGAAGTGTTCTTGGGTCCCTGCTGGCAAACTCCACAACACGGAAAACCTTATGTGTCTTGTTTACTGTTGTAAACGATAATGCCTGATTCAGAGGAAGGGCTCAGTGACTGTTGAGTAAACTATGAATGAACAAATATTCCATAGTTTGTGTTATTAATCCCGTCTTTGTGAATAAGGAAACTGAGGCATCAGAGGAAAAGACTGACCTGAGTTTGTAACCTATTACCCCTCGTAGTTTATGATGGCACTGAGATCACAGAACAGGGGTTCCTTTGTCTTTTGTTAAATCCGTAACATTGGATTAATGCATCTAAGGTTAATCACTGGATATAATAATAATGATAATAGATCGAGTTTATGGGTACAATTTATCAAAGCTTCTAAGTCACTTATTGCCCAAACACAGCGCTAATTTTTCAGTATAACAATTGAAAACCCAAGGTGATAACCAACATTCCTGTTACACATCTGACATCTTGGCTAACAGTCATGGCCTTAGAACTCCTCTCTCTGGGTCAGCTCCATTTAAAAAATCTGTCAAGAGGGACACAAACAGCAAGGCCAGCTGGTCTTGAGAAGGATGAGTAAGCCTCTACTGGAAAACCGCCGCACCCTGTGTGAGCTGAACCTGTTCATCCTTGAGGTCAGGACAGGGGTCTTGCCCTCCGCCTTTGGTCCTGGGTATTCACAGAGTGCATCAGCAGGGAAAACTCTATCTATTCTACTCAAATCTCTCAAGTCTCTTACAGTAGAAATTAACCTTATCACTTGAAGTAATTAATTATGTACTTGATTTTGTTCCTTTGGCATCTACGCTTACACACTCTCACGTGTTTTAACCTACCTCCCTACATAGAAGAATGAAGTTGATGGCATGGAGACGCTCGTCTGTGGCAGGCACTGTGAAATTTTGCACTGATCAGATGTTTTCCATTAGTTAGAAATTTCTATGTTAGTTAGATGTTTCACCTACGTTTTAGTGAGAACCTGCTATCAAAAAACTGACTAACTTCTGTTTTCTCTTTCCCCACAAGTTGTGTTGAGGGCGTTCTTTAGGACTAAGAGCAATAGTCTGAAGATTATGGCTAAAACAGAAAATTCTGACAGCAGACATTTAGCACCCAGGGCCATGCTGCCCAAGCTTGAGTGCAGCAGGGTCGCCTTGTTAAATCAGAGTTCTGGGTGCCAGCCTGAGAGTTTGATTTGGTAGGTCTTCAGTGGGGACCAAGAACTTTCATTTTTAACAAGTTCCCAGATGATGCTGGTCTACTGGTCCAGGGACCACAATTTGAGAACCACCACCCTTGCATACCCTGGCCATGTGACTCAGGGATGGGTTGCCAGACCTGAGCCTTGAGCAACCCAGAAGTATGAATGAGGACATTTAGACTAGGACATTTGCTTCTATGTTCTACGTGCCCTTTGCTGCTTCATAGAGAATCAGAATGACCTGGTGGACAATTGTAAATAAGGACAAGAAAACACTCAGCTGGCATCACTGCCTTTGAGTCCCAACCGGCTTGAATCTACACCACCTAATTGCTGGGAGATGGCCACGCTCCCAGCAAAAAATCGGGTCCCTTAGGTAGAGGTCGTTGCAAAGGATAAGAAAATAATAGAAAATGGAAAATAATGGAAATAAAAGAATACACAGAGACGAAGGTATAGTTTTATAGATTTATAAAGATTATAGGCAAAGTGGGTCTCAGGGGACTTTGGATCTCTCCGTCACAGAAGGCCGAGAGTGAAGTTTTACATGGGCATTTATAGGTACAGTGATGGTTGCCAGGAGTAACAGATTTACATAACAACAGGTAGTTCCTCTTAGGTTAAAAGTTTTTCAAAAGGCTTCTTCAGATCCCTTAACTAATTCTATCTACATGAACAAATGGTTACAAAATCTTTCAAAGACTAACTTCTAAGTTCTAAGGTAAATTTATCACTTAATGGAAGGGTTAAACAGAGATATAGTGGCTCCATATTTTCTTTATCAAGTTATTATGTATTGAGACAGGTAGTCAGGAGTTTAAGCAGGAACTGTCCCTTGGGCTAATTGCTTTTAGCCACAGGTGGCTGTCTGTTGGGTGGATATTCTTTGATCAGCTTTCATCCTGCAGCTCTTAGCAGACCTGTTTTGCTTTTCAAAGCAAGTCCAAACCTCAGGTCTGAGAATCGCGGCGCCATTGTGGGATACGGCCAGCTACTGATTTTTCAGAGATGCCCTCCTGAGGTGAAACAGCTTTCGATATTCAAACACGTTCACATATTCCTTCAGGGCAAAGCTCTGCAAAACTCCTGAGACGTTTCTGTCTCCAATAGTTATATTAATTTATGGAGCAACACCTAATCACATGCCAGATGTCACCAGTGTCATGTTACTTCATGACCCAGGAGCTGCAGGTGACTATAAGAGCGGAGCAGTTGTTCTCTCATCTGTCACCTCCACCCCTCACCTCTGCGCAGCCAAGGTCCCAGCAAGGTGCCTCTTGCTGTCCTTGTCAAAGCTTTCTGGGTCTCTCCTCTGTGCCTTCCATCCGGCCTCTCATGCTACGCAGAGCACGGTCTCTTTCTCCCATGCCGGTGAGAGCCATCACTTCCTTCAAGGTTTGGCTCGAAACTTCCCACTTTGGTGAGGCCTCCCTCCAGGGAGACAGGGCCATGTGGGGTACAGAGAAGTCTAGTAGGAGGCAGAAACCCCAGGTTTGTTTAAGTCCTGGCTCAGCCACTTCCCAGCCACATGTATGACATTGAACAAGCTCTTTAACCTGTTGTCTCACTTTGGGCTCCCCTAAAAGCAGAGACGTGACAAGGACTAGGATGTGTGTGGTGGATTTGAGAGGTAATTCGGGGAATCTGGCGTGAGGGAATGGAAGTAGGAAAAACCAAACGATTATGTGTCATCAAATTGGTCACCACTGTGGGCAGCTGGGGCCCAGGCCACCGGGCACTCTTGGGGAGCTGTGTTAAAAGCACCTAGAATTGCCACCCCAAAGGACGGGAGGCTGGGCCCTCCTTTATTTGCTGACTCAACTTTCATCTCCTGTGGTTGAAGTTCCGCCTGGGGCCACCCCTGGGAGGTCCTGGGGCTGATGAGATTCAAAGGCTCAAGAGAAGCCCCAAGACAGTGACATGGAGTGTGCTTGAAGTGGACACTGTCATCCAGCCACTGCGTGCCATGCAAGTGGGCTAAGGGGCGAAGTGTGGTTCACAAGAAGCTTCTGCCAAATACCTGTCTAAGCCTCAGTTTCTTCATCTTTAAGATGGGGTAACTATACTAGCATTCCAGGGTAATGTGTCGAATGAGTGAGAGGTGACATATGTGAAAGCCCCTCGACACACGCTGGTGACTCCAACCCCCCAACTTCATGTCCACGTGGCACTTCCGTGTGCTGTATTTGTCGTATGTATCTACATGTGGTTCCTTGGTGTTTTGTTTTCGCTGAGGATAAGGCCAGGGTTCCCTTCTTTCCCTGTCGCCTGCCCCAAAGTGCCTGCCACACAGCTGAATGCCAAGTAGGCTCTTGGTACAAATGTCTGTTGACCGAATTTGTCCAAAACAAGTAATCTGTGAGCCCGCTGTCCCCCTTGGAGATACCCTGGAAGATAACAGGAAAACCACAGGGCCGGCGTCCAAGCCTGCTTCTTTACAGCTGTGGGGCCGGCTCTGACGTTGTGTGAGCCCAGTGCTGAACCTGCTGCTGAAATCCCAGGCACTGTGGCAAACAGATGACAGTTTTGGGAGGGAAGTCTTTTGGTAGCCTGAGCCATGGCGGGACACGCGACAGATCGAGCTGGCCTTCCTTGCAGAGGCTTTCAGCATGCATGCAGGCGAGGCCCCAAGGACGGTGATTCATGCCTACATCTGCTGCTGCTGATTCCAGATGCTGCCCTGTTCTCTGCGGTTATCTCCGACACCCACAGAGAACGGGCAGTGGATGAGAGCCACCTGGTTTCTTTAGGGAATCACTGTGCGGTTGGAGGGCGGTGTCCATGACCACGACGAAGGAGGGACAGGGAAGAAAGGGACGACATAATGATGATTTTACATGTCTGCTCTGGGCAGGACGTGTGCCGTGAACATTTCAGACTATTTTTCCATGTGTAGGGACAGTTTTCTCTGAGATGCCGTGGTCTGTCACCAAGTCAGGTGACACTGGGTCTGGGGCACTCTCTGTGTCTACAGCCTGGAACAGAATCACTTCTCTGGGCAAAGTGACATGACCCACAGGAGGCACAAAGGGGCCCTTCTCTCTGTCGACATCAATCTTAGCAAAGACAACCGGCTTGACTGCTCTGTGAAAAATGCTAAAAACTTCTCCAAAACAACAAAAGTCTTCTGTATGCCCGAATTTTTACGTTTCGAGAAGCCTTTGAGATTATTAGCCCTCTATAAAAATATACAGGCATGCGGCAGAGATATTTCGGGTTCGGCTCCAGACCGCTGCAATAAAGCACGTATCACAGTAAAGCGAGTCACATAGATTGAGTGGTTTCCCGGTGCATGTGAAAGTTACATCTTCACTACACTGTGGTTTATTAAGGGTGGAATAGCACCATGTCTAAGAAAAATCAATGTACATACCTTACTTTAAAAATACTTTATTGCCAGAAAATGCTGATACAGCGACAGGAAGTGAGTGAGCGCCTATTGTTGGAAAGATGGTGCCGATAGACTTGCTTGGTGCAGGGTTGCCACGAGCTTCATTTGTAAAAAATGCAGCATCTGCCAAGCATGATAAAGTGAAGCTCAATACAGCAAGGTATGCCTATACGTAAGTCCGGAAGTTGTTCATTCCTTTTTCCCTTCCCCTGGAATTCCTACCCCATTCCCTCCAACCGCAGTAGTCCCCTCCTTAAGACCTGGCTCCAATGCCTCCTTCTCCAGGAAGCCCTCCTGACTACCTCCACCCAAAGATCTCTTCCCTGGAGACAGAGGAAATCCAGGCACCAAAGAAACAGTTCATCTCCTTTATAGTTTGATTTCACATAGACTTTAGTGTACTGGGAAGAATAAAGCCAACATTTTGACATTATACATGTAGAAATGGCTTAAAATTCATATAAATCTTTGGTTTAATAAGAGTGTATAAATGTAGTTAGGAGGAGGAAGGAGGAGATAAAAATGCCAATGGAGAGGAAGTATATGGCAATGATTTATCGATTGAGAAGTAAAGGGAATTCCTCCCTCCCCCCACAAATGATCTGTTCCCGACTTCTAAACACTCCCAGATGTGGAATGCATTTTTCTTCCTTCCGTTCCTCTCCCCAGGCTGCCCTGACATTTGTGAAATGGCTCCGGACCCAGCTTGCCAATGTCTCCACTTTGAGACCCGTAGATGGTTGTTCCTGGCTCCCTCCAGGAGTGTCCTGGAATCCACCAGATCCATCTACTTGACAAGAGATGAGTCTGTTTGTTCCATTGCCTCTTTCATCATTAGCCAAAGCTCAGGGACTTGGTTAAAACTTCAGGCAATTAAAAATACTGACTTGTGGGGATCGTAGTATTTTCACTATGCTGTCCCTACTTGGATCTGATTTAATGAATCCCATTAATCTGAAATATTATCAAAATACCAAGATCTATGAAGAAGGGAAACAAATATGGAAAAGTGAAAACAGTTGTCTGCTAAGTTTCTACAAGGCAAGAAGTAAGGGAGGGCAGCCCTCCCTCTCCGATGGCTCCCTCTACCTGTGGGTAAATGAAAGCCACTGGCCAATGCCTCGGGGGACCCTCAAGAAATGCGTTTAAATGAATGGGAGGTGGCTGGAGGAGAGAATCTCGCCAATGACTTGGCCCCCAAATGTCATGTTGTAATCCAGCTCACGACTTCACCCTGTAGGTCTAGGCAAGGGAAAAGTCATATCACATTTGTAATGGTCTTCCAGATCTCTCTTGTCCTTTCCTTGTCCACTGCCACCGGCATGCTCCAGGTCTTACGGTGCGTGCTGGAGTGTCTGGCCTCCCAGCTCCAGCCGCCCTCTCAAATCACCCTGCACCCCTCTGCCGGCCTCTTCCTCCCTAGACCCTGTGGTGGGACATCTCCCTTTTTGTTATCACTTTAGGCCAAAGCTCTGTCTGGACTTCGCTGACCGTCACCAGCGACCTCACATCGCCAGAGCCTTGGGGGCAGGTCCGTCCTCATTCCTGCCTCCATGCCGTGGTTCGTGTCAGTCCACTTGGTCAGAAAGCCCTTCTTCCTCAGGCCCACCTATCAGAACTCTGCCAGTTCCTGACAGTTTGGTTTCAGTGCCACCTCTCTGACCTTCCCTGTACCCCCTCTCCTCTGTACTGTGGTCACTGTTGCGTCCTTGGCCACCAGCACAGCAGGAAGCAGACCTGGGTACTGACTGCGCACAAGGACGACGGTCAAGAAGCTCCAGCAGCAGCTGAGCGGCTCATGGATGCCGCAGTGATTACACAGGTGGCTGTGTGCCCACCTGTGCAGCAGTCCCCAGAGCCGCCCTGCCCCATCTCCTCCCTGTCCCTGTCGTCCTCTGGGTCTGGCACCCACAGCTGCTGTCACCTTCCACAAAACCAGTGTGAACTCCCTGGCTACAGGGCACTCCTGTTGGACTCTAGAGGAAGTGTTGAGCTAAAAACCCAGAAATATGTAGGGCACCAGTTAAGCTCTTTTGAAAACGTCATAAAATAGAGACCAGATCAAGAAAGCTACATTTCAGAAATGTTAGTTATGTTCCTATATCAATAAATAATAGCTAGATGGGCTCAGCTATTCCGATCCCCTTTAAACCAGAGTCAGAAAAAGCAAAAACCAAACTTTCCATGTATCATATATTTAGGGCAAAATCAAAGAACTTTCTGAGGTTAATCTTATCTATTTAATATAAATTTTCACCTAAACAGCCCTTATTAGCACCTAGGTGCTAATAACATCCCCCTTAAGAAAGCCAAAAATTTCCTTCACCTGATGGTTAGGGAAACAAGTATATACAGAGAAAAGAAGTTCACAAAATACATCAGTGTTAAGGGACGGGAATAAAACTCAGAGCCTGGAAATCTCTAACTCGTGCGTGTGCCATGACAATATGTTATGCACACTCATTCATTCATTCTCTGAGTTCTCTCTCCTCTCACTGCTGGGCATGGGGTGGTGGCGTAGGCAATGCAAGACTGTCTTTTCTGCCCTCTTGAGTGCCTCTTTTCTTGATATAATGTTAAAACCAGGTAATATGATCACTCACTTGATCTTTGGTTCTTCTGAAGGTGCTTGCTTGCAGTGGACAGTTGTTGAATTTGGTGTTGGTGTGTGAGGGCAGAATGACCGCTGGAGGTTTCTATTCAGTCGTCTTGCTCTGCCCCCGAGGACTGCCTCCAACTTGTGACATTAAAAACAGAATAAGTATTTGTCAGTGGGAGCCAAAGAACAAAAAGGAATTTGAAAGGCTTTCCCCCAGAGTGCTTCTGAGTCTTGCTTTTCTACTCCGAGGAGGCAGAAAAAGTTTAGATTGGGAAATTATTTCAGCCCTGTGCCGAACAGTCTGGTTTGAGGAAAGCAAGAATCAGGAACTGTATTATTCTACTGGCCAGTTTTTCTTGGCTGGTTTCTCTCTTTCTAACCACCCCAACATCTGCCACTTGGTATTCAAAATGCAGAGGTCTTTTGATGAGGGTCTTTATCAGTGTAAAAGCTTTTGTGGTTACAGCAAATGCATGAAAAAAGGTGAAGTTACTTTAAATTGGCTATGATTTTTCTGAATCTTCTCAAATTATCTCATCAGTTAAGAGAAAACTTGATTTAAGGGTTTGTAATTGGCTCACTATACAACAAATCAAAATTTTAAAGCTGTACAAATTCTGTAGATGATTTAGTTTCACACTCTCATTTTTCGGATAAACTAAGGCTGGAGAGATGAAGTGACTTGCTTCACTTCGTCTTCGGCAGCAGGGTTGGTTTGGAACCACGTGTCCTGACTGAATACTCTGCAGCTGGTCATACCCTTTCCTCCTCCTAGAGTTTCGGGGCATTCCTGGCTCTGGAATCCCGTAGATCCCTCTGCCAGGGCCTTGAGGGTGTTCTGGTACTGGCACGTGGCACAAGCACTTCCCACTCTGTTCTCCTGTCTACCTGCACGCACACCTGAGAAGCTACTCCAAGACCGACCTTGGGGATGATGTGGCCTGACGTCATTGTCGGAAAGGTACCCCTGATGTGATTCTCCCAAGTCAGCAATCATGTGTGAGCCTTATGAATGGTAAACATCTTAGCTTTGGATTATCTAATAAAAATAAGAGGTACCTGCCAAAGTCAGCAATTTGGAGGTTCATGTCACCTGGTCCAACGCTGCATCTTCTATGGGGTCTTTCCCAGTTTCCTCAGGCAGAGCCACTCCCCACTCCTCTGTTCCCACCCAGATTTCTTAGGCTGTCTTAGGACCTAATTTGTGGACTCTCCCCTATTAGGACTGTGAGCTCCTTCTGGAAAGGATTACTATTTTACTCAACTATATTTCAACATCTAGAACACACACAGCTTGTCCTCAAATAGTTGCTGGTTCCAAACAATGGCTGGCTGGGTCTGGGAGGAAGGTGCCAGGTGGACCAAACAGAAATATAAATGAACTTTCACACTCACCCAACAAAAAGGTCACTTATAGTCAGGGACACCATAGGAATTATCATCCAAGCCAGGATACTTTTGAATGAAAAGTGGCACTATTAATAATTACTGTGGGACAGTAGGCATAAACGAGGATTGTTTTGAATATACTGATGTACGGCTGTACTCCTTGTCATCTAGCTTTGAAAAATTTACCTCTGGAAATGATGTATAATAAGAAAAGAAACATTAAGTAAATGCATGACTTGAAACCACTAAAAGAAGAGAAGTGTGTTAAACAAAATAAAACGACTACATTCTATCAAAGTATATTGGAAAACTAGGGGAACGTTAGTCCAGAAATTGCCGATTCCTTTTTATGGTTTAGACAGGTTATCACATGGCACGGCAGATTGGTCTAAGTGGTCGCCTGACCTAAGTTGGCCCAGAGTCCTTTCCCTGAGATTCTGGGACTGGAACTGGGAAGGATGGGCTATCTGCGGGTCCCAGTAGCCCTGTACTCACGTGAGGAGAACAGGTTTGCAGAGCAGAGAGGAGCAGAAAGGAGACACAGAGAGACAGGCCCCATCCGACGCAGCAAACATTCTGAGGCCCAGAGAAGAGTATAAATGGACCCACATATCATATGTCTACAGATTTGGAAGTTATAAATCCATTGTCAAATAAAATATGTTCTGTCTTCCTACCTTACTAAATACATCTTTATAACCAAAAAAAAAAAAAAAATGGATATGGAACATGTATAAGGCTACAGGTCTTATATATCTGAAAGTTTACAAAATGCCAGAAAAAAACGAATTTAATCATTATTACATGTCTGGTGTTCTCAATTGGCTGTGGAGTCTGCCTGAGTAATAAAGATGTACTTGATTCATAAATCATGTTAATTCCATAAAATAAACCATTCTTGCCTTCATTTCAGCAAATCACTAATGTGGTTATATTCAAGATTTTCACTTAATTTTTGCTCTATCAGTAATAATCTACAGGATTAAAAAAAATTGTAGTCAAAGTATACAAAATTTGAATATATTTTTTAAAAATTTAAAATGTAAACATTTTTAAAGTTTTTTGCTTTTAAAGTGTCCAATAATATATCCATTAAAGTTAAAGGCAATACACAAATTATAATTTATAAATATTAAATTAAAAATCAAACCTTTAAATAAAGCCGAATTTTAATTTAATGTTAAAATATAATTTTAATTTTAAATATAAAAATTATTTGCAATTTTAGCATTTGGTGTCCACCCAGTTGCCAGCGTAAAGGATGATGGGCATCATGGTTCATGCATGTTGTGAGTAGACCTACATATCTTAATAGTTACCATGTGCAACTGTCACATAGGCCGTGCTAGTTCATGAGAACCTCAATTGGGTCACAAAGCAAGAAAAAAGCAATCTGGACCACTGGGACAAGACACATCACTGTGTAAGAATCCCTTGCATTCATACTATCCGAAGGGAAGAATTTAACAAGATAGTTTTTTCCCCTCTTATCTAAGGCATCTAAATTGCTCAAATCAGTCTTAGAAGAAACGTGCCAGCGTGTAATCTCAGAACTCCCTGGTGTCTTCATGCTCCAAGGCTGTGGAGCGTGGGATCGGGGCTGCTCAGGAGGCCGGGCCAGGGTCTCACTGGGTGGTCCAGAGCTACGCCCCTGAGCATGCACATTACCAAAATTGTCTAGACTATTGGTTATTCCAACCCAAAGGTGGAGCAAGGAGATATAGAAAGGGAAAGTAGGCTGGGCACTGTGGTTCACACCTGTAACCTCACTTTGGGAGGCCGAGGTGGGAGGATCGCTTGAGGCCAGGAGTTCGAGAACAGCCTGAGCAACCCCATTGCCACAAAAAAATTTTAAAAATTAGCCAGGCACAGTGGCGAGTATCTGTAGTCCCAGCTACTCAGGAGGCTGAGGCAGGAGAATCGCTTGAGTCCAGGTGTTCGAGGGTACAGTGAGCTGGGATCACACCACTATACTCTGGCAACAGAGTGAGATCTTGTCTCAGGGGAAAAAAAAAAAGGAAGTTAGAGGGGTCAAGTTGTATAGGAATAGATGAATGCAGATTATTTTAATGAAAATGTTCTTGATAATGAATGGATTGCAAAAGTCAAGATTTTACTAGTAAGTAAAGGCACTTAAGATACAAGTGTTCATAGATGATATTTAATAAAATTTTTTATCACAAACAGGAATATAATATCAATTGTGTAATAATGATAGGAATGTCTTTGAAAAAAACATTTGAAGGCATAAACGCTGGAATAAGCCTGAGATAACATATGATTTTTCTTATTGGATTAATCCTAACAGAAATCACTTATGGCTGACACAAAATTAAAAGAGGTGATAACATATTGGATGACAATCTGATTTTGTAATATAATGAAAAAAGAAAACAGCTATAAGAATAGAGCAGTATTAATAAAATGACACTTCGAGATAAAAAGATTAAGTAGTAAAGCTTTATCAAACAAATAGATGCAGCTAGGGAAGGCATAAGAGACTTTCAGTTGACTTGGGTCAATAGTGTAACTAAGCTGCCTTAAAGAGCTACTATAGTCTCTGCTGTATTTATATAAAATTGTAATATATAATTACGTATCCATATATGTCTACATTTAGGTAAATTTCTGGAGTGCTGGTAATATTCTGTTTCTGGATCTCAAAGCTGGTTATAAAGGTATATTGGGTTTGTGAAGATTCATCAGTGTGTACACATGTGCATTTTTCAGATGTATGTTGTACTTCAATAAAAAGATCTTTCAGGAAAGAAAAGGATAGCTCCTTTACCTTATGCACTGACCAGACCACACCTGGACTATCATGTTTAAGCTTGAACTTTCATTTTAAGGCATATGAAGAGGAGGTGGGAGTAGAAAGAGCAACTGAAGGAGCTATTTAGGCAGAACAAGAAAGGCCCAGTAGGGGAGATGTCTGGGTTTTCCTGTATTCGGCTCAGTGATGGTGCCAAGGTTGATTGCCAGCTCTGACACCACCTATGTGACCTTCAGGAAGCTACTCACCATTTCATGTCCCAGCTTCTTAAATTACAAATCACAGGAGCTCGACTAGATATTCTGAGGACTCATTAATCTCTAAAGTGCCATAAGCACCGAAAGGTGTGCATATAAAACGCGAGTAGGCATACATGTGTCAGAGTTCATTGGTTCTCCTGCTCATATTTTTCTTTTGTGTTGCATTTATTTTCTATCCAGCTGTGAAACTGGATGCAGAGTTCACTTTTACATATTTACCTGAAGCAGAAAGTGCTGTATTCACTTCACAAAAATTACTTCTAGACCAAACTGGTAATTTAAGGAGTTAATTTGCGGGTAAAAATTATTCGAGCTTTTTGTATTAGAAGCCTACTAACTGAAAGATTCATTGATTCAGAATCTATTTTTGGACAGAGATGTATTAATTTAAATTCTGATCCTAATAAGTGACAATTCTCAGTCTTTGTCAAGATCATAAATAAGCCATGACAAATCGGTTCATTCTGTCAGGATCTCTAGAGTTGCATTAAATAACTAGCCAACCTATATGGTCCGCGGAAGGATGACAGCTAGAAGATTGTCTAATAATACGGTGGCATTTCTACCTGGTAGATGGCTGGAAGCCACCAGTCTACTTGACGACAGGTTTGTTTGACTTAGTAAGTGGAAGGATACCTAAGGGGCAAGGCCAGGTGTGCTGCGGTCAAATTCCCACTGGTTCTGCCACCATTGCCCACCACTGAGCATGTGGCGAGCACTGTAACAGGTAAGTCACGTCTCCCATTGGAGCCTGTTTCTTTGTCACCAAAGTGGGGATAATACTAGTACTTCCTCACAGGCAGCCCTCCGAAGATTAAATGAGCTAATCAACATATAACACTTAGAAAAATGCAACGTGGTAAGTGCTTAAAACACATTAGCTCCGAAAGGGCCCCAGTCCCTGGAGAGGGAAGCATCAGGCTGTAGCTGTCCCCCACCCACAAGGAAGATGGCAGCAGGCCTTGTGAAGAGCCCACGCTGGCGTGGCGTCTGAGAACAGAGCAGCAGGGGCCGCAGGGGCGCCTCGGCAATGACCAGAAGCAGTTTCACCGAGTTCTGCACACTCTGCACGGTGCCTGGTGGGCTAAGGGCTCTGGAGGTTGAGAGGTCAGCAGATGGGACAGAGGAGGCAGAAGAGGCCGTGTTTGTGCTCTGTTGGCCAGTGGTCCTGGGCAGGCAGTGGTCACCCATCACCAGCAGACACAGCACAACAGAGGCTGCTGCCCTAGACAGGGAGCAGGAGCTAAACCTCAGCGTGGGGACATCAAGACCAAGGCCTGCAGGCAGCCAAGATGCCTGGCTCAGGACATCAGACTGTCCCCAGAAGGCAAAGAGAACTTAGCTGGGAGCTTGAACAAGGCAGTTTAAATTTGGACACGTCTCAGTCACCTTGCAAAGGCACAGGTTAAATTCTCTACTGCCAGTAGAAGACACTGGAGTCTCTCTATATATTCAAGCAGTTACAGAGACTCATTACATATTTATTTGTACACCCAACTTTTTGTAAACTACTGTAACTGGTAAAATTTGTTTACAACATGTAGAAATAAAGGGATTTTAGGGCCGGGCGCGGTGGCTCACGCCTGTAATCCTAGCACTCTGGGAGGCCGAGGCGGGCGGATTGTTTGAGCTCAGGAGTTCGAAACCAGCCTGAGCAAGAGCGAGACCCCGTCTCTACTAAAAATAGAAAGAAATTAATCGGACAACTAAAAATATATAGAAACAATTAGCCGGGCATGGTGGCGCATGCCTGTAGTCCCAGCTACTCGGGAGGCTGAGGCAGAAGGATTGCTTGAGCCCAGGAGTTTGAGGTTGCTGTGAGCCAGGCTGATGCCATGACACTCACTCTAGCCCGGGCAACAAAAGCGAGACTCTGTCTCAAAAAAAAAAAAAAAAAAAGGGATTTTAGATTTATGGGAACATAGTTTGAAGAAAAAAGGGACTACCATAGCTCTAATCACAACTGAATATTACTCAAGGACATGCTTGGTTTCATGATGCGAGTTGGGGGAAAAATCACCGGTGCAGCAGGGTAGATTTTCATGACATCTTAGTTTGATGTTTCTCAGGCATGGATCCTGGACCACCTATGTGAGTCACCTGAGGTACTGGTGAAGACGCAGATCCCAGACCTAACCCCAGGCCCCTCGGAGCAGAACAGAAGGAAACTTTTCAAGCAAGTGCTGGAGATTTTTCTTTTTCTCTTTCTCGTTTGCCTCCATGTGCTGCCATGAACACTGGTTTTTACTCTAAACCCCTCAAAACCCTTGCTTAAGATCACAGGGACTACCACACTAATTACCGTCCAATGCAGCAGTGTGGGAGGGGCTCTTTCTGTTTTGAGGGTAGCAGTGCTGTCTGATGGAATGTTCTTTGATGCTGGGACTATTCTGTATCTGCTGTCCAATGTGGCTACCAAGCACTTGAAAGGCTGCTGGGAGACCTAGAAACAAGCATTTAATTTTAATTTTAATGAGTTGAAATTTAAGTAGCTTGGGCTTGGAGCTAACAGTAGCGATGGCTGGACATGAACAGATCTGGGATATTCTTAGAGGTGAACTGAGTGGTGATCATTTGGAAACTGGGGAAGGGCCAGTGCAGACTCAGAAGGCCACCTGGGTTTCTGGCTGAAGCTGCTGAGTGGAGAGGGTGCCATGCCCGATGCAGGGAAGAGTGGGGGCAGCAACAGATCTGGGGCAAGGAATTCAAGCTCCATCACAGACATCTGAACATAGTCAAATCCTGCTGGCCTGGGACATACTGTGTTTCTGTAGGTGGTTTTGCTCATCTCTCCTCTGATGCCTGCAAATCTTACTCCCTGGCTTACAAATTATCAGAGGGTAATGATGGCAGAGTTGGGGGAGGTCGGTTTCTTATCCCTTACATACTTTCTACACCAAAGAGATTCCACACTAAAATTTCTAGTGTAGTGTCAAATTTTGATCTAGATGGCTTAAGTTAGTTTTTCGAAAGTTTTAACATCTTGATTCATAGGAGCAATTTTATCAACAGAACTGTGATATTGTGGGACAAGGAGAAATATACTTCTGCTCTCTGCCCTCCAGTTCCTGGCACAGAGCTCCTAAAACCGTTGGAATTGCCAGAGTCTCTGGAGTGAGAAGATCGTCTGTTGTTCTTCACAACAAGCACTTTCGACCATACCTGGATTTATGCGATGGGGTGACACTGGAAGGATGGAGGCTGGTGGCCAGAGCTTAGAGGGTCGGAAATGTCAGCCTCCACCCCCAGCCTCCGGGGAGGAAAGACTGGCTGGGAATCGAGTTGATCACCAACGGCCAGTGATTTAATCAACCGTGTGTGTGTAACAGGACCTCCATAAAAACCCTAAATGAAGGAGTTTGGAGAGCTTTTGGGGTGGTGAGCACATGGAGGTGCTGGGAGGTCAGAGCACCTGGAGCGGGCATAGGTGCTCCATGCCACCCCCGCACCTTGCCCTGTTCACATGTGCCCTTTATGACATACATACTGGTAATATTATAGTTAAGTACAGTGTTTCCCTGAGTTCTGTGGCCATTCTTGCAAATTATCGAACCTGAGGAGGGGGTTGTGGGGACCCGGATTTATAGCCAGTCTGTCAGTACAGGAGGCCCAGACTTGTGATCGGAGAGGGGGCAGTGTGGCGGGACTGAGCCCTTAACCTGTGGGGTCTGTGCCAACTCCAGGAAGCCAGTGTCAGAATTGAATTGTAGGTGTCTGGAGAGTTGGAGAATTGGTTGGTGTAGGGACAAAATTCCACACACTTGGTGTCAGAAGTGTTGTGAATAATAACAGAGCATAGTAAGACCTTAGCTACTAAGGCAAGTCTATAATATCAAATCCATATGATAATAAATTACCACAGGAGAACATCATTTGGGATTATTTCTGTGGTAAGGAGGAACTCTGTAGGCTGTGTGGTCCAGCATAATAATCACTAGCTATAGGAAGCTATTTGAATTTAAATTAATTAAAACTAAACTGAAAACTCCTCAGTGGCACTAGCTCCATTTCAAGTGCTCAGTAGCCGCATGAGGCCACTGGCTACCATATGGGACAGCGCAGAAACAGAACATTCCAGATCATGAAAGAAAGTTCTACTGGACAGTGCCAAGTTAACCATAAGGTCCTCAAGGAAAGAAAGGCTTGGTGAGTTGATGGCACAAAGGAGAGTGTGGGTGGTAAGTGAGGTAGGAGAAACAGAGAGGCCACATCAGTGGGCTACAGCAGGAGACTGAGTGTCATTTGGGGCAGGGAGAAGTGGTGGGGTGTAGACAGGGCAGCAGCAGGAAGAAGAGTCAGGAGACTGTGGAAGTGGCCCAAGAGAAATTACAGCGGACTGGGAGATGTGGCCAAGCGGAGAGATGGGTGTGGTGATCTGCAGGAGAGAAGAGCAGGCTTGGTAAAGGTCAGTGTAGGGCCACGAGGGAGAGTGGACCTTGACGACATCCCTGGACTAACCCGCCATCCCCTCTAACACACATTTCAAATTCTTCACGGGGAAAGGGATCGACAGCCAGGAGCAGATGCGGGATTCCTAACGGTAATTGCTGTAGCGTAGGAGAACCAAAGCGCATATAAACCATTAGCCCAACTCACAAAGCGGCGGGAACACAGCCTGTCCCGCTGCCACTGGCCTGGGCAGGAGCGCACCTCAGACACGCTCTGTTTCCAGGTCTTCACACAGAGCAGGAGGCAGAGCAGGTTAAGGGCATCAGACGTGCTGGGGATCCTGATTCTCACGCCGGAAGCCAGCAGGATGAGGGTAGCCAACCAGATGGAAACCAAGCACCGTAAAACAAGTCTCGTTTCCTCAGAATGATCAAAAGCTTTCATATAAAAGCAAACCTAATTCTAATTTGTAAGAAAGAGATTTATGTTAAAAAAATAGCTTTACACAGAGGACAACCTGTATGATGGCTCTCTGGCTGATGTTTAGGTGCAATTTCTCAATTTTACAGAAGATGTGATGAAAGAATCTTAAATATCATCATGCAAAAATGCATTCCATATTCCCATGGCCTTTCTGAGATAAAGATAAGAACCCTCAAAAATGGGAACCGGAGTGGTAGAAGGTGGCACCTTCTCGGCCACCAGACAAAACTGCTTGTAACGTTTTGTTCAGACCATGCTCAACTTGGCCCTACTATTTAGGGACCTAGGGCAGAAGACGGAAGGTTTTCCCAGAACATCTTTCAATCATGGACTTTAGCATATTGTTTCCCAGTATTCCCAGCAATGTTACAATTATATTATTTACGTGAGGAAACATTTGACTATTAAAATAAAAATTACAACATAGTAAGTTTGAGCTGATAAACTAAGTTTCAATTTCTAATTCTGGGTGCTATCAACTGACTATGTGTCCCCACCCCCAATCCATATGTTGAAGCCCTAACTCCCAGTGTGACGGTGTAATATCTGGAGGTGGGGCTGGTAGGAGGCATTTAGGGTTAGATGAGGTCATGAAGGTGGAGCCCCCATGATCGGGTTAGTGTCCTTATAAGAAGAGGGAGACACCAGGCAGGGCCCCCTCTGTCTCTCACCATGTGAAGATGCAGCTAGAAGCCGCCGTCTATGAGGAACGGGCCCTCACCATACATCGAATCTGTCGATACCCTGATCTTGAACTTCTAGCCTCCAGAACTGTGAGAAATAAACGTCTCTTTTTTAAGCCACCCAGTGTATGGCATTTTGTTAAGTAACCCAAAATGACTAAGACATGAGGTTTAGACACACTCTGTCACATCTTAGAAAAGTCAACTAATTTATTTGGGCCATTTCCCTAATTGAGAAACAAGTATCTCACAATTTAAAATCATAAAGAGTTGGTGATAAAGGAAAGTCCCTGATAAAATGGAAGGATTTTGATTTTAAGATGATAAACAAAAAAGAGAGAAAATTTTAAAAACCTATTCATTTGCACTTTCTTTAATCTCTGCAATTCTCATCTTGCTTTGCAATCCTGCAGGGTGTATCTGAATGCAGCTCCTCTGTGCCTGGAAGTTCAACCAGAGCTCTGGGAAGGAAACTGAACTCTGCCTTACACAGGCCTACGCACCATCTGTGCTGCGGTGGTGCACGCGGGACTCGGAATCAGAAGACGGGCTTCGGGTCCATCGCTCACTATTAGCGTTAGCGATTTCTCTAAGCCCTACTTCCCTTATTTGTCATATATATAAAGCGTGGACCAGTTTTAGTCAAAACAGGATGAAGTTAAGAATGCAAAGAAACTTAAAGGAACCTGATTGACATATGAAGATTTTGCATGGTCCAGTGTTAAGGGTTCTGAATCCCGAGAAGAGCCAGAGAATTGAAACCTTGGTTCCCCAAGACGCCAGTGGGGCAGGGCAGGCCCTGGGGTCAGAGAGGACCGGTTAGGAATCCCCACATCACCGCTTCAACAGCAGGGTGAGCTTGGAGAGTCATTAACCTCCCAAAGCTCAACTCCCTTACCTGTAAAACAGAAGTAAAGACGCTCATCTTTTTTGAGTGCAGCATAAGTCTCAGGAGAAAACTGATCTGTGGATATGAAATCTGTTTATAAAATGCGATGTGCCTAATGATTTACATCATTCTCCCCTTCTCCTTCGGTGGTCCAGATGAGATGAGAACACGAGGCCCATCCTTGTGGCTATTTTGAAGGACATGTCGGCACCAGAATAGCACCTGGCCATCGGGCAAGCCCACGGCTGTTGGAAGGAAACTTCCTACCAAGGACACTTCCCACCAAGACTCACAGATAACTCTGCTAACGGCACTAGGAAATCACCGTGAGCACAGTCTCCTAAATATGAGACATGGTTATGCTACTCTTACATAAAATTTCGAGAAAAAAACTACATAACAGAAAGTAGTGAATAGTTTGTTTTTGACTCTTTAACAAAAATCAAAGAATAAAAATGAAAGTGACTTGGAAATGGCAACAGTTTAATCAACCCGTTTTACTTATTGTCACTTACCCTGTCTGGAAAAAAATGAGTAATTTTCTGAATGTTCTTGTACCTGAAAGTGAAACTAGCCCACACAATAAAAACATACATAATCCAGTGCCAAAAACTGGTGATTTACAGAAATCACCCCAGTTTATTTTTTTCCAACAAAGAAAAAAAATGGTTTGATAATTCAGTGTTTGGGACATTGGTGAATACTGTTTGTATCGTTCAGAACAAGCGTTCTTGGCTGTGTGACACATACTGATGGCCCATGAATCCTCCGTAGTTCAAATAAAATGGAGAACCCACACAGGGAGATTACGTGAGTCAAAAAAATACCCTATTACAATGTATCTAAAAAGAAAGTCTTTGAAAAATAAAGGAATGAAAACACTCCTGTTTGGTTGTTGGTTTTGTTCATCTTCATTATTAATTTTTGGTTGTTTAAGAAAACTTTTTTTCTGCTGTAAGGAAGGAGTTGTATAACTTTTCAAGTGGAAAGCAACAGGCCACTGGCTAATACATATACTTTTCCATCCAGTCAAGTAGCTTTTTTCCCCCAAAAACTCTCTTTCATGATTTTTGTTATGGTTCAGAAAGGTAAAGAAAATGATTTCAAGTATTCAATTCCTATCAAAAGTCAGTATCAAAAGTAATAAAGGACCTAATTTCTTTATAATTCCATGTTTTAAAAAATAACTTAAGAAGCAAGAGGTCCGGCCCTTTACTTGTATAAATACCACAGCGGAACTAGAGTTTCTTAAGACAACGTGGAGAGGAGTCCGTGTTTAGCACCTCAATCATTGACCTTAGTGTTGGAAACGTCTCTGATACTGATGGCAGCGTCTTATAAGAAGGTGAAATACTGAAAAACACAAAGAAGGGGTATGAAAATTAACACGATTTTACAAAAAAAGGGGCAAAGCTTATGTTATATTATTATATTCATGTTTCTATTACTATATTCACCCCTATGTATATCACATCAGACGCTATCAGAAAAGCAGGGAGGAGCTGTGAACAGACCAGAGCCCTCTCCAGTGAAGGACTGGGGTATCACTAGGCTCATGTTATGAGCTGCTAGGAATTCAACCAAAACTTGGAAAAGGAAAATTAAACTCTGATTTACACACCGTCACATGCCACAGGTCCTGCTGTGCTACCTGCTGGACTTGGAGTCAGAAGGCACAGGCTTCAGGGCCAGCTTCGCTCCTTTTGTTAGCTTTGGCTATTTCTGGAGGCCCTGCTTCCCTTACTTGTAACAACAGTGTTTCTAACTGGACGAGATGAGGTATGACAAAGTACGCTGTGAAACATTAGCTGCACAACATAAGGTAGCGCTGTTATTCTTTCCTTAAAGAATTGTTGAACGATTCACACTGTACAATTATGTACGGAATGGCAGCAAGCTCTTTGGCCACGTGGTCATATTACTGACACACGCAAACCAATAAAACCAAAACAAGAATGTACCGGGACTTGGTGTAACTATTGAGAAGTTTTCATCACAGAGCTAAGGGAATCCTTACAAACTGAGCAACAGTGGACGATAGTGTACTCTTATCCATTTTAAACAAGAGTACAAATTACCCAGCAATGACTCGAGTGGCTCCTATGTCAAATAAAGGTGAAAGGCAAAACTGGGGGTAGTTGGGATATAGAAAACAAAGAGAAGGGGCAAGACTAAGCAAGGTCACATAGTGAGACTTGCTTATTCTTTATTAACTATTAAAGCATCTGGGAGTTTAATTTTACTAAGAGATCGTGGCTGCTGGACTCTTCGCAAACAATAACCGTCAGGGATAACTCCTGGCTGGTATTCACTGGTTCACACATATTCCCTGCTTAAATTACAATATAGTGCCAGCTTCTCAAAACTGGAGTGTAATAAAATGCAATTAAGCAGGCTAAGAGCTACCACCTGGAGTAAGGTAAAATGGGTTCTGCCTACAGGTTCAAGTTCACTCTTGAATACCAAGCCTAAGAGTTGGGAATAAAGGGTAAACAAATGCCTGATTATAACAATAAGACACTTGTAACATTACTTTCACTATTTTCCTTATTTTTTATTCATCGTTCATTTTTATCCATACACTCACCCTTAAAGGGTCTTATATGCAACAGCAAAACCTTTTAACCTTGAACAGGTGGACTGAATTTGTTGTAGCAAATATTAACTTATAAAAACCAGTATAACAATTCCAGTTTTCACAGAGCTCCAAAGGAACAGGAAGCCGCTTCCCTGCCCTAGTTGAAATGTCCCTTTGTCAGCCCCCATCAACCAGTTACCTTTTCAAGTTCATCCAGCTTTTGGCTATTTTGCTAAAGGCCTCTGAGCCAGGGGCTGTCATGGCTTCAAAGTCAACTAACTGAAAAAGAAAGAAATTTAGGAATGTCACTAAATACAGAGCAGAAAGTTACAGTCTGAGATCTGTTTAACTCACATACCTTAAAATAAAAATGCACAGATTGGGATTTAACACACGACCAAGCATTTCCCCCTTCCAGCTCCAACGTACCTTCCCTTTGGGAATTTTTCCTGCTACTTCTTTTCCACTTGCCATCAGTGCCCCCACGATGACGGAGTAAGCGATGACACTATTTAAATAAAGAACAATTGTCAATTTGTCGTGGTCCATAAACAGTTATCATGTTAAATCTCACCATGGATTTTCCATCATAAAAGATAAAATTTTACTTAAGAATTCTTTGGAATAAAATATTAAATGTTTCATTAAACGTGAGAATATCTCTACTTGTCTTAAAAATATTTACTAATTTATTAACTTAAGGGTAAATGTCACCAAGAACATTCCTTCTCTGAGGAACAAAAAGGTGTTTCCTTTTATTAGGAGTTCCTTTTGTACTTATTTTTTCCTATTCTTGTAAAATAATATATTTAAAAATGTGCCCATTTATATTTTTAACAACCTCATAAGGCTTAGCTTTTTAAAAAAAATTTTATTTTTAATTATTATGGGTACATAATATTATGGGTACATAATTATTATGGGTACAGTCGTATATCTTAATAGGGTACATGTGATGTTTTGACACAGGCATACAACGTGAATTAAACAAATCAAAGTAATTGGGGTATCTATCACTTCAGGTATTTATCATTTCTTTGTGTTAGGAACATTCCAATTCTACTCTTTTAGTTATTTTAAAGCATACCCTAACTTACTGTCGATTATAGTCACTTTGTTGTGCTATCAAATATTGTTCATTCTATCTAACTATATTTTTGCACCCATTAACCAACCCCACTTTATCCTCTGCTCCTCGATAACCCTTCCCAACCTCTGGTAACCATCATTCTACTTTCTGTCCCCATGTGATCTCTTGTTTTTTTTTTTTTCTTTTTTGAGACAGAGTCTCACCGTGTTGCCCAGGCTAGAGTGCCGTGGCGTCAGCCTAGCTCACAGCAACCTCACACTCCTGGGCTCAAGCGATCCTTCTGCCTTAGCCTCCTGAGTAGCTGGGACTACAGGCATGCGCCACCATGCCCAGCTAATTTTTTCTATATATTTTTAGTTGTCCGATTAATTTCTTTCTATTTTTAGTAGAGACGGGGTCTCGCTCTTGTTCAGGCTGGTTTCGAACTCCCGAGCTCAAACAATCCACCCGCCTCGGCCTCCCGGAGTGCTAGGATTACAGGCGTGAGCCACCGTGCCCGGCCTGATCTCTTGTTTTTAATATTTAGCTCCCACATATGAGTTGGAACATGACAGATTTGTCTTTCTGTGCCTGGCTTATTTCACTTAGCATAATGTTCTCCAGTTCTACCCATGTTGTTGCAAATAGCAGGATTTTACTCTTCTTTGTGGCTATATAATATTCCATTGTGTGTTTGTACTACAACTTCTTTGTCCATTCATCCATTGATGGACACTTAGGTTGATTCTTGACTATTGTGAATAGTGCTGTAATAAACATGGGAGTGTAGATATCATTTTGATATACTTAATTCCTCTCCTTCAGATGTATACCTAGCAGTGGGATTGCTGGGTCATATGGTAGTTCTATTTGCAGTTTTTTGAGGAACCTCCACAATATTCTCCATAGTGGTTGCACTAATTTACATTCCTACCAACAGTGTACAAGGGTTGCTCTTTTGCCACTTCCTTGCCAGCATTTATTGCCTTTTTGATAAAAGCCATTTTAATTGGGGTGAGATGATATCTCGTTGTAGATTTGAATTGCATTTCTCTGCAATAATGATGTTGAGTATTTTTTCATATATCCGTTGGCCATTTTTATGCCTTCTTTTGAGAAATATCTATTCAGATCCTTTGCCCATTTTTAATCGGATTATTTTATTTTTTTCCTATTGAGTTGTTGGAGCTCCTTATAGTCTAGTTATTAGTCCCTTGTCAGATGGGTGGTTTGCAAATATTTTCTGCCATTCTGTAGGCTGTCTCTTCCCTTTGTTGATTGTTTCCTTTGCTGCCCAGAAGCTCTTTAGCTTGATGTGATCCCATTTGTCCAATTTTGCTTTGGTTGCCACTGTTTTGGGGTATTACTCTTAGTCCTTGCCCAGACCAATGTCTTGAAGTATTTCCCCAAATGTTTTCTTTAAGTAGTTTCATAATTTCAGGTCTTGGATTTAGGTCTTTAAACCATTTCTATTTGATTTTTATATATGGTGAGAGATAAGGGTCTAGTTTCATTCTTCTGCATATGGATATCCAGTTTTCCCAGCACCATTTAGTGAAGGACTGTCCTTTCCCCACTGTGTGTTCTTGGCACCTTTGTCAAAGATATACAGATGTACAGATCTGTACATATAGATGTACAGATTTATTTCTGGGTTCTTTATTCTGTTCATCTATTAATACATGTCTGTTTTTATGACAACACCGTGCTTTTTTGGTTACTATAGCTCTGTAGCATAATTTGAAGTCAGGTAATATGATTCATCCAGTTTTCTTCTTTTTACTCAGGATGCCTTTGGCTATTGTGGGTCTTTTGTGGTTCCATAAAGATTTGAGGATTATTTTTTCTATTTCTTTGAAGAATGTCATTGATATTTTCATGGGGATTCATTGAATCTGTAGATTGATTGCTTTAGGTAATATGGACATTTTAACAATACTAATTCTTCCAATTCATGAGCATGCAGTATCTTTCCAATGTTTGTATCCTCTTCAATTTCTTTCATCAATGTTTTATAGTTTTCATTGCAGAGATCATTCACTTCATTGGGTAAGTTTATTCCTAGGTATCCTACTTAATTTGTAGCTATTGTAAATGGGATTACTTTCTTGGTTTCTTTTTCAGATTGTTTACTGTTGGCATATAGAAATGCTACTGATTTTTGTATCCTGCAATTTTACTGAATTTGTTTATCAGTTCTAATAGGTTTTTTTGCAGAGTCTTTAGGTTTCTCTAAATATAAGATCATATTGTCTGCAAATAAGGATAACTTGACTTCTTCCTTTCCAACTTGGATGCCCTTTACTTTCTTCTCTTCTCTGTTTGCTCCAGCTAGAATTTCCGGTACTATGTTGAATAACAGTGGTGAGAGTGGGCATCCTTGTCTTGTTCCAGATCTTAGAGGAAAGGCTTTCAGTTTTTCCCCGTTCAGTATGATACTAACTGTGGGTCTGTCATATATGGCTTTTATCATGTTGAGGTAAGTTCCTTCTATACCCATTTTTTTGAAAGTTTTTGTCATGAAGAGACAAAAATTTTAGCAAATGTTTTTTCAGCATCAATTGAAACTGTCATATGGTTTTGTCCTTTTTTCTGTTGATATAAAGATGCATCACACTGATTGATTTGCTTATGTTCAATCATGCTTGTATCCCTGGGATGAATCTCATTTGACCATGATGAATAATCTTTTTAATATGTTGTTGAATTCATGTTGCTAGTATTTTGAGGATTTTTGCATCTACATTCATCAGAGAGATTGGCTTGTAGTTTTCTTTTTTTGTTGTGCCTTTGTCTGCTTTTGGCATCAGGGCGATACAGGCCTCATAGAATGAGTGTGGGAGTATCTCCTCCTCCTCGATTTTTCGGAATTTAAGTAGGATTGGTATTAGTTCTTCTTTGAATGCTTGGTAGAATTCAGCAGTGAAGCCATTGGGTCCTAGACTTTTCTTTGATGGGAGACATTTTATTATAATTTCTATCTCATTACTTGTTATTGGCTTATTCAGGTTTTGGGTTTCTTCCTGGTTCAATCTTGGTAGGTTGTATGTGTCTAGGAATTTATCCATTTCCTCTAGGTTTTTCAATTTATTGTCATAGAGTTGCTCATAGCAGTCTGTAATGATCCTTTGGATTTCTGCAGTATCAGTTGTAATGTCTCTTTTTTCATCTCTGATTTTATTTATTTGGGTGTTCTTTTTTCTCAGTCTGGCTAAAGGTGCATCAATTTTGTTTATCTTTTCAAATATCCAACCTTTTGTTTTGCTGATCTTTTGTATTTTTG